>NC_134710.1:90795972-91120972 GCF_043290135.1 Rhipicephalus microplus | reverse complement strand
AATCATGATTCATGATATGTGTGTCATTTAAAATATGACTGCATGCTACACTCATAGCGTGCTCGCGGCCGTTTCGCTATTTCCACCTACACCAAATTTGGTATTACGTGACGTGAGTGGACGAAGGTAAATGACACGTCCAAACGTGATAATCATGGCATGTGTGTCCTCTAAACCATGACTACACGCTACGCTCATAACACGCTCGCGGCCGTTACACTTGCTCCACATATACCAAATTTGGTGTCACGTAACGTGGATAGACGACGAAAGTCAATTACACTCCCAAACATATAAATCATGACATGGAAGCCAGGTACGGTATAACTTACGTTCGCCTCGTAACGTTGTGCTGATTTTAAAGTGACATATCAACCTTCCTCACTCGTGCTTCACATATAATCGATTCCCACTATACGTGGGATCTGCCACTTTTCGAACACGAGTTCCATTTATGTAGTCCACTTGCCTTGTGTCTATGAGACGCGCATGTGGACGGGGTTCCATGCACTTATCTTGAGCTTAGCTGCGTGTTTGTTCATTTAGTTGTGGCGGCAAAAATATAATCTCGTGTTGACATATCAAAGGAACTGTTTAGTTCTTTTGAATTTTAGTTCAATTGCAAAAGGATCGAGACGCTGAGGAATAAAATGAAGCCAACTAGAACCATTTACATGTAGTAGTTCCTAAGAAAGAGTCGTAAAGAAGAATAAATATACATGAAATGTATAGGGCCTACCTACGCTTACAAGGTACAGAAGTTATACAGCACAGAACGGCCTGCCTTGGCTGATTGCGGTTTCTCGCTCGTCCTTCCCACCCTTCTCACGCAGTGGGAAAGGGTTGGCGTAAATCTTTGTCGAGATATATACACCCACTTCGCCAGCGTAACACCACGTCAATGATTACTTCATACGTCATTGGTGCACAGCCAACAATTGAGCAGTTTGCCTCACGTGCACGCCTGTCATAGCGGTGCGGGGAGGGATCATGGTGCGAGAAGTATGAGGAGCAGGTGAGGGATACGTACCATTTTCTTGCGCTAACATAGCAAGATGCCTCTTCGTCCCGGAGTCCTTCATTCTGACCTTAGAACTTGCCCCCGTAGTCTAGGACTCCACAAATAGACGGACGATCACACGGGACAATGAAAACGCGGACTGCGTGGTTGATTTATTGATATGTGTGGTTTAACGTCCCAAAACTACCATATCATTAAGAGAGATGCCGTAGTGGAGGGCTCCGCAAATTTAGACCACCTGGGGTTCCTTAACGTGCTCCCTAATCGGAGCAAATGGGCCTACAGCATTTCCGCGTTCATCGTAAATGTAGCCACCACAGCCGTGATTCCATCCCGTGATCTGCGGGTCAGCAGCCGAGTACCTTGACTTCGTGGTCAACGCGGCAACACCGCAGGAATAAGGCGTCCTTCGTAGCGCAAAGGACCAATCGACAAGCTCAGTGGTACATAGTGTTCCCCATTGGCAAGCTTTTGTCACTGTGCGTACGAGGAGGACTTAAAAGGCTTGAAAAAGGGGCGTGCACGGTAATTGTTTTTGGAAATGGACTGCGCGTACACAGTAGAACACAGCGATGACATTCCACATTCTATCCGCTATGGTCTTCTGTACAAATTAGCGAGCTTGTTGGGGGGGGGGGGGGGGGGTGGCCCCGCCGCGGTGGTCTAGTGGCTAAGGCACTCGGCTGCTGACCCGCAGGGCGCGGGTTCGTATCCCGGCTGCGGCGGCTGCATTTCCGATGGAGGCGGAAATGTTGTAGGCCCGTGTGCTCAGATTTGGGTGCACGTTAAAGAACCCCAGGTGGTCTAAATTTCCGGAGCCCTCCACTACGGCGTCTCTCATAATCATATAGTGGTTTTGGGACGTTAAACCCCACATATCAATCAATCATGGGGGGGGGGGGTGAAAAAAAAAAGTCGGAGATTCTACTGGCCCTTTACCTGCTTAAAAGTGCGCTTTCTCAAATATGCACATCTGTGCTAATCTGCCTGATACCCCTGTGACACGGGCGAAAGCGAACTCCGTTTGACTCCTCTTCTTTGTGTCAACGGAGATGAGGTAAATGTAACATGGTCTCTCTTACGCCAAGGAAGCTGAATGGAGCGTTTCGCCAAGGGGGGTCGGCGATCTCCATTAGCGCAAGAATGGACTACTCTCGTCTCTAGTAATCTGGGACAAAAATTAACAACAAAAACAAACTAACCTGGAAACACAATACAGCCGCAGTAAACGATATTATAAACATTATAAGTTCTATCACGGCCCAAATCCATTACGTAATGTGCATGTAAAAATTAAAAAAAATACGCGTACAAGTGCACATACTCTCCGCACCATGCCTCGCGAAAAATCGTCGTGCTGCCATTTTGACTTAACTAGTCTGTCTGAGTCAGCTGGGCGCATTGTCGTGTTTACGTCTGTGCGTCTCATTCTATTCCTATTGCGGTGCTCTTTATTCGAATTCAAAATTGTCAAAAGCCATAGCAAGGTGTGACGCGGGTACTTCCTTCGTCAAACCCGATGGTCATGATGGCAGCACATGCGAACTTTTGAGGGAGCCATTTGCAGCAAAGGCTTCGCGAACGTGAGACCTGTGCTCATTCGATGTTGGAAAGACCAACGTGATCTAGCTGGTTGCGCAACTTGACGTGACGTAGGCAGTAGCGGCACTGATCAGGTTATATGTGTGTGTTTCTGCATTTCTTTCTCATGTCAGTGTCTTTTACAGGCGCCTATACATACCTATTAAACAGTCCCCTGTATGTAGTTGTGAATCACCGTGTATATATGGTTGAGAACTAATGACCCGGTTAGCAAGAACGGGTGGTTGCTTGGGTTCCATAAGTGGGATACCAAGCGGCCCCACTATCATTATAATTGGCTGAGGAGAAAAACACGTAGGTTACGGCTTGCTCTTTCGATTAACTTTAGGCAAATGTATATGGGACCTCATGTGTTTTTTACGATGGGTGCTTTCATGAAAATCCAAGGAATCTAAGCAGCATAAAAAAAACCTTGTGCTGAAGATACGTATATTCATGTGGGTTAGAGAAAGTGAACAAATTTTGATAAAAAATTGGGAGAGCCTTAAGGTTCGCCCTAAAGAGTTCAACGCGATAGTGATATCCTGTTTCTTAGTGCGTATTTCAAACACCTAGTGCATGAATTTTTTTTTTCGAAAATGCTATGCACCCACTACGTTGCCTTAAGAGAATAAATGCAGTAATGTGTGTGGCATGTGTAGTGGGCGACCGGCTTTGAACCATGAAGTCGTTATGATATTCACATTTGCTCCCGCCCGACGGCAATCTACGCATAATTACTGCAATATTTCATGTTGTATTGTGAAGAATGTGTACAGAACACGTGTATTTGTGAAACATAAAAGTTACTTTTTCTGCATTCCAAGCAGAGGAATTTATTTTGAGTGTATTATCAAGCAGACACCTGGCTGTGTGGTAGAATACTCACTTTCCGCGCAAACGACCCGGGAAATATTTATTTTATTTGCATCTTTCTCGAAAATTCGGCTACGCACAAGATTATGAGTTTTCGCTCACAACCAACGATGCCGAAGAAGTTGCCAACGCTAGAATTTCTGCGAAATGAGCTCTTTAACGCTACCAAGTTAATAGCCGATATTGAACTATTCGGTAAGAATTAGATAATCAGATGACAATTAAATAAGTTGACAAAGTGTCCCTATAAATTCTGTTTTTATGCAGGTAGAAGCATTTGTCAGAATATATTTCCGATACTGTCGACTCGGGCACCCTCATTTCAGAAAAAAAAAAATGAAAAGTGGCCTTATATACGTTTGCCAATCGAAGGTGAGTATCTACCGAGGTTTTCGCACGTACAGCGTTTCATCTCTGGAAGACGTTCGGGCCAGAGATTAGTCGTAAACTCGTTTAATAGCTTCCGCGTGCATTTGCAAACTTGTAACAGATTTAGACCACCCCTAATCTGCTTACCTAGCGGCAAGACGGGATTGGTTAACCGATAGATGCGATACCACAGAAACCAAAGACGAAAACCGCAGAATTACGGGAACACAGTCTTCTTATAAGTACCTGACATGTGGCTGCGTTATCGGTATTTATTATTTTTCTCGGTAAACATTTTCACCGAGTCAGCGCACGTGGCAGTCAGTTGAGATATAAAGTGGTGCTCTGCGCGGCATATTACCCGGCGTCGCGTAAAGCACGCAAAGTGTCTGTGCCGCTCCAACCACTATCTTGTCTGAGGCACGAGCCGTGGTCAACAGCCGCGTCTTGTATCTCTCACTCGGTCCGCGTAGTTTGCACAGCTGGCTTGCTGCGAGTTGCCGCACGCCCCCTTCGTTTGCGTGTCGTTGGCGGGGCGAGCTTAAATGCTACGCGCCCGCAGATCAGCTTGGGGTATACGTGCTCCGTGACTGCCTCGTATCTGCCTGAGTAGGTGCTCTACATGCAGCCTGTTTCTTACCGAGACGTATCCCCCGAGTTGATGGGCGAAGCTGCAGGAGCACTGCGGGAGATTAACGCAATCTCGGCCGGCACGGCCTCGGAATAAATTTGAATTTCCGGGCAATCAAAGTGCGCAGCGCCGCACATCGGACGCGGCGCGCAGCGAGAGGGGAGTAGCGAGACGGAGTAGACGGCGGCGGGCCGGTCTCCTTACGATTGCCGCTCGTGTCCTCCTTCGGAGAAGGGAGTGGAAAAGAGCCGACGAGAGTCGCCGTCCAGTCGTGGCCGACGGATGGTGTTCCCCTGTTTACCTTTCCATGCTCTTTCTCTGCGAAAGTCGGCGCATGCTTGAGAGTGCCGAGGAGAACGACTCTTCTCTTTTGCGTGAGCGCGTCACTCTTATGGCTGGCTGGTGCGTGGCTCGGTCTGTAAGCACGCCTGCACACACAGCCCGCTAGCGCAGAAGCGGGAGGCGAGACAAAGAAAACACACACACACACACACACACACACACACACACACACACACACACACACACATCTATATATATATATATATATATATATATATATATATATATATGCGGGCAAGGAAGTTTGATGTCCCACTCAAAGCAGGGACTCGGGGAAACAAAAGGGAAGAGGCCGTAAAGCGCCACCAGTGTAGTTCTTGTGATAGCGGAGACGACATTGCCGCTGGGCGCACGCGTCCGAGTGATAAGGGTCCCGCGCCCGGTGCCCGTGCTTCTTATTTTACAGCCCCCCCTTTGCAGGCTGTGAGTGCGTGCGCTGCGTGTCTGGCCGTGCGAGGACACCGTGGAAGCAATATCTGCTCAAGTACACACACATGTATCCAAATGACAGCGCAGGGAAGTGAAGAAAGCGGTGAAGGGAAGTAAAACTGAACCGTTGGTGCGTCTTATTGCGCAGAACTGATTGGAAGTCGCGCTACTGTGCGAAGAAGGGAGCTTGTTTCTTTGGTGACGTGGATTTGGGGGGGGGGGGGGAGAGTCGGTGGCGCTGTTTGGCGGGGGACGGACCTTTGTGCGTCGCTATTTATTTTCAGCTGAGCGATGACCGTTCGATGCCGTCGCCAGTCCGGGTTTCTTCATGAGGCACGGGCACTGTCTGTTTGTTCGTAGGCACCCACTTAAGGTAACCTCCATCGGCTGGCCCTCGACCAGGAAAAGTCGGCCTTCTTCCCCAGCATCGCAGCGACGAAGTCCACGCGATTCCTGCGAAGAAAGATGGGAAATGCAATCTGATTTCATTGCACATAATGGGTTGTATAAGCCAGCTTTTGCTTACAATGTTTGGCTGCTCGCTAAAGATGTTTAGTATGTGTTACTTCGGACGCTCCAATAAACCGGACTGGGTGAAGCGCTTTAGCGATTGACTCTCCCGTGAGCCGCTTGAATCTTTATTGCTTTTTCTCGCTTTTCTTTTACTTTTTTTATTGGTAGAGTACTGAAGGTGTCAGCTGCAGCACTTTGCGTTGCTTTACATTACATCAAAATAACGAAGGTATCAGACACATTTTTTTACATAAAAATTAGCATTTGTTTGTGTGATGCATGCACAACATAAAAAAGTGTAAGCCAGTGAACAAGAAGCCATATATATGCAGGTCAAGAGCAACATTTTGCATTATAGTTAAATACTAAGTGATTGGTGCCTGCACGGCTTCGTAAAATTACGCCCTAGCCAAGTGGTGGAGGTGGCCTATATGTTGCACAGTCAAACAAAATAATAAATTATTTGCAACTTTCACGTACTGTGGCGCCGCCGGAAGCTGTGCAGAGATTGTCGAAATTGCGGACCTACTTGAGACAGCACATGCAGCCACTTCTTTTCACGCGTTTGTGATCGTTTTGCGACGTTTTGAGTGATCTCGATATTGGAGTGACCTTTTGAGTACCTCAAGTTGTCTGGAAAATAGAAAGAAAAAGGAAAAGCCGTCCGATTTCAGTGCGGACCTCGATCCTCACAGCCTACAACTGGAGGAAAAGTAAGCCTCCCGTTCGAATAAGCACCTTACGAAGACTTGCAAGGTGTAGAAGGTTCAACTTGGCAGTCAAATGACCAAGACTCATGAATGTTTGTATGAGTACAAGTATGTACATGAGTACATGAGTACATGAGTACATGAGATTTGCAAGGTTGAGAAGGTTTAACTTGGCAGTCAAATGACCAAGACTCATGAATGTTTGTATGAGTACATGTATGTACATGAGTACATGAGTACAGTATGAGTATGTTTGTATGAGTATGAGTACTTTGCGTATGAGTACAGCAACTTCTAGGGTTGCACCTCGAATATCACAGTTATTCGCACTTTGGTAGTTGCATCCCTCTACACGGTCGCTTTGCGAACAGTGCCACAACTAATTAGAAGTGTGGCCGACCTGCAAACTACAATGAAAGGTCTGGTTTTAGAACGTTCATCCCTTCATTCCACATCTGAAACATATCTGAAGTGCCCCCGTGACGTTCACATCACCAGCAATATTTGTTCGGTATAGCTGATGACGCTGCTTTTATTGTTTCTGTCCCGTAACGTGTTATTTTTTTTTGCAATTCAGAAAGAACGAAGACGTTGAATGGTAACAGGTAACGTTGCTTGTTAAACGTGAAAATTGCATATGTCTGCTGGTTTCATTCGCTGCTTGCTGACTTAAATCATCATGATATCCTGTTGTGTTTTCCTAATCAAGAAACCTCCGTAAAATCCTATTGCCGGTAATAGGACATTCCTCAATTGGTTCTAGTGCTCTGGTATTGAAAAGCAACACATAATTTTTTCGTCTGCTTATTTCGCAGCATGTTTAATGTGAGTGCAAGAAGCTCAGCGGCAGAATTCAATTCAAGCAAAACTATAAGATAAAGCGTGTCTCCGAGCATGACTACTGAAAATTCGTACTGAGGCCCCCATCATAATATTGCTCCAACACCACAGCAGGCGTTGCAAATCGCACTACGCACTGCTAGCAGTGCGAAAAGCGTGTCTGCCTTATTTACAGTTTTGAGCACATTTTTTTTTCTCAAAGTGGTACCCAATATGAATTTCGTTGTTATAGTACGTATGTTACCGCTCTATTGGTATCACACACCCACATACACACAAAATCGAAAGGAAACCGATTTACAAAGAATTGCCATCTTCGTCAAATGTGCACTTTCCTACATAGTCTTTATCGGTGCGATCATCTCAACGACCACCTAATGGATGTGCAGTCGCACCACCTGTGGGTCGTGAAATTGAGAGTAACACAAAATTAACAGGGACGTATGATGGTGGCAAGAAAGTATACCAAAAAATAGAGAGCTCTTGATGTGGCACAAGACAACGAGTGGTTTCTTCGATTTTCCTAATGCAGGATACGCCATTCTCGGCAAATTCGGTATGTGCGACCAGATGGTCCCAAACTCCAGGTTAATAAACCAGGACTTTTAACCGGCATTTTGGCTCCAGCGTGGTGGTCTAGTGGCTAAGGTACTCGGCTACTGACCGGCAGGTCGCGGGATCAAATCCCAGCTGCGGCGGCTGCATTTGCGATGAAGGCGAAAATGCTGTAGGCCCATGTGCTCCCGGGCACACAGGATACACTTTCGCCTCCATCGAAAATGGTGTAGGCCCATGTGCTCATATTCGGGTGCACGTTAAGGAACCCCAGGTGGTCGAAATTTCCGGAGCCCTTCACTGCGACGTCTCGCATAATCATATGGTGGTTTTGGGACGTTAAATTCCACATATCAATCAATTACCGGAATTTTTTTCGAAATCTTTTTTCGAAATCCTTTTCTTCGAAATCAAACATGAAGTACTGTAATAAAAGTACGTAGAATTTTGTTTCATAGTTGTTTTAGTGGCACGGCCCTCTTTTAATAGAATGACATGTGATAACTAATCAATTGTTCGTTGAATTGCCAAAACTTTCTATATTTGATCAACCTACTTCAACGCTGTATAAGTAGCTTCATAAAATGTTCCCGTAAATATTATAAAGTATACCAGCCCAGATAGTTGAGCCCATTTTCAGAACAGTGCATTTTCAGAACAGGCGTTTTTCCTTCAGGGTCGGTAAACATTTTGCTATTGGCAATCAGAGCCGCGGACTTGTATTACTTCTGTTCACTTGGTTGATAAAATTGGAAGGAATAACTTAATGCACCGGTTTCGTGCATATTATTTTTTTGCTGGTATTCATAGCACTTTATTGCAGTCAGCATCTTAGTCTAATATATTCGCTTGAAATTTAGATGCGTGTAGACACTTACGGCAGTCACAAAACGAGCGCTCAAAAAGGGCGCGCCGCCAAATTCTCGCGATAAAACGCGGATGAGACGCCCCGAGGTCAACGATAAAAAAAAAGAAAACAAGCATCCAAAGACTCCCCGGGCGCGCGTCCTTCTCCCCTCGGAAGCGTGGGTTCGCCGACGAACCTCCTCTCATCGGCGCCCGAGCAAGCCCTCGAATGTTCTAGATGGAAAGGGGTGGGGTGATGCCGGGTCATAGAGAAAGAAGAAGACAAGAGCGGACACTCCGCAAAACCTGGCCTCAGGAAGTGCGTCACGACTACGTAACGAACTAGTGCTCTCACCAAACGTCAGAGGGCGCAAGCGCAAAAAAACACAGTTATAATCAATGCAACAGAATTGTTTTCACAAATTAATAATTATACGCCCAAATTTGGTATGTTTTTTATACATAAAAACGATTTATTCAACACACCTTACGCGATTATTTTTCTTCAGCCGTACTGTCATAAACACCATCTACCCAGCGACAAGCCCATGCATGACTGACAGCGAGACGCTTTCGTCGCTTTCGTCAACGTCGGCTGCGTCGGCGTTTTCAAGCGTGAGATAACAGGTGAGGCACGTTTTCAAGCGAAGCTTGTTGAATGACATGTTGTTGGTCTTGTTGGGTCATTTTTTCAGAAAACAATTACGCCTGCGCGAATAAGACACCATGCAACAAACATAGAAAGATGCACACACACACACGTTGCGCTTCATGTGTGCGAGTTTGTTTCTTACGTGGCGTCTCATTCACGCAGTTGTAACCTTTTTCTGAAGCTTGTAAGGACTGGGAGGTTCGCTAAAAAGAAAGTTTGTGGCTCTATGCGGCGGCTAGACGGGAACATTGTGCAACGTATGCAGTATAGCAAAGGCGGCACGGCGTCAAGCCGAGGCGACGCGTGCTGCGTCTGCCACGAACGCGAGCGTCTGTGCGCTGAGCATAGCTGGGCAGCTAGGTCATAGGCTCGGTGGCTCGGTGCAAAATATTGAGAATCGTTCGCTGGGCCTCGCATGCTTCACGACGCGTTTCCCGAAGGCTCGGAACACGAATAATTCTTGGTGTACCGGAGGCAAATCTGGACTAGCCAAGTGGCCATCATCTTCGTTTCTTCGCTAGCCTTGTGCCACTAGTGCTAGCTGCCCACAAATTTTTTTGACGTTTCCAATATAATTTTACCGCACAAATTTCAACTACGATTTTTCTTCCCAATGTACTGTGCTGATACGGCGTACGCACGAAGGTGTTCTAAAGTTTCCAGGCCACGATACCATTGCATTACAAGGGATAGCGGCCTGGAAACTTCTGAAGATCTTTGTACGTGGTCTTGACGTATATCTTTGTAAGTCAGAGTTCTATGGGTCAGACATGTATCACTGGTTTTGTATTGTGCATCGATTAGCTAATCATTCAAAGGGGTTTGCTGGTACACTTATGACGTGCACATATCTTTTTCGTAATTTGACAGCGAACCATCCACTTACTAACATTTTCAGACCGCGCTGACGCCATGCCGTCCGGCGGTACAAGCTACGGTAGCTACTGTTGTGTATCGTGGTGCTTCGACAATGGCAGAACCCACAAGAAGCCTGGGACGAGTTTCTTCCGCGTACCACGGGACGGCAGGTGTGTTAAAGCTTTTGTATGGTTTGCATGTCTGTAGGCTTACTGTTCGTACTTGCTAAGTGAGGGTAACAATAAAAAATCACTATTCAAGCACTTCCCCTTTCAGCTGATAGTTCATTGCCAATGCAGGATGAAAGCATGGACGCGATGATCTCCTGAGTAAGCCGGCCAGCCTATTGTACGCAACGTACAGGGTTTGTAGCGACCATTTTACTGCTCAAAGTTTCATGGACCCTGGGCACACAAGGCTTACAAGAATGGCTGTTCCCAGTGTGCAACCAGCTGCACCATGTAAGTGATTGACTGAAACTCAAATATGTGCATAGCAGCCACTTGTATTGAATCAGTGGCGACAGTTAACCGTGAAGATCTTTGTAGCCGATGGAGAAACCTCACTACAGAAGTAACACTTGGAAAGTCTTAAATTCTGTGAATTGTGGGCTATTACCTTCCTAACAGCAGCTTTACATTTCTGTCATTTTTTGATGCTCTGGACCTGCGCAACTTGTTTTGAAAGACTTTAAAGGGCTATTTTACGTTATCTTCAAGCCTGAGTGCACATGTACGTATACCTTTCATCAGTTAAAGCTGCCACTGTTGATAATTCCAAAAATCACAAATTACTTGTTTCCTAGTTGGTGCCTTCTCTTTTCTTCTACGTTCGACCAATTTATGCGTTTGAAAGAGCTGTTTAAGTTTCCCCATGCTACAAGCTTTGTAACTTGTACCAACTGCACATATATGCAGGTTCTCTGAGCGTCGCTTCAAGTAGTGACTGTGACATGGCTGCAGAAGCTGCACTGCAAGGTGCGGATGAGCTTCAGTTTGTGTTATTTTAAGCCTCTTACTGACACATTGTCGTGATTTCATTTCTTCAGGACCTGCGGTAGAGGCTTCAAAAAGCGGCTCCCACACATTGAGGTGCCCCGATGAACAGGGTGCGTTCAGTGTGGCGATTTCTTTTTTTTTTTACCCAAATTGACTGTTGACCAAACCTCTGCAGGTGGCAGCTCCGTTGTAGCTGGTGAAAGAATTTCTGCTGATTTCGTATTGCCGGAGAAAACCTTAACCAGTCGTTCAGCTGTCACAAAAGGAACTTGTGTGACCGGTAAGTTGTATGTTCACTTCAACACCAGAGTGGATTGATATAGAGACTTCCGCAGGCCGCTTGCAAGATTGTTCCGACAGCACTGTCCGAGGCACTGAACAAGCTTCACAAGACCCTCCAGAAGACGTCTCCGCCAACAGCTCCACGCCTGAGTGCCCTAGAGAAAATGGTGACTATGCTTTTATTGCAGCAGTTTTTAATGTGCTATTTTATGTTTAGGACATTCTGAGGAAACTATCCTCAAAAGCACACTACGTGTGCACTTACAAAATGTAAGGGTGGGCTCTCAGTGATTTTCATTTTTTTGTGCATTGTCAACATTGTGAATGGTTTGTTTTTAGGTAGTGGAATCGAAAACTTTGTACCACAGAAAGTTGTGCACCTTGGGTCTGAAAGAGCGAGGAAAGTGCTCGTATGGGGTTAGTTGTTCTTCGCTTTTACAACAATTTTTTTGTTTATTGCAGTGCGTTCCTGTGTGCCAGCGACAATGTCTCCATCAATGAAGTACAAGCAAACCATTAAACATCTGCAAGCCAAAGTAGCAGCACAGCGGAAAACTATCAAAAGACTGCAGAGACAGCCTCACCAAGCACCGTCATCGACTTCGAAGGCCCTTGAAGTTATCCGACCGCACGTCACCGAGGAGGTTTTTAAACTTCTTTCTGCACATGTTCGCTTGAGGCCCAAACGCAAGGGCAAGCGGTTTCCCGTGTGGTTCAAGAAATTTGCTCTTCACTTAAACTTCCGTGGTCCGCGAGCATACCGATTTCTGGCTCCATATTTTTCTTTGCCCTCCCGGCGTTCATTAAGGAGGTGGCTAGCTAATGTAAAGATGACTCCAGGCATAATTCCAGGAATCCTTTCTTCCATTGCAACAAATACTCAAGCTTGGAATGAACGGGACCGAGTGTGCGCTTTAGTTTTCGACGAAATAGCACTCAAAAAGAATTTGTACCATGATGCTGCAAGAGACGTTGTCCAGGGTTTTACAGATGATGGCACTCATCGCACTTCAACCATCGCTGATCGAGCACTGGTTTTTCTTCTTGTTGGCGTTTCAAGAAAGTGGGTTCAACCGGTTAAACTATAGGGCACACATCAACACCATCATCTGTTATGCATAACTTGCTGGTGTCACTCATTTTGGAGCTTAGGAGCATTAATATTGCAGTGAAAGCAGTCATTTGTGACCAGGGCAGTTCAAATGTAAGTCTCGCTAACCAACTAAGAGTGACTGTAGCAAAGCCTTTTTTTTGAAGTTAATGGTGAGCGGGTATATTACATTTTTGATGTTCTGCATTTAATTAAAACAACGCGCAATAATGTCCAAGCACACAAGCTATACATTGGGGATGACATCGTTAACTGGTCGCACATTGTAAGCCTTTACCAATCCTCACATGAGTTGCGGTTGCGATTGGCTCCAAAGTTGACTGAACGGCACGTTCATCAGAAACCTTTTTCTAATATGAAGGTCAGCAGAGCAACTCAGCTCCTCAGTGCATCAGTTTCGATTGCTATCACGGCAATGGTGTATGCGAAGGTGCTGCCTGCCTCGGCCATCACTACAGCTCAATTTTGTGATCGTATGGACAGGATTTTCGATGCTTTGAACAGCTCGAGTAAAAAAAACTTCGCAAAAGCTGCGGCATGCAATCATGAAAAATGATTCAGAGCTGATTGACTTCCTCCGAGGCCAGCTTCCCTGGATTGCATCATGGCAGTTTGCTGGCAGACGTCAACCACAAATCATCGTAGGTTGGCACATTACAATTCAGGCAATTTGTCAACTATGGGACGACCTCTTCAAAAATTACAATTTTGAATACCTGTTAACACGCAGGCTTCAACAGGATCCTCTGGAGAACATATTTGGCCACATTAGGCAAAAACAGGGTTGCAACACCAACCCCAATGTAGCACAATTTATTTGTGGCCTGAAGCACATCTGCATAAGAAAACTCTTCAAGCTGTCAGAATACGGAAATGTCGAGGATGATGAATGTGACCTCCTCCAGGAGCAGCTCTTGCCATTCTCCCTCACCAGTGCGTCTCTTGTAGATAATGAGGAGTGTGCACAGCCACAGCCTGATGACTTTCCCGCTCTAGACGATCTCTCTGAACTTGCGACAAACATTCACTCCCATATTATCGATGACTCCGCTGCATATTATGTAGCTGGTTTTCTCATCAAACACTTCCTTCGGAATGCATGTGACGGTTGCAGTTTCCCACAGTTACTGAAAGACGACAGTGAGACGGTTAAGGGTACCCACCAGTATTTCACAACGCTGAAAGCATACCACGTCCCCAGCAAACTTTTTGGGAATCTCACTGTGCCATCAGAAGCAGCTTTTGCATACGTACAGCAACTTGAATCTCACTTTCTTGCCATAATTGAGGCCACTGCACATCACCTGAAAGTGTGCGATGTTTTGTATCACCATCTGTCAAGTGTTGGCGATTTTCATTTCTGCTCTGCTGGGTTTCGCGCGAAGTTTCTGAAAATGTTTTGCCGGGTTCATTTATGTTGGCATGTGCGTTTTGTGAACCGAAATTAGATAGGGTTAGGTTCCAGTCTTCAATCTCGGGCATACAGCTTGACAAGTTCAAAGGTTAGCAATTAGCGGCGGGTTTACACTAAAGTATTCGAGTTGAGCCGAATCCTGCAACAGCTTTGTTATGTTATTACTTCGTTACAGCAGACTTCATTATGGTCTTATATGCTTATATTCAGCTCAACTAGACTAGCCACTCCTTCGTTGCATACATTGTTTAGGTTACCCGCTATGAGGAGTAGGGACACTGTGCATTCGCTCGAAGTGATTTGCATAACCTTAAAAAGAATGTTGGGTATCCTGTCTGTATTTTTGTAGCAAATGCGGGCAAACTGTACACTTTACTGTGGCTCACTCTGTCACTGTGTATGCTTTATCTCTCCAGCTCAAGTAATATATCGATGACAAAACCGCTTGTTGAAATGTCTTCGAGCGGGTAAGGAACACAGTATGAAGTGGGCACGGTTCACGTTATCACGCTTTTCGTATTTTAGCTTCTCATCAACCTCCTCATCTCGCCCATCAAAATTTTCAAAAGAATACCCAAACTTGTAGTGTTTGATGGGGCTGCGGACGCTGCCATTTTATTTTTATATAGCTCGTGAGTGATAACGTACGATGTAGAGCCTTTGTGAAAAATAATGAGCCAAAGTGGTTTCCTTCTGCTATTTATTAGCCCTGTAATACTGCTCTCGTAGCACCAATTAAAGTCCACAATTCTGGATAAAGTGATGACTACAATCTATTTTAGCTCGCAAGCGTCACAGCAACACCCAGACGCAAATCACTTGGGATCTTAAGTTTTTGATGAAGGCGACGCATAACAAAAGCCACAAGACCTGCCAGTGTTGTAGCATAAAGTTTGTCTTTCACGTAGTGAGCAAGCTGCAAAACCCTACCTTTGTGAGGACAAGCAGGCATCAAGTCTGCTTTTTTTCATTTTGGACTAGCTGTTCTTAAGCACAGCCAGCACACTACACCTTTGCCTTTCTGCTATATTGTGTCGTGTGGTTTCTGTGCGCTCTTTTTTTCTATGCATTATTTCGGTTAAGCCCAGGCGTGATTCGCGACTTCATTGCTGTCTATATGTCACTTCTTCATCAGCATTGTGCGCTGTGTTTTTGCCATAGATCCTTACCCACTGGCCCGGTGTGTCATACTTCACCAGCTTCGCGGCTTCTGCCAACTCTAGCGATGTGTGCGTTGTCTGTGTTCTCTATGTATTTGTTACAATATTTGTTACAATTTATTTGTAAGGCAAGATGCATTTGTTGTCTACCTTTGTCATATTGTGCTTTTTATATTCTCATACTCTACCTTGCCTTTGAATAAAACATTGCGGATGCTCTGTTTCTTTGACTGATATATACATTGATCACTTGTTCCAAAAGAAAAACACAAGCGCGATGAATAAAACCGTAGTGAATTATCATTACCTGCATCTGTTTTTATTATAACTTAATCGAAATAAAAATTGCGTCACGACCGATTCGCACGAACCACTGAACAAAACAAAACAGGGAATCGCTAAATCAAAACAACCTACAAAAACTATCCATTTGGGCGATGAATAGTGGTCTGAAATCATGAACTTTCGTCATAGCCAAACGTCGGTTATGCAAAGTAATTCAAAATTTGCGCCAGTGAAACCGAAACCGGAAGCGCACGCCACTTGCTCTCACCAACCACTAGGTGTGCTAGGGTCGATTGGGCCGCTGGGGTCTACGGAAGTGTCCACTCTTAACCTTTATTTCTCTATGGCCGGGTTGCGTCATCCGTCGCGGACGGCCTTCGAACCGTCTCGCCCTCTCCCCAGTCCTCGCTTCGTATCACGCCGACGAAATGATGAGAACTTTCTGGAATCTCGCGCGGAAGGTATTTAATCGAGCAGCCGAGATGGGAGATCAGGAGAAGACGGAAGTTAGCGCCAGAGCGTGTAGGGATTCCGCCGTGTAACCGGCGAAGGTTTTGTCCATAGGGACAAAGCAGGAGAAGAAGAGGATTTCCACCTGAGGGGTTGTGAGGGATAAGGTTCGGGCAATCACGGCAACTTAAATAATCGTTGTCGAGACTGACGAAGACATTTGCAACTTGAGTTATAAGGCTTTAATGTCACGAAAAAAAAACGATAAAGAAGCTTGGCGTGTTACATGGCAACAGCGAAGAACTGCCTTAAGTACGAGCACGACACACGTTCTCGAAAGACAAGGTCTGACGCTTAGCGTAGTCCCCCACTGCACTACACAAGGTTTGAAACACTTCACCGTGTGACGTCGAAGGCAGATGAGTCGATGCGTTGCGTTGCGTCTTACGCCGACATCAGCGATGCCTCAGGCATCGTCGGAGCGGAGCGTGAGGCAGAGTCGATGTGTGGCAAGCACGTCCCGGACAGCCAGTAGTAGGCCCAGGTCTGGAAACCGCCCGGATCCGAGTACAACGGACCGGCGCCGGCTGCTGGATCACACGGTAGAAGGGATCCAGGCTCGTGCGGACCACAGGCACAGGTAGGCTTCGGGACCACGACCCGACGAGCGCTTCAGCCTGCCACTATTTCGTTCCGATCCTTCTTCTCGAACGCCCCGTCGTCGTCTTCCTCTTCTCTCCCCCATGGCTTGGCTTGACTTTCACGACACGATTCCGCCTTTTCCTTGTCTCATCGTCATCTTCGTCGGCGTACGGCACAGCACAAACTCACAAACATCGCGCACCAGATGAACCTACCGCGCATATCATGACAAAAGTCCCCCCTTTCAAAAGTTTTGTTTTTAAAAAAAAAACTGTCCAAAGTGCGCGGGAGACAAGACTTACGACAAACAAATGTACAGAACTATTGCACCAAGAGAATAGTCTGTATGTGAGAGTCCCTAGGCATATGGTACATTATTACATTAATGTGGTATAGCTAGCACCTACACCTGTAGCCTGCTCATATAATCAGCACCTACGTTCTCTGATCCTTTGATATGCTCAACGCGAAAGGTGTACTCTTGCAATGCGAGACTCCAGCGCAAGATCCGGCTGTTCAAATGCTTGGCTTGAGAGAGGTATCGTAGCGGTTGATGGTCAGTCTGAACGACGAAGGAGGTTCCATAAAGGAAGATATGAAATTTCGCGATCGCCCAAACTAACGCTAAACACTCTCTTTCAATTGCAGAGTATCTCTCTTTCCGGGGCATAAGTTGGCGGCTGGCATATGACACCGGGTGAAGAAGACCCTCGTGTTCCTGCATAAGCACAGCGCCTATACACCTATCAGATGCATCTGTACGTAATACGAAGGGTTTCTTTATGTCAACAGCCTTGACTACTGGCGTAGATGCTAGAGCTTGTTTGAGGGTTTCAAATGCCTCTTCTCTTTCGGTATTCCACGCTAACTTGTTCTTTTCCATCTTTCTTGTCATTTCAGTCAGTGGTTTCGCTTTCTGGGCATAGTGAGGTATGAGGTCTCGGTAATATCCCGCCAAGCCGAGAAAAGAGCGAAGTTGCTTCTTCGTTTCCGGTCTTGGGGCTTTAGCGATCTTCGCTATCGTGCTTTCTACTGGGCGGATTGTACCATCGCCGAGGTGATGCCCAAGGAAGATGACAGAAGTCATTCCGATCTCACATTTTTGAGGTTTGATCCGTAGGCCTGCTTCTCGGATCCTCTGAAACAACTGTTTCAATGTCACTAGATGCTCCTCCCACGTAGCTGTGGCAATTAGAACATCGTCTATGTAATGTACTGTGTTTGGAATGCCGTGCAGTAATGTCCTCATCAATCGTGTGAATATGGCCGAGGCTGTCTTAATCCCAAAAGGCATATAGAGAAAATGGTAGTGTCCAGATTGCGTTGAAAAAGCTGTTTTCGGACGAGAACTTTCCTCTAAGGGTACTTGCCAATAGCCCTTTGTAAGATCTAACTTTGAGAAAACCGACTTCGTGCCGACTTCAGCAAACATAATGTCAGTTCTGGGTATGGGTTCAGAATCGGACACCAGAACCTCATTAATGTGACGGAAGTCAATGCACGCGCGAAAGCTATTGTCCGGTTTCTTAACCAGGACCAAGGGTGAGTTATACGGCGAATGGGATCGTTCAATAACTCCCAACTTCAGCATATCTTGAACCTCCTTCTCTACTATTTCCTTCATTGCAAACGGCAACGGATACTGTGACGTGCTGATTGGTTTTGTTGTAGTAAGCTCTAGCCGGCACTCTAGGAGGTTCGTCTTCCCAGGAACTTCGGAAAATATGTCTCGGAATTCCTCCAAGAGATTGCACATATCATCGCGTTGTGCTTCGTCTAAATTACTTCCGAGTGTGACCGACTCAATACCTTTCCCTTCATTTACTTTAAATGTAGGGAGGGGTGAATCCGACTCTCCTTCTTCGACTACAACGAACGATGAAGCTTGACTAGTGACTTCTGGTTGACGTTCTTCGTAGCGCTTGAGCATGTTTATGTGAAACATTTTCGTGGTGTGCCCAAGGTCCAACCAATAGTCGTGGTCATTCTTTTTTCCTGTAACCGGAAATGGTCCCTTCCAGTGCATAAGAAGCTTGTTTTCCCTGGTTGGGAGCAATATAAGAGCCCGGTCACCAACTTTGAGCTGTCGGGTTTTGGAGGTTCGGTCATAATACTTCTTTTGCGAGTGTTGAGCTCGGGAGAGATTCTCTTGAGCCAGCTTCAAGGTGCGTTCAAGACGTTCTCTCAGATCAAGCACGTATCCGTAAGTAGTCTTGATATCTTCCTCTAGGTCTTCCCCTGTCCAGAGTTCCTTCAATATATCCAGGGGTCCTCGGACGTGCCGGCCGTAGATCAGTTCAAACGGCGAGAAGCCCATACTGGCCTGAGGTACTTCTCGATAGGCGAATAACAGAGGCGCAAGAAATCGGTCCCATGACTTCGGCTTCTCTTGGCACAACCTGCGCAACATCTGTTTCAAAGTGCCGTTGAACCTTTCGACCAAGCCATTGTATATCGGGTGGTAAGGCGTCGAGCTCAAATGTCGAATAGCAAGCAGAGCATTCACCTCTTCCATCAGGCCTGACGTGAAGCAAGATGCTTGATCACAGAGGATCTCCCGTGGAAATCCTATTCGAGAGAACATCTCCAGTAGTCCATCTGCTACTGTTGCCGAATCAATTGCGGGCAAAGCCACCGCGTCCGGGTACCGAGTGGCGAAATCCACAAGGGTAAGAATGTACCGATTACCCTTCTTTGAAATCGGCGTCAGAGGTCCAATGATATCAACGGCCACACGTTCGAATGGTGTGTCAATCAAAGGCATTCGTCCAAGAGGCGCCTTGCCTACTTTGCCTTTGGGATATGTCCTTTGGCATGCGTCGCATGATCTTACGAATCTTCGTACCTCCTCCTGTACACCGGGCCAATAAAACGACTCCAAAACTCGGTCCTTCGTCTTCTTGATACCCTGGTGACCAGATATCGGTGATTCATGTGCCAAGTGCAACACATGGACACGCAACGCCTTTGGAACCACCGCTTGTTGAACTGATTTACCCGGAGTCAAGTGGTAAACGCGGTACAAGATTCCTTTCTCGAACATAAATGAGTGGTATGTGGCTCCTTTACCGCGGATGAGGGTGTCGATTTTCGCCC
Organism: Rhipicephalus microplus; assembly: GCF_043290135.1. Classification (NCBI taxonomy): domain Eukaryota; kingdom Metazoa; phylum Arthropoda; class Arachnida; order Ixodida; family Ixodidae; genus Rhipicephalus; species Rhipicephalus microplus. The sequence goes on along the minus strand of NC_134710.1, from coordinate 91,101,311 downwards.
TACAAACATCCAGCGACCGGTCTTCCTCTTGTTTTTGGCGAAATGACTCCTGTGTCACCTCTAAGTTTCCAAATTTAGCAGTCGTGAGCTTCCGGCGATGTCCTTTGCTTGAAACACAAACCATGACTGTGCTCTTCGTCCCGCATCCATCCTTGGATTTCTCTTCAGAATTCAATGCCTGATTAGTTTCCGACTTCAGGCTCACTGACTCCTTCCACGTTGAGTCGGGGTCATTAGCGTCACGGGCGCCGGGAACATTTCCTACGATGACATCGTAAAGTGGCCACGTCATGCATTTGACTATCGCATTTCCGGTGAAATAGGGCGATAGAATCCGTACTTCTGCTTCCGGTACCTCGATGCAACTACCATCGGCCAATAAAATAGTGGCGGTAGTACCCGTCAGCGCATCATCGGGAACGAGGGAACGCCGCACGACCAGGGTGTTGCTTCCAGTATCCCTCAAGACTGATACAGTATGTCCAAACACTTCTCCCTGTAACACCGGCAAGTTTCGTGTAGCTGTTGCGGTGCGCGTTCGGAGTGCACTAGCAACATATTCATCTTGTGATGAATCATCGGCACATCGGGGCGTCTCGGACTTCTGGTCAGTAGACACGATGCAAGATGTCATTTTCTTTGACCCGCCGTTGCTTGGGCATGCTCTTGCATCGTGGCCGGGCTTCCGACAGTGCCCACAGAAGACTCGTTGGGGTTTCGTGCGGCAATCAGATGCTCTGTGGCCGGGTCGATCACAGACGAAACATCTAAGAGGAGGCTGGGTATAAGTAAATCCTTCTTGCTCCTTGGGAATGTTGTTTGCAGACTTGGTACGAAATACCAACAGGTTTGTTTGCCGCTGGGCTTCCAAGAAGGTATCAGCTGCTTCTGCCATTTCTTTTACCGTCCTGCATTTCTTCTCCCTTAGAAAAAGTGCCAGGCGATCGTGGCAGTTATTCAGAAACTGCTCAGCTACAATGAGGTTGCGCACGGATGCAAAGTCCTCGTCCGTTTCCGACATTTCCAGCCATCTATCGAAGTAACTCTGTAATCTCGTGGCGTACTGTTTACCAGTTTCGCCGTCTTCAGGCTTGCTTTGCCGAAACTTTTCGCGATAGCCTTCGGCTGTGAAACGAAACCTCTGGAGCAAGGCCACTTTCGTACTCTGGTAATCCATTGAGTCTTCTGGCGACAGACGACCGAAGACTTTCAATGCTTCCCCCCTGAGGCATAAACTAAGCGCTGTCGCCCACTTCTCCTCAGGCCACTCTTGACCAACTGCTACGCGTTCGAACCTCTTGAGATACGCATTGAGATCGTCACGCCCCTCGTCAAACACTGGGATCAGGTTGTGAGGATTGATCAAGCACGGGCGGCTTTGACTCCTCTCAGGTTCGCGGTCCCGTGCTGTTGGCTCTCGGCTACCTTCAACCTCAGCTAATCGAATTCGCAGTTGAAGAGTTCTCTCTTCTATCTCCAACCGTTCCTTCGCCGCCTGCCTTTCCGCGGAACGCTCTTCACGCGCTTGCACAGATTCCTCATGAGCCCGCTCTAACCGCGCGTCTACCCACGTCTTTAGCTCGGCTCCTTGAAGCCCCATGCGTTCCGCTAGCGTTATAAGCTCTTGCTCACTCATCTTCCCTATAGATTTCAACCCAGTGCAAACGGCTTCGTCCTGTCGTGCGGACGCCAATTGTGAGGGATAAGGTTCGGGCAATCACGGCAACTTAAATAATCGTTGTCGAGACTGACGAAGACATTTGCAACTTGAGTTATAAGGCTTTAATGTCACGAAAAAAAAAACGATAAAGAAGCTTGGCGTGTTACATGGCAACAGCGAAGAACTGCCTTAAGTACGAGCACGACACACGTTCTCGAAAGACAAGGTCTGACGCTTAGCGTAGTCCCCCACTGCACTACACAAGGTTTGAAACACTTCACCGTGTGACGTCGAAGGCAGATGAGTCGATGCGTTGCGTTGCGTCTTACGCCGACATCAGCGATGCCTCAGGCATCGTCGGAGCGGAGCGTGAGGCAGAGTCGATGTGTGGCAAGCACGTCCCGGACAGCCAGTAGTAGGCCCAGGTCTGGAAACCGCCCGGATCCGAGTACAACGGACCGGCGCCGGCTGCTGGATCACACGGTAGAAGGGAGCCAGGCTCGTGCGGACCACAGGCACAGGTAGGCTTCGGGACCACGACCCGACGAGCGCTTCAGCCTGCCACTATTTCGTTCCGATCCTTCTTCTCGAACGCCCCGTCGTCGTCTTCCTCTTCTCTCCCCCATGGCTTGGCTTGACTTTCACGACACGATTCCGCCTTTTCCTTGTCTCATCGTCATCTTCGTCGGCGTACGGCACAGCACAAACTCACAAACATCGCGCACCAGATGAACCTACCGCGCATATCATGACAGGGGTGAAGGCTCGAGCTACAGGCAAGAGCGTGTGTCTACCGCTATCGACCGAAGACGCGTGGCAACAGCTGCCTTTGTGAAGCCGACGTGTTTCCGGTGAAGAAGGTTGAAGCTTGGAGAGTGGTCAGGTGAAGACGCGAGGTTTCCTAAAAGAGAAACTTCGGGGGCAGTCGAGGTTTCCTGGAAGAGAAACTTCGGGGGCAGCAGAACGACAACAACGCTGTACTTAGAGTGAGTGATTCTCGGAAAAGTATCATCCAGACTTTTGTTCCAAGAACTTTGGACTGAATAGGTTTTCTATCTCTTTAGTCTTTAAGTGTCTTGGTTGTTCAATGCATGCGACTGCATTGTTGTGCGTATTGTTGTCTGTGTCAGTTGTTTCGAGTGTGGCTGATTGTACTGTGTAGTACGTTGTTTGATTGGTGACATGTTGTACTTAACTATTGTGGAGTGTGCATACTTGTGTATTGTTTTTGATCTGCCATTATTGAGAATATAATTTTGTGTTGTTTATCAACTCTCGGCTCTGACTTGTTCTTTGGGCCACAGCCGGCGTCCGCTGGCGCGCCAAATAGGACCACTTCTAAATTGTCCACGCTTTCGTGGTGCGGTTCGGGGGGCTGATACTTCGGCCCTTGGAATTAGCCCGGCGATCGCCTCCCGAATTAACGGGACCTGTGACAACGGCAAAGCGTTTTCCTAATTGGTTTTCAGGTGTGTAATCTCTACTTCAAGCTAGAATGTTTAGGAACCACTACCTAAATATACCGTGACGATAGGTATAGCGCGAGAACAAAACGACGACAGACAAGAAGGACACGAAGGGCACGAGCGTGCTTCGTGTCCTTCTTGTCTCTGTCGTCGTTTTGTTCTCGCGCTATAATTATCGTCATGCCATACCAACTAGCCCAAGCTGCCACACTTCTAAATATACCGATCCAAGAACCGGCAGTGAAGTAGTAGCGCCCACGGGGGCTACACGATTTAATATAGACCCAGTACTAAGTTTTAACAGGCCCTAAGTTATATGTCCGACTACGAAACACTGCAAGAGGGGCCAGAGCAAAAGAGGAAACGCTGCTTCTTGTTCCGGTCACAAGAAATTTTTGTGAAACGAAGGCTCTTGTTTTCTTTTGCAGAAGACATCTTCCTGATATTTTGCTAAATACCATATTTGTGACAGCAGCACATAGTCTTATCAATAACGAAGTGTCTATGAAGACAGATGTTGGAAAGAGTACAAATAAAGCTGCAGAAACTTTCCAAATGAGTGAGGAACAGTTTCTCGGCATTCTCTAGATAGTGTGTGTGTGTGTGTGTGTGTGTGTGTGTGTGTGTGTGTGTGTGTGTGTGTGTGTGTGTGTGTGTGTGTGTGTGTGTGTGTGTGTGTGTGTGTGTGTGTGTGTGTGTAAGTTTGGTCTTAAAGATCGACCACACGTTCGACAGCGCCATTTTTTGGCTTTTTCGTGGAAGAAATGGCTTAGAGGTGAGTTGCCAAATGCTCTAAAGCACAATACATTACTTAAACTGGTGCCTTTTTTTTTAGCTAAAAGGCAGAATAAAGCTGCTAAGCATGTAAAACTTGCCGCGAACGCTTTATATTTTAACGGAAAACGATGGTGGCAATGAATTCACAGCCTCCCATACGAGCGCTCACTCGGGAAGAACGAGTGACGTCACGGCGGCAGTAAGCAAGCCATGATAGTCTAGGTGGCATTGGATAAGCGCGCGTGCATACGAAGCTTACCGGAAAGGCGATGTTCGCTGCACAGAAAGAGGAGGCTAGCGCAATGGCTGCGACGGCAAACACCGGCCGAGACTGTCCATATAATTGTTATCGCAATAAAGATTCACAGAATACTTTATGCATTTGCTTAAGACGATTCAAAGGCAACTGCATTTCATTATGGCTATTTTACCGGACAGTTTATACTACGTGAACGGGGGCTATATTTTTCAATAATAAATTTCTCTTTGTCACGGGAACACCGCTAAGAATAAGTGATCATACATCTAGTGAACTCACGTGATATTTTCTGCCCGTCCTAGCCTGACCTTGAAACAAAGAGATATAAATCGTTCACCTTATATTACAGAGTGATCCACCATTACGAAAAATACGCGCAGCTACGCGATTTCCTGTCAAATAGAGAATAAAAGTAGTGGATGCAGCGTGGACAGTATTCGCTCCTATCTATCTATCTATCTATCTATCTATCTATCTATCTATCTATCTATCTATCTATCTATCTATCTATCTATCTATCTATCTATCTATCTATCTATCTATCTATCTATCTATCTATCTATCTATCTATCTATCTATCTATCTATCTATCTATCTATCTATCTATCTATCTATCTATCTATCTATCTATCTATCTATCTATCTATCTATCTATCTATCTATCTATCTATCTATCTATCTATCTATCTATCTATCTATCTATCTATCTATCTATCTATCTATCTATCTATCTATCTATCTATCTATCTATCTATCTATCTATCTATCTATCTATCTATCTATCTATCTATCTATCTGTCTGTCTGTCTGTCTGTCTGTCTGTCTGTCTGTCTGTCTGTCTGTCTGTCTGTCTGTCTGTCTGTCTGTCTGTCTGTCTGTCTGTCTGTCTGTCTGTCTGTCTGTCTGTCTGTCTGTCTGTCTGTGTATCTATCTATCTGTCTGTGTATCTATCTATCTGTCTGTGTATCTATCTGTCTATCTGTCTGTGTATCTATCTATCTATCTATCTGTCTGTGTATCTATCTATCTATCTGTCTGTCTGTCTGTCTGTCTGTCTGTCTGTCTGTCTGTCACATGAGTATCAAAAAAATCTCGTCACGTTCTTCGTCGAACCCTTTCTTCCCAATACGTGTGGCACATACCCGTATACCACGGGCAGCGTTATGAGCCACAGTGGATTGATTTTTTTAAAAATCATCCCAGGCCCGGCGAGGACATTGTGAACTCAAATGCGAGAGCGTTAAGAAAAACCGACATCGGCAACGTTGATGCGACGAATGTAAGGAATAATAATCACAATTCGTACAGGCATCCAACGCAAGATTCTGCGTGGTAGCCAGCTTAGGCCTGCATTGGATTCCCCTACAGGGGGGGGGGGGCGAAGGTTCGCCCCCCTCCCTATCATATCAATGGATGGGGCGGACTATTTGCGCGCTGCCCCTATTATGTCAATGTATACGTCTGACTTTTGCACTTCCCACTTGGATGACTAAGGAGGGGGCGCCCCTTCTGCCCCGCCCCCTTTCGAGCACCTATGGTAGTCAGGTATCCGACCACAGAACTATGCCAGACCTCGGAATTGCTTTGGAAAAAGACTACGCAGACGCTTTGTTATTGCAACGTGAATAGTGGTTGCCGTGCTGGCTATCTAAGTTTATAACAAAGCAATCAACATTACACATGTACTCCTATCATATACAAACGTCATGTCGGGTTACCGTTATTGTGACTACAGTGTTCAATTCACTTTTATATAGCAACAATAAAGTCGTACTCCTATGAACCAGGAAGCTATATCAATGCGTTGCTCGACCCCGGAGGAACACGCTGATATTCATATATCAGTTAGCGTGAACACGCTGATATGATATTCATATAATCGCACTGTGAAGGGCAGTTAATTTCTGTGATACTGACGTCGTTGCTTTAATGTGTGTGCCTACGGCACTTAAGTCCATACGTTATTCTTTGAGTAACAGTACAGTCGACGTTCCTGATCAGCCCATTATGTACACACAACTGTGCTACATTTACAAAAACCTGTCGATCTACCTATACACTTGGCCCAAATCCAAAAGAAAAAAGAAAAATACAGGATAGACCATCACTCGCTGTCTGCTTCACATGAAACAGATTTCCACAAGGCGTTAGATCAGCTGAACCTTTTTTGGGATGTTATAGAATTTTATTAGAATGTTATGAAAGTCAAGCTCCTCGCGTCCTCACACAGGAACTCCATGTCGAGTGCGAAATACTTTGCCTCAGCTAAAGTTGCATTGAAGGAGCTACACAACCAAAAATTAAGAAAACTTTTTAATTTAATTTAATTTTCATTTCCTGGAAGGCCCTGAGGTGGTATTACATAAAAGGTGGGCTAATATGCATTCGATAAGCTTGTCGCAATGATCAATGTTAAGTTGCGTTTCATCTTCTATACATGAAGATTGGTGGGCAGGTGGCTGACGTCAAGATTCATTTGTCACATGAATCAAGATTCAAGATTAATTTGTCTCATGATTAAACAAAAATGTTTGCGCAAATGGGCGAAGCAGTGTATGCGATAGCGACATGCAGTAATGTTACAACAAAGTAAGGCCAGCAGGTAACACTTTTTCATTCGATCTCGCGAAACTGCAAAACCCTGGTGTAAGGGAATGCGGCCGCTTCCTGCAAAGAAGTGGTTTTCGTCTAATTTGTTGGATCAGTGGTCACAGAATTGAAAGTTGGGCTAGTTGTATATGCACGGTATAACTGTCGTTCAAGCACACGAATAGACAGAAAGGAAGAGAGGACAAGCGCTTTCTTCCTATTAGAAAGGGAAGAATATATGAACAGGCAATAATCAAAAAATGAAACCATCCTCTCTTCCTTTCTGTTTATTCGTGCGCTTGAGTGGCAGTTATACGATCAGTGGTCACCGCTCGAAACGATGCGATTATAGCACGTAGGAGGGCATACGAGCCGTTTGCTCATAGCTGCCGAGATAGCACGCCCACCAGTCTTCGCGACCGTGCCCTTATTATATTCAAAGTTCACTGTTACAGCTAGCGCCACGCAGTCCCTCAACCCCGGCGTCCCCTCACACCTCATCGTCCAGGGAATGACGGACTCTGCGTTTGCTTTCTGGTTGAGGAGCTATCGACGGTAGTCCTCGCATGAGGGCTTATGTTATCACATGCGGCCATCCGTGCGAAAATGAGTAGCTTCTTACATATGTGCTTCCTCGCTCAAGATATTTTACTCGCGGGTACATCCTACAGTGTGCGTACAAAAGTTAATGGTTTGGACTTCATACTGAACATGCATGCCGTTGACAATAAAAACGCGTACCGAGATAATAAGGGTTGCAGCGCAAGCACGAAGGTGCTGGAAGAAACGTGAAACGAAAGGCGAGGCAAGGAAAGCAAAGATGACAACACGAGCGTTGTCTCACGTTTCGTTTCACGTTTCTGTCCAGCACCTTCGTGCTTGCGCTGCAACCCTTATTACCATAGAATTGAACCAACTAGCCCAAATAGCCGTTCTTCTTCAATGCGTACCGAGAGTTTATAATTGCTGTTGCAATAAAAATATATTTATTGCAGAAGCGGGATGTTCTTTTTTTCCGGAGAGATGCATCGTCTTCGCTGTAAACAGTTCGTCTGATGGAAGGATCAAATAATCCAGCGCCTCTTCCATTGGTTTGGTTTTCGCATTCATTACAATTTTTACAGGCTATATTTTCCTCGACACTTATTTTATCCTCGATCTCCTCGAGAACGAAGCGCGGGCCAAACGTGGCAGGAAGCTTTTTCGTGCGAAACACCACCGTCGCCTTGTGGACAGCACAATAAACGCTGTAGCGGCCGAAGAAGCGATCATGGAGAAAAAAAAAAAAAAAAACGAGGGAGCGTGACATCATGCGGGCAGCCATGGCAAGCCTTGCTGAAGCCACCATTGTCGGCCCAACACGTGACTATTGGCGCAAAATCACACCACCAACGCGACTTGCCGATACTTCGAAGTACGGCACCCCGTAGCTTTTAGTTGAAACGCGTTGGTTCGGCGCAGACCGGCCGGCATACGCAGGTGGTTAAAAGATGGAACAGCAACGATAGTACTCAAACCTACCGTAAGCTCTGACATTTTGATCACGTGTTGGGCCGACAAGGTGGGATTCCCTCGTGGAAAGTATTGCTCCCTCCTTTCTTCTTTTTTCGCTCCATGGTAGCGATGTTATCGACTGCGTCACTCCCATTGACATGCTAAACATGACGTCACACAGACAGTGTTGCCAATAATTCTGGCAAGCCAGGTGAGCCTTCCGATGCAAACTTTAAAATTCATTTGCAAACAACCAGCACGTTTTTAAAGCCTGTGATTTGGCATAAATGACGGAAATGTGCAAAGAAACGTACCCAGCGATTTCATTGAAATCCATTGACTTCAAAAAATTGCCGGAGTTGGCCTTTAAGGCAGCTTTGCACTTATCTGGAGCCAAACCTCAAGAAGCTGCGGAGCCTTCTTTGTTTCTTTTCGGTTCTTTCTCTCTCCTTCAGTCTATCTGTTTTCGCCTTTCTGTCTTTTTTTTTCTTTCTTTATTAATTCCCACCTATCTATTTCTCTGTTCTTTATTTTTCTTGTTCGTTCTGTGTTTAGTCTCATCTTTTTTATTTTCTGTCTACCTCTTTCTCTTTTTTGCTTGCTGCCACATTAACCCCATTTTTATACGAGGTTTTCTCTGTGTTAGCCAAGCGACGACATGATATAAGGGTGAGTAATCCGGGTGTGTAATATTTTCCTGAGTGTGAGTCCGAGTTAGTCTGGGTGAAGAAATTTTTCGTCAGTGTGAGTCCGAGTGAGTATGGCTCACGACAATTTTCGTGAGCCTGAGTCCGAGTGATTCCAACAAGCGAAATATATTTGTTGAGTCAGTCTTAGCGAGTTCCACTTTTTTTGGCGACCTAAGGCTCTATCTAGTGCTCTCAGCATTACCATTACACTTACCTGGATTCATGTTTATACTCGCGTCTACTCACAGATTTTCCAAAGCACTGTCGATCATACACCATTTCAATATTTATTAAATACAGGTGTGAATTACGTAGACGAATGCCTTGACCTCCTCCCACAAACTCTTCCAAGGATTTCTTGATAATTATATCTCATGCTGTCATCTCTTCCAAGAAAAATGACCTTACTGCATTGGAAACACCCAGAACTCGTTTTCAAGGATGCTATGTGAGACGGCACCAAGAAGAGCACCGATTACTTGAGGTATTGATGTAAAAGAGCATTGACACCATAGTCGCAGAAGCTGATTCTAGGCTGCAGGACTCATGAATCGACTCACTCGGACTAACTCAGACTCAGATAGAACTGTGATTTTGAGTCTGAACGAGAGTGAGTCCGGTTGATTGATGTTTTGGTGAGTTTGAGTCCGAGTGAATCCGGATGAAGAAAATTTTCGTGAGTGTGAGTTTGTTTGTGGACAGTAAGAGCACGCGTTCATGAATTTTCATTTTTTTCCATCAGCCAAAAAAGAAAAAAAACGGCAAATCTCATGCATTGTTCGAATCGATGTATTGCGAAGCAACCAGGAAGCGAAAAATCATGCGTGCCATAATTCACGTTTTAGGACCTGCCATTTACGTTGTTCATGCAGTCACTTCACGCAATACCGATTTTGGTACATATCAAGCTGACGAAACAACCGCGAGCTCACCATCAGTGTGGAATGAAATACATGCCGTAAATAAGATGCATTTCACGATTTTCATGCCACCATCTGTCAGCTATGTTCGCCATACAGTCAAATTACGCAATACCGATTTCGGTGTATGTCAAGCAGGTGAAACGGCCATGAGCACAGCGTGAGCATGACATGCAAGCCACGCTGTACATGACATGTATTTCATGATTTACATACTACCACCTGCCATTTATGCTCGTGCTATACAGCTACGTCGCGCAATACCAGATTTGGTCCATAAAAAGCGTGTGAACTGGCCGCGAGCGCACCATGAGCGTGGCATGTCAGTCTTGCTGACATGGAATGTCATAGTTTTCATACTACCATCGGGAATTTATGTTTGTCATACAGATGCCTCACGCGATATTTAAGATATATTAAGCAAGCGAACCGGCCGTCAGCGAACCACGAGTGTAGTATATAAATCATGTTTTACGTGACGTGGATGTCATGATTTCCATTTTACCATACGTCGTTTAAGTTCGTCATACAGATACGTCACGAACTTCTACATTTAGTGTATATCAAGTGAGCGAACTGCCTCAAAACGCACTATGAGCATGGTATGCAAGTTATGCTGGCATGACAGCAATCATGATTTTCATATTACGATCTTCCATTTATGTTTGTCATAGAGTCACGGCGCGCAATACCCAATTTGGTGCATATCAAGCCAGTGGAACCGCCGTGAGCGCACCATGAGCGTGGCATGTAAATCGTGGTGTAGATTAGCCGGGTGTCATGATTTTAGTTTTACCATCTATAATTTATGTTTTTCGTGCAGTCAGATACATAGCAATTTTCCTGTGTATCAAACTAGTGATACCAAACGTGAGTGTACCATGTTCACTCACGTACTTCATGTGGTACATAAAATGCATGTGATGATTGGGATATTACCACCTGCAAATAATCTTCGTATAAAGTCGTGTCACCCATTGCCAAATTTGGTCAATGTCAAGCTAGCGAAACAGTCACGAATGTACCATGAGAATAGCGTATATGCCTTGATATACATAATATCAATATCATGATTTTCATAATACCACCTGTAATTTATTCGAGTCATGCAGTAATGTCTAATCATGCCGCATTTGGTGTGTATCAAGGTCACGAAACGATTGTTATGCTCCACGGCCTTGGCATGTAAACCATGTCGTTCATTACAACTGTGATTACACACACACACGCACGCACACACACACACACACACGCGCACACACACACACACACACACACACACACACACACACACACACACACACACACACACACACACACACACACACACACACACACACACACACACACACACACACACACACACACACACACACACACACACACACACACACACACACACACACACACACACACATGCACACACACACACACAGGCGTCTCTCATAATCATATCAATGTTTTGGGATGTTAAACCCCACAAATCAATAAATTAACACACACACACACACACGCACAGGTGTCTCTCATAATCATATCATTGTTTTGGGATGTTAAACCCCACAAATCAATCAATCAATCAATCAATCAACACACACACACACACACACACACACACACACACACACACACACACACACGTGTGCACGTGTACATGCGTGCGTACCTGGTGCCAAGAAAACATCTCTGTGTAGAGAGTGGCGCTGCAACATTCTTTGACCCCCTTAACGAGCAACTTTGCTAATTCGCATGCGAATCGTTTGTTAGCTTCTTGGACCCCTTCATTTCTCCACTTCATTACACTATTTTAAAACGACGATAATGCTAGTTGACCGTTACCCGCCACGGCAGCTTAGCAGGCACTCAGCCTTTGCGCTATTCAGCTCAATTTTGTGGGTGTATTCGCGGCGATGGTATCCGCATTTTTATGTGGTTGAAATGCAATAAAAGCCGAGCAATTACAGGAACGTCATATGGTAAAAATAATTCTAAGTCACACACTATTGAATAACTTCTAATATTATCTTGTTTCAACTTCCCATTTACTCTGAGCTCTCATGATTACTGAGCTGGACATGGAAGAGACAAGAGTAGGTATGCAGAATAATATGCACAAAACCAAAGTATTGTGCAAGACAGTCTCGGCAGAAAAAAGCACTCGGCCATAAGTGGAGAGACGCTGGAAGCTGTAAATTATTATGCCTACCCAGGATAGGTAGTAACCTCGGAGCCGAACCGTTAGAGTTAAATAACTATAGGACGAAGAAGAATGGGGTAGATCACATTCAGAAAGCCTTCTCAAATCATGAATAGTAATCTGCCACTAACCCTCAAAAGGAAGCTGGATTTCCCGGTACTTACTTACGGAGCAGAAACGCGGAGGCTTACAAAAAAAAAAAAGGATCAGCTTAAATTGAAGACAATGGCAGCGAGCGATGCAAAGGGCAATGATATGTGTAAACTTAAGGTACAAGATGAGAATAGAATAGGTCAGGGGACAAAGCGGGGTTAAGGATATCATAGTTAAAATCAAGAAGAAGAAATAGACATAGCCCCGGACTGGGCACTAGCCGGTAGGCAGGAGGACCTCAAGCCATTAAGGGTAACTGACGGCATTCCAAGAGAAGGCAAACGCAGGAAGGGGAGAGAGGAAGTTAGGTTGTCCGGTGAGTATAAAAAATTTCGCAGGTATAACGTGGCAACAGAAAGCGCAAGACCGGGTGTCTTGGTGCATCATAGGAGAGGCCTTCGCCCTGCAGTGGGCGTAGTCAGGCTGATGATGACGTAAAAAAAAAGAAATACACGAATTGCTGTTGTATTCATGTGCACCGAAGTTATAATGAACTGGCCATCAACCATATAATGTTCAGCAATTTAATTAGGCGAAGAGTAAGAATGGTTAATCATATTTGAGCGGACACGTCATCGTCTTGTGTACTCGCCCTCTAACGAACGGTTTCGAGTATTTCATAGCAGCACTTCCAATATTGTCTTCGTGGGAGTAGCGACATGATAGTTGCAAAGGTCAAGCGCTGCGCTCCTCAGGTAGTACGAAATACTTAATAATCACCCGCTGAAATAACAAAGCGTTGGCGAATGAGAAATGCAGTGTAGGTTGTGTTCTAAAGACTGAATACAGTATAGTCTTTACCTGAAATCGGACCACGTAAAGCTGCCAGCATCTATATACTGTACACAACTAATACTTAGTGTATTCACGTCGCAGGGCTCTACTTGGCTCTCATCTGGTTACCCTAAGTGCATTCTCAGTCCACAGACGTCACCGCAATCAGGAGCCACGTACGCTACATTTCGTCGCCGAGTCCGTTCAGTGGCCTGGCCATCGTTCCGGGGCGCTTCGGACGTGACGTACTGTGACTGCGAGGAGTGGTTCAACAGTGTTCGTCGGCGTCGCACATTGACAATGCGCGGAGAAAAACCGGAACGAGGCTCGCGCGGGCGCTGCTTCGGGTCGTGGGCGTCTCTGCTCCAGATTAAAACCGGACGCCGCTGAAAGCGGTACGTTACACGCGCGCGCCTCCCTCGCGGAACGTGCGCTTTTTTCGACAGAAAAAAAAAAAACCTCGCTGCGCGATTCGCCCCATAAAAGCGGAAACAAACGACGGCTCGTTCTTTACAGACCGGCCCCTCTTATCAGTGCGCAGAGTTGCTGCTGCGCCCTGGATGCCTCTCGTGCGAGACGCAGGCGTGCGGTGTATCGCCTCCAGGACGGATGATCCGAGGCTCTTTTATTCGGGCGATGAAACGCCACTCTGCGTGGGGCGCGTCTGCAGCCGAATGTATCGGTCCCACTTAACTGGCCCAGCCGGCGAGGTTGCAGCGACTGACGAGGGCCGAGCCTTGAGTTCCTCTCGGGCGCTATTTGTTTTATCCCCATATGCGCCTGTCGCGAGGAGGCGCGGTGTTCGGCCCGTACGCGCTGCGGCCGCTGAGCGAACGCATTATTCTCCACCACCGCGCCACGGTGCCGCGTGTTGAGCGTTTCTTGAATGGCCTTTTCCACACTTGCTGGCGCGATCTCCGCACTGTGCGCTCGTGCTGTACGGCGAATTTGCCCAGTTTACGTCTTGCAAAAAGCGTTACCTTAACCTCGTGTCTACGGTTGAGGAGTTGTTACTGACGAGCACAAGTCCTCGCTGGGCGTTGGAGCCCTTAGCAACGCGAGAACAAATGAGGCAAATATATAACGCAAATAGGTAGCAGCATTTCTTTTTTCGAAATCAATTTATGCCTGAAAGTGCAGTTTAAAGAGGTTATGGCTCATGGTTAAAGCTTTGGCATTTATACATAGGGATATTCTATTTTACGCAGGCAGATGATACATCTCATGGTAAAAGCTTTGTCATTTATACATAGGGATATTCTATTTTACGCAGACAGATGATACATCTCATGGTAGAAGCTTTGTCATTTATACATAGGGATATTCTATTTTACGCAGACAGATGATACATCTCATGGTAGAAGCTTTGTCATTTATACATAGGGATATTCTATTTTACGCAAGCAGATCATACATCCAAAATTCCAGAGAGCCCAATCCGCGCAGTAGTGAGCAGTTGTTTTGGTAAATAAGAAGTATCAAAAATTGCTCGCTCATAAGATGGGGATAACAGCGCGTTGATGTGATGGCGTGGAAACAAGTCCGTTGTTTCTAGTGATAACACCGAAAAAGACACCAAGAATAATGAAGCAGCTGTCAGTCCCGATAGATCCTGCTATACGGCAGCCTATCTCTGTTCTGAGTCAAGATTCTTGAGCAAACGACTTGCTGTATTTTATGTTCTTTTCACGGGGTTTGCTCACAAAATTGCGTTGTGCGTGCGAACAAAAAAGTACAATTTTCTTTTTGCCTTTGGCCAAGTCTTCTGGCCACCACTAATGTATTTGATTGATTTGTGGGGTTGAAAGTCCCAAAACCACGATATGATTATGAGAGACGCCGTAGTGGAGGGCTCTGGAAATTTCGACCACCTGGGGATGTTCAAAGTGCACCCAAATCTGAGTACACGGGCCTACAATATTTCCCCCTCCATCGGAAATGCAGGCGCCGCAGCCAGGATTCGATCCCGCAACCTGCGGGTCAGCAGCCGAGTACATTAGCCACTAGACCACCACGGCGGGGCACACCACTATTGTAAATGAAATTGAAGTCGACGAAGTCGTCTTACAAAAGCGTCAATATCCACCTATGTACCTTACCATAAACGTTTCTGAGCTGCGATTTCTTTAACTCTTCATGGGACTTTGAAATTCTAAAGAATTGGAAAGTAGCGGCAACCAATGTCCTTCATAGCGAGAAAAACACCACTATACTACCACATGTGATTAGAGTTGGGTAGATCCATAATTTAAGAGAAAAAAAATGTGGTATTACGTGTCACTCACGGAAGATATAAGTCTGGTTCACTGGCAATAAACCGAGAGCAAGCGCATCCACGCCTGTAAAATGAAAACTGGGACACTGGTCACAGGCTTGCACAGCTATCCACTTACCAAATGTCATCTCATACCACTCCCCAACCCGGCTTCCCTTCGTTAGACCGAGTCAGCGAATTCGGGCCTTCCTTTGGCTGCAAAGCATCAGGCGATGGTAGAGGAGCGTGTCTGCATGTATGCTGCGCCCCACGCGCTTTCAGCCTGCCCCAACGCCGCCTTGCTTCTCAGTCGCATGCGCACAAAAGCGGTAGAATTGGGCATATATCATTGCCCGTTTGAAATCCCTCTAATGGGAGCGTAGGAAGCGCTCGATGAGCTACGCTTCTGAAGCCCCTCCAGTTGCCATGGGTACGGACGCATTTTTTCCCTTGCTCCCAATGCTCCCTCTATTTTTAGGTTTCCCGTCCAACTGTTTTTTTCCCTTTAGCTTTTGTTTGGAGCCTAACGCCACGGATCTTTTTTGTCGTGTATAGGTCACGCGCGTTTTTCATTTTCATTTGGTGCAAAACATGTAATGCACGTATCCGAGTGCTTTTCGCTACCCCTCAGTGCAGCCGATCTTATCGACGGAAGGGTTGCCTGATCCCTGTCTGCTCTAACCGTTCTTTAAGGGAGGCAGAATAGTTCAAGCAGGTGGCTTGAACATGAGAACAACCCTTTCATATTTGCTCAAGCGCTAGCTTTATGTTGCCTGTTTTCCAGATACATTGATATATCAGAAACGCTAACACTGTTACGTCACACTTGCCCTATAGGTGCAGTGCAATCACTCTAGGATTTTCTTCATGTGTTATTAAAGCTTTCTTAATTTACATTGGCGCACCAGATTACATGTTAGCCGTACCGGCGAAAGACGTATTTATTTATTTATTTATTTATTTATTTATTTATTTATTTATTTATTTATTTATTCGGATAACCTAAGGGCCCGGAGGGCATTACATCGGGGGGCCCCGCCATGGTGGTCTAGTAGCTAAGGTATTCGGCTGCTGATCCGCAGGTCGCGGGATCGAATCCCGACTGCTGCGGCTGCGTTTCCGATGGAGGCGAAAATGCTGTAGGCCCGTGTGCTCAGATTCGGGTGCACGTTAAGGAACCCCAGGTGGTAGAAATTTCCGGAGGCCTTCACTACAGTGTTTGTCATAGTCATGTGGTAGTTTTTAGACGTTAAACACCACATATCAATCAATCAATCAATCAATCAATCAATCAATCAATCAATCAATCAATCTAGTTCTCACACCGTGTGGCTTTCTTCATGACCCACAGTATATGAAACGGTTTGGTGTTGCCGTAAGGGAGCACGACACCACAAAGAAGCAGCCGATGCTTCCTGCCATTACTTATGTGGCAGGCTACTGCGTACATGCAGCTGTAAAAAAGCTTACATGTACCTTCTGCAAGGAGAATCTTGTTTTAGAAGACGAGAGTTGTGAGAATGATGACTTTTTCCTTACTACCACTGCCACGAGAGGTGGCCTCAAGTTTTCTCAACCTGTAGTTGTGTAGGCAGTTTTGTCAATGAAAATAGTGCTTGAGCAACTCGTAAGCGAGAAAAATGCAACCGAGTTTTATGGTTCCCCGAAGCAAAAAGAAATTTATGTTACTGAGGGGAACAGCGCAATAAGTGGGACGGAGAAATATTGAACACATGATCCACGGAACTTGTGTCGTGTGTTCAATCTTTCTCCGTCCCGTTTTTTTGCGCTCTTCCCTTCAGCATCATGTACCAACTGGCCCTTCGAAAAACCATTCTGCAGCTTTTGTTGCCTTGACATCATCGTTTACCGACAGTGGTGAAGACCTTGGCACTTGTGACCAGGGGCATTCACCACAGCACGCCATGAAGTATATTCTTAGTAATGCTGCACATGTTTTATTAAGCAATCTGTACAAACAGAACAATGACAACCTTATGGCAAGTAAACAAGAAAAAAGCGAAAGCTAAAACACTGCAACCTTGGCCTTCTTTGGCTTCAAATGCAGACCAGGATGTTTCGTAAGAAGCTGCTTATGCAGACCAGCATATATTGTTTTGTACTTGTACTGTTTGTTTGCATGTGAAATGATTTGTTTGTAGGTAGTAACATGGCATGTTCAATTTGAGGTGTTGAAGGATGTAATAAAGAAATGAATGAATGAACGAAAAGGTTGACTTTCGTTAGTATTTATAAATGTCTTACTAGATATTGCTGCATTAGTCAAGTTCGAAATACTTTCTGCATCCAATCTCGAAGTATCAAACTCAGCGTACGTGTGTTTACTAAATTTTCTACCGGTAACGGTTGTGAGGAAAGCCAAAAAAAAAAAGCATAGGGTTGTTTAGATAATTGCCTGAAAAAAATGGGATGGTGGGCTTCCTCGGCCGGCCCGACTCTTCTCGGCCGACTCTTGAGCAACGCGCTACCCGCCTACCCCGGGCCCGCTACAACTTGTTCGCCGTCTCGGCCAGCGGTAAAGTGCGCGAAACACCTGCTGATCAAATGGGTCATTAGCTCAGGATGGCCGCGATTCCAAGCAGACGCCACTACACTGGTACGCGGAAGCTCTTTTTGGACATCAGAAAGAAGACGACATTATTAAATTATGTTGTGTTCAAAACCTATTGCGTAAGAAAGAACCAATGCTGAGGGTAAATTTAAATTCACGGATTGTTCGCATGCTAAAAGACAGGTAACACACTCTGTACCATATCGGCAAAATGAAGCCGACTGCCAGGGTGATCTCACCTTCGTGACGTCACAGTGGCGAAGTGAGGCCTTGAGTATTTAGGTGAATGAGCCGGCGGTGCACCGCTGCTCCGGCCATCCCATTCGCACACAGAGTGTGTAATCGAAGTAAGCGGGATGACTACTCCCGCCGCCGCACCATGGCGCGCACTCTCCATGGCTAGCTTCTTTCTGCGTGGACACGCGTGGAGGGCGAAAGCTCACAAATCGCAGCCTCTATGCGACGTGTAATAGAAAATTGCAGGGCACATGTGATGTATAAAGGCAGAATGTCGCTTACTAGTTGCAATCGGGCTATGGCCTCTTCGATTCTCACGCATACCTACAGGACTGTGGCGAGAGGCACGTCATGACAAGACTGTTCACTGATGCCATACGTAACGTTTTGCTGCGCGCTGGTAATTTTGTCCCCGGGATGGTTTGTAGCTAAAAACACGCACGGAATAGGCACGGACACTGAGAAGTCACCTTGCTTGTTGTAAAATGGCTGTTTATTTCTTTTCTTTTCGCAACAAACCATTCAAAGGTCGTGTCTATTCCGTCAGCTTTTTTTCGCTCTACAAACCGGCCCTGATGCCCGATTCGCTGCAATTCCTATTTTCTTATTTTGTGTAGTCGTGCATTGTTAAAAAAAACAGAATGTGATTTTTGTTAGCAGGTACGCGCAGAGGCCTATTTTCACTGTGCAATTATTGCACGCATATTGCACGCAAGCTACAAATGCATTTTTTATATGAAGATTAAATAGTCCTGCCAGTTTTCTCGTGTATCGTTGGTATCTGGCATTTACTTTTCACACAAGACGACATCGACAGCCGTGGAGCTCGCGGCACTCCGCAGCGCACTCCGCAGGATTGACCAAGAGACACCACAAAAATGGAGCATTTTTACTGATTCGAAACCAGCTCTCCAATGTCTACACAATACTCTACGTCGTGGACCTCAAGATCAATTGGCGCTCGAAATACGACAACTGTACCATCACCTAATAGACGAAGGACATGACATATCTTTTCAGTGGTTACCAGGCCATTGCGGCATCATCGGTAACGAGCATGCCGACAATGCAGCTAAGAATGCTCACGAAAATGGAGTGATGGAACCTATTCCACTATCAAGAAGCGACGCAGCAGCAAAGATTAATACGCTTGCGCAGGATGTCGCAAGGTCTATGCGGAATACGCCCGGTTTTCTCCACACCCGTCTTCACCGCCTGGACCCATGCCTACGACTTACTATTCCATCTGGCCTACCCCGATCCGAGACGACCCTTCTCTGCCGTATGTGGCTTGGGGTGTCTTTCACGAACGCTTTTGCCTGCCGCATCGGAATGAGAGACAGCGCTACATGCGACCATTGCGACAATGACGAAACAATTGAACATATTTTATGTCAGTGCCCCCAGTACAGCTCTCAGCGACAGTCCCTCTCAGCAGTGTTTGCTCGCCTCGACGACCAGCCATTTTCTGAGCAGTCAATCTTGGAATGTCGGAAAGATCGAGCTTCACGCCAGAAAGCAACGAAGGCGCTGATGAAGTTTCTGCGAGCGACCCGCCTCGTTGAACGATTGTGACACTACTGTGTGCGAGTGTGTGTATGTGTGTTTGTGCTTCTCTTCCTCCCTTTCCCCTTACCCTTTCCCCAGTGCAGGGTAGCAAACCGGATATGCTTTCTGGTTAACCTCCCTGCCTTTCCGCAATAAATTTTCTCTCTCTCTCTCTCCATTGCAACATAAGACGAAGGAAGATATGAGGCGAGCTTATAATACGGTGTTCTAGGTGCAGCTGGGATAAAAACAGCCGAAAATGCAAAAAGGTTTTTGACGTTATGTATGGAATTGAGGTGAATACCACAACCTTTTTGGCTGAGGTGCTGGACAAGCAAGAAATCGGTTTGATGCACCAAAGCCACAGCCAGGATGGGGAAGAGGAGGCAGGCAAAGATCTCTGGGGTATACATGGCACTTTATTTACAGAGACAAGAGCCAGAGCCTTGATTTCCAGCATTTTGCCTCCAGTAAAAAAAAAGCATGTAGCCACGATCAAATTGTGGCGACACACGTAATAATATCATTTGGGGCTCTTCAACGTGTACCAAAACGTGGCTACACAATTCCTTAAAGGGACACTAAAGTCAAATAACAATTTGCGTTAGAGTGAAAGTTGAATGTATGAGAACATCTAAAACGACAATACTATCAAGAGCAGTGCCCTACTTACCGAGAAATTAAGGTTAATGCACAAGAACACATGCGCCGCAGTAGGACATTCCGAAAATGATGACGATGACATCAGACGGACCGCCTACAACTAATCACTAGTAATCGATCTGCACTAAATAAAGAACCGTCCGTGCATCAAGAGCCGCAATAAAATGCTGCCTGTTCGTTTCTGTTAGATTCATAGAAAAAATAACCGCCAGACGTTAGTATGGGGAATGGCACGTGTGGTTCGAAAATTCAATTTTTGCTTAGTGACACTGGGCAGGTGGTGTCATCCAGTGGGGCGCAGTTGAATCGAAAAACGTCTGCAATCTTGGAGCCAATGATGGAAATTTATCAATGGCCGTAGTTGCTGCTGTGGCTCCCGCAGCTTTCAGTCTGCTGCTACTAGCGCAGTAAAGCCGGGACAGGTTGTGCACGGCAACAGTGACGTGAGTCGGTCCAGTCGGTCCGCTTCTTAAGGCGGGTAATTTTAAGTGCGCTAACCTGATACGGACCACTAAAACGCGATTTCATTTCAAAATAGGCCCTTCCTTGGAACAAAAGTCACACTGCGAGGTTTCTGGACCGCTATTTCAACGATAAACCCTGACTTAATAGTTGCCTGTCGCCTCCATGCGGCCGTAGAAAAAAAAGAACCGATAAGAAAGAAAGAAAGGGGGTGGGGGATGGAGCTTAGTTGAAGTTCTTCCACCTGCACCTAGATATATGTGCATGAACCTCCAGCCGACCAAAAAAATAAAAATACAAGCAAACAAAGAAAGATCTTTCTGTGCTACACACGCAAAAAAAAAATCGCAACGGTTAGGCTATATACCATGACAGCTCTGCTCTAACAATTTTGCTTTAAGTGCGAGAGACGAAGCTGTCTTTTAGCGCGGTAGCATATACCAGCACTTACGGTGTTTGAGCCAAAGAGAGTTATGCTGTGAAGTCGCTGTCGTAGTAGTTTTCCAGTTGCGTGTAAATTCACAAAAAAGCATACCGACACGTTGTCGCATTTCGCGACAGCTTGGGAAATGTCGTTCGGCAAGCTTGCATGCAACCTGGATGGAATATTCCGCGCTAGCAGCCTCTGTAACCCAAATTGGCTTTTAAAAGACCATTGAAGTTGCATTCAAAAGCAAGGAGTAACTTTATAATAACGTACGTAAACTTCTTCGTAGCTGTAGCAAGGCGATGCACGTTGACTGCAAGTTTATAACGTGTCTCAAATAAGTAACAGCATGCCAACACGGTCGATGTTGTGACTGAAACGAGTGAAATCTCACGCTGTGCCAGGCAGACAAGCGCCGCTCGACTCATGGGAAAAGGTCGCCATTTCGCGGCGGCTTCTGTTCAGGAGACGACAAAATTACGCTTCTCCGCTGGCCGACGCGCCAAATGGGGGAACGACGTAGCAACGGCTCGCCGCCGGCTAATCTCTGAAGCCATGCTGGTTACTTTCGACTGTGTAAGGCGGAACGCGCGAGTCAGAAGCTATGCGATTGCTGGCTCAAAAACCGAGGCAGACGTCACGAAACTTCGCAACCTGTTTTGAAATGATGCTAATCGCATCAGAAGGGTTCCTACAATCAACATTAGACGTGACTGTTGCTAAGCTCAAACTTTAATAAAATTTTTTAATAACCGGGAAAGCTTTGTTGAATAGTTGGGAGTATTAGTAGATTGAAAACAGCTGTTTTTATTCACTGTAGCAGGTGCGAAAAAAAAACAGTTTAATTTTGTTAAAGGGGCCCCGCAAAACTTTTAGAGTAGTTGATTGATATGTGGGGTTTAACGTCCCAAAGCTTTTAGAGCTTTGGGACGTTCTTTATTTTTTTTTTATCAAATGGCTAATTCAAGGAGTTGAATCAAGAATCAACTGTTGCAAAAACACTTAGAATCTGCCAAGTACGATTGGAGTAGTAGGATTTTGTAGCATGCTTTAAGCACTTTTTAATTTCTGACAAATAGCAAGACCGCGCTCGTCAACACGCATCATGACCTTGCACACTGTTTTTTTTTTTTGAAACGCACAGCTTTCTTTCAGTGTGACCGCAAGTGAGCGCCTAATCGTGCCATCCCGGGACGGCTGCGATAACTATGCAGCTCACGACGCTTAAATCAGTCAATGGCAGTAGACTTTGAGTTTATGGCGGGGTGATTTGGGTTTAGGGTACCATTTATCGAGAGAAGAGGGGAAGATTTCTAGCTGACTTTGAGAATATATTTGTAAGGCCGAATGCTGGATATAATCCAAGCCGCGTGCTGCGCTATAATGTTTGTCGCGTATCTTCTCGGGAGCTTAGACTGCTGTTTGGCAGTGTCATCTGACCATGCTGAATTAGTGTTGCAGGGCACCTTTAAAAGTAGTGCCACAGCGTTCGTCGCTTTCATCTTGCACGGACATCAACGATTGGGCGGTGATAATTACACATCCCTTCATAAACTATACTCATGGTTCAGTAACTATCTAAGGGCACGCGTAGTAGTTTGCTAATTAAAGCAGACCAGTGCTCCAGGCACGTACACATAGCATAAATAGAGGTTATCACAGCAGTAGCTTCGACAAATGCCCAAGTCTTACTGAGAAATGCACTTCGGCTTCAGGAAATCTATTTCTCACTAAACTTCCACCACACATAGCTTGACAAAGCCACCCAAAACAAAGGCATCTTGCTAAATTTTGGAGCAAGGTATGTCGGAAGTTCCAGAATTAGTGTGAAAATTGTAAATGCACATTAATTCTACAAAAAAATAAATAGTCAAGTACTGAGAGTAACGTGAACAGGGCACATCACAACGACGTCGTAGTTAAAATAATTTAATACAAACAGTCACCCTTTCTTCATCATTTGGCTACAACATCATACTAACAGCACATTTTTTCATTGACAGTGAAGAAGTGAAGTCATACTAGCCTGGTTGATCCGAATATTGGGTGATAATTCGGGTATGTATAGAGAACACATAAACGAGTTGCGCGTAGTCACATATGCACACCTACGCAAAAGTATTATTGACAAGGAGCTTTATGCTATTAAGTATGTTCTTGTTAGGTCGTGTACGCATCAAGTCGCTTTAAGCATTACCAATCAAGCTTGCAGAATGAAGAAGGCTGGCTCATCT
Source organism: Rhipicephalus microplus (assembly GCF_043290135.1). Taxonomy (NCBI): domain Eukaryota; kingdom Metazoa; phylum Arthropoda; class Arachnida; order Ixodida; family Ixodidae; genus Rhipicephalus; species Rhipicephalus microplus. The sequence continues at coordinate 91,077,936 of NC_134710.1, read as the reverse complement.
GTCCAATTCTTGTCAGGATTGGCCGGAGTCATCCTGAAATAGCACCGTAAGGCAGCGAAACTTCGTGCCTCAGATGGCATGCAGAGCAAGAGTGGCGGTCATCATCCTTATGTGCGCGGTGTTTCGAGCAAGATAAAGTGCCAGCGTAGGGGTGCTGTTCTTGGCAGTGGTCAAACTAGGATCATTGTGCAAGCAAGTGAACGTCCCTCACCCAAATCCTCCCGTTCGCAAGAGGCAACATGCCACGTGGTTTTTGCCTTGCAAGACTGAAGTCTTCTGTGAAATACCAGCGTTTTGCGGGGGACGCTACGTCGGGCAGGCGGGTCGCTACATTAACAATCGGCTGCGAGAGCTCAATAAAACCCCAAGGTCTAAACTGACACCGATCTGGCAATTCATTGTGCCCAATGTGGCTGCATTCCTAGTTTCGATCAGACGCGCATCTTCCGCAGATAATCGTGATTTCCTCGCCCGGGAAATCTCCGAAGCGTTCCCAATTTATTGCATTGGGCCATCGGGTGTAACACCACCACCCATTGAACTCACTGACGAGGAGGTTATTTATCTCCACGATTTAACTATAGAAATTAATGTACTAGTGAAGACGCATGTGGATGGCTTCCCATTTCCTCATTTCGTTATTTCTCTTTCCAAAGAAGCGTGTGTATTTGTTCAACATCCGTGTTTTTAGCAACACCCTGTCTGTCTTTCTTAGCGCGTTTGTCCACGCCGTTTCCTGTGATGATTACGAGGTTTCGTTGTGGCAAGCTTACTTCAAAAACATTTTGCTCAATGGCTTCTTCGGTCGTTATCTGTCATATGTATACAGGCAGCGTTGAAGGTTTAGAGAACACTATAGGCCTTAGAAATTTCCCAGCAATTTGGGACCGTATTAGACTGAACTGCACAGTACGTGAGCGCGAGTTTTAGAAGAGGTCCGAAATTTGTATATTTATCTATTATGGCTGCCTGTCAAATCTGCGAGATTATTCAACTTCTTCTTGTGTCTTATGTTCAAGAAACATTTGATGGTGACTGTTAGCTCATTTGGGAACTCATGGAGACACATTTATCAAGCGCAAATTCATCTGCAAAGTTAAGAGATAGCAGCCCGATATGACTGTGTTGACAAGGCTATTCTCTGGGTTTCTGCGATAGTTTCTTGAAGCTTTACCAGAAAAATATCACTTTGAAAGGGCCCCTCGTTTTCTGAACCAATGATTGTTTTTAAGCATCTGTGATCCACCGAACCCGGTCTACACTTCAGCGCAAAGGCGTGGCTATAGTGATTGTTTCATGAACCGGAACTAGGTGTCTTCCGTCCCCTTCAACATGGTACAACTGTGACCATGGTCGCAGTACGTTCCTGTTCACCCATTTCTGTACACCCGTTCACTCACTTGAACGGCGGATTGGATGCTACAGGAGCTCTATCATCTCCTATTCTATAGGACGTGGTGTCTCATTCCCTTTGAGTGAATTCCATCTGTTTTGACCGCATATGCCTTAATAATCTTCAGTGTAATTGTAAACTTTTGTGCACAATGAGGTTTAGAAATGATATCCACAAACGGTCGTGTGTAACGAAACTTACCGCTCTGCTTCTGTTCTCTTAGATTCCTTTTTGCGGCCAGCCAATCGCGTCCCATACTTTGGGGTTCTGCTTTTAGGTCTCCCCAGTTTACAATGTAAGCCTGTTGCCCTTCGTTTTCCGCAAGACTCGAACTCGTAGTTTCTACTCTTAATTTGAGACAGCTGCTCCTATTTAGAGACGGCTGACTACACTCTTTATAGCGGCGTGTGCACAGAGTGTCCATATGCTTGAATCCTCGCAATTGTCCTGACGAAGGCAAGTTCTCTTGTCCAAGGGATGACTCCATGACAGATTTTACTTCTATTCACCATTTGTTTAGGAGTTTGTATGAATCATTTGTTCGCCAAGGAAAGCTTTAGAGACTATTTCGACGTCACCAACAAGGGCATATTGTCACCGTCCTGAAGTAATGCAGTTTCCGCATGACGTCAAGGTGAAAGTGGGAGCGCAACCCGCTCCAAACGACAGGCATATGTATTGCGCACATGGGACAGTGTTCGCGACTGTTGATCGGAACCAAGTTGATCACCGCACAGCGTGAGTGGTGTCTGTTTCCACAGCGTTCCTGGGAAACGTATCCTGCGTAGCGATCACTACACGACATCTGTGCTGCAAGCAAACAAAGGCGCACGCCTTCCGGCCGGCGCAACGATCTGTAATTGCAGGCAGGCCGCCTCTTCGGAGCGTGTTGCTTTCTCCTTCCATGCGGGGCGCCTCTCTGGTCGTTTTCTGCTCACCTGACGGCACGAGTGTACTTGGCGCCAGCGTTCACCCCTTAATTACGCATACGATCCCATCGTCGGCAGTAATTAAGCCCGGGGCGGCTGTCCATCCGTCTGGCGCACTGGTGCCGCGCAAGACAGGTCTGCCCCCCCCCCCCCCTTCTTTTCTGTGGCGTGTGCTCTCCACATTCCCCGAGTGACTGCGATGGGGGTCAAGGTTGGCAGCAGCCGCACGGCGATGACGACGCGCACCGCTAATGACTCTCAAGTCCGGCCACCATCAAGAAGCGCTGATGATGGCGTCGCGGTAACCAACGCGAGTGCCCCTTCTAATCATCTGCCAGTGCGGATCTGCTCTCGTGTCCGCCACTCTGGTCGCACAAAACAAACGCACTGAATGGCCTGCTCACGTCCAAGTGGGAAGCGCGCCCCTGTCCGGCTTCTCCCACGCAGGCCAGGACGAGAGCCACGCGCGAACGCCGCCCCCGCGCTCGCGGCTGGTTGCAGATGGCGGCGTCCCGAGCAGCTCCTCCCGCCGCGGGCCGGCCGAAAACGACGCTGGTCGGCGAAAGCGTCGTTAAGGCGCTACTCCCCCGAACAACAGGCGCGGGCATGCCACCATCCGCTAATGTCGTGGAACCCTGGAAACGAGCGAGAACCTGAGCGAACCGAGAAAATGGCGAGGAAGCAAATCGTGCTTCGAGTCGAATGATAGTCTGCCGCCGTCGGTGCCAGGCGGCTCTTTGAACGGTCGCCACCCTCTCTCTTGTCGCGCTCTCTGATTGCCTCCCTTGTTCTAATCACCTACGAAGAAGCAATGACTTCGCTTAAATACACGCGCCAAAGAGAAAGGAAAAAAAACGAGAGGAGGTTACCGAAGGCTCACCGAACTGGACGAATTTATCGGGTCACGGATCTCAAATGTCGTTCCCAAGCTCGCTCTTAGATTTTTTCTTCTTTTCTGCATTTCGTTGCTAGGTCAACCTACCTATTCGGTGTTCACCCAGAACTCGGTTCAGAGTAACACCACGGTTAACGATGGCGGGCCTTCCGAAGTAGAGGCACATGACCTCCACGAGCAGGGCCGTGTCAGGCCGGTAAACACCAGTATACATTTGGCTGCGTTCACGGTACTGTAAGGAACGTGTGCTTGGAGCTGACAGGTTCTTTACGGATAGGAGTCACTTCACTGACGCTATAGTTGGCTCCCTGGAGTTACATAAAAGGAAAGCACATCAATACCTATCGTGCCGCATTTTTTTTTTCTTCCTTGACTCTCTCTCACGCTCCCTTTTCTCTTCCCGAGAACAGGGTAGCCAGCCGGAGTTTTCCTCTGGTCAACCTCTCTGTCTTTCCTTGACCTTTTTCTCTCTCGCTATTGTTAGTAGCCTTCTCATTCTCGAAGATATAGCAAGAGAATGAAAGGATTGCTTTACCTCTCGAGTGAAGGGTGCGTATTATACTGCTCACTACGTAGTTTTACTCTTCGTAGGGAGATGTGTGTCCTTCAAAAATCACCCAAAGTAGTGCGATGGGTTAATGTATCATTTTATAATAGATTCGAAAGACACGTAAGGCCAAGTGTGCGGCCTGGTTTGGGCAAAAACTGAGCAACATTTACTGATAAGAGACAATTATACTTAACAAGGGACCAACCAGTCATGCACTATTTTGTGCTTGGACTGAAAGATGGAAGCCGTGAGAGTGGATACAGAAATGCTTTTAATGATGTTCTTTGTTTTCGCCCAAGCACTCGATGGCATTTCTGCTCCGTTAGTGGCTCCTGGCATTTGTGTAAAAGCGAAAAACCAATAGAGCCATCTATCTGCGAGTGTGCGAAGCTTTTTATAGTGTTTTTTGGGTGGGGGGCGGGGTTAAGGGGTTGCTGTCGTTTTGTCGAATAGCTTGAACGCATTACACTCAAATAGACCTCAACGAAGGTACCTCTGAATGAACTTCAACTATGTGCTAGTGCCAACTTTGTTAAATACAGTAATGCAGACTAAAATAAACATTACTGAAGTGAAGAATTCTCCCCCATTGTGAAATGTGAGCGCAGGAAGCGGTAGGCGTCTTTTAATTCAGCGATATATTCAGAAGACAGGTACGTAGTGCATGTATTTACAGATTACTGTTTATTTTATTTTTTATTGAACATTTTGCTGTTCTTATTTTTTAATTTCTTGTCATTATTTTCTTTGCACCTTTTGTATTCTTCTTCAGTGGCGTGAACTTCTGTTAGTGACAATGCTAACGATTTTTTACTTTTTTATTTCCACTCATTATTTTTTTTGCTTTATTTTATTTTTTATCATTTCAGTGGCGAAGGTCCCATAGTAATCCAGCTGTTTTTTTTTATTTTCTTTTAGTGGCCCGATTCCCGAGTGGCACTCATTGCCATATACTTAGACCACCCTAGAAAACGCCCTACGAGTTGTCTGAATACAAAAACCTTGATAAGACGTGCGCACGCACGCACGCGCCACGCACACACACACAAACACATACATACATACATACATACATACATACATACATACATACATACATACATACATACATACATACATACATACATACATACATACATACATACATACATACATACATACATACATACATACATACATACTTGATTACACTCGAATGGATTCCGGGACACTGCGGCCTGGTTGGCAACGAAACAGTCGATAGCGAAGCAACAGCAGCAGTATATATACAATGCCCCTATGTACGTCAAAGTACCATATTCGCGAAGTGACGTGAACACATTGTTGAGATCGCTCATGCGCGAATGCACTTACACTTACTGGTCACTACCAAATCATCGGAACAAGTGTCTGCGGGAAACAGACCCCAGTATGACTTTTCGTCTTCCAGCTAAAATCAGCCGAAGACATGCTAATATACTGCACCAAATTCGCCTGGGCGTCGCCTTCACTCGCCACTACACGCATCTAATCGGCCGTGCGGACAGTCTAAATTGTGACTCACTGCCAAGTGCGCGAAACTTTAGCTCACATATTTTGTGACTGTGCATTATACGTGGCGCAAAGAAAAATGCTAACTGCAACGTTGGCAAGCATTGGACGAACGCCAGTGAGTGAAAGCCACATATTGTCAGCAATGAACGACCAAACAATGTCAAAAACTGCTACAAAGGCTGTTTTAAACTTTATCAAAAGCACTGGACTAAATACTATAGACTGTAGGATGCTATGCCAAGTGGCTACTCTACATGCGCACCACCTCTTGCTGCCCCCATCATCACCTTTCATTCCTCTTTCTTCCCCCTTCCCTTATCCCCTGTGTAGAGTAGCAGGCTAGAGCGAACTAGCTCAGGCCGACCTCTCTGCCTTTTAATAAATTCACACACACACACACACACACACACACACACACACACACACACACACACACACACACACACACACACACACACACACACACACACACACACACACACACACACACACACACACACACACACACACACACACACACACACACACACACACACACACACACACACACACACACACACACACACACACACACACACACACTCTCTCTCTCTCTCTCTCTCTCTTTCTACATACATACATACCTATACGGATACTTACATGTAAATTGAGTGTACCCGGTCAATTTCCGACCATCTCCGATTATGCATATCTATGATAATTCGCAATGCATATCTATGCATATCTATGATAATTCGCAAAAAAGAAACGTGTTGCCTACAGAGTGCTTTATACTTTGAGCACCGACATGAAACTGTGCCACGCTAAGTAATTTGTATAATATTACTGGTTTTAGTAACTATTACGAAATAAATTTTTTCATGAATCTCAAGGCACTACTCTTTCATGACGATGATAGCGTGATCATTTTCATTTTACCTTTCTTTCTTTTTCACTTTGAAGAAACGTTGCAATATGTTGCATGTTAAGCGTTTTCATAAAAAAAGCACGGATTTCATTACTAGTAATATATTAGAAATTTTCTGCGTTATATTTTCTATATGAAATGAGTAAAATACTTCGTGGGCAAATAAAGCAAACATATTGCCAAAATATTAGGGCTAAATTCAGATAAACAGCATTTTCACTCATATTGCAACTTCATTTTCGCAATGTAGCAGTCCAAGTAAAGATATGGCTTCTATATTGTTGCATAGTACAGTCTATTGGTAAAATAAGCAGAAATTATCCATAGAACAACTTCTGTTCTAAGGGCGTAAAAAGTTTTACAACAGAACAACCACAAGGTTGTAGGAAGCCTGCATTTGCCCCACCTTCACTGCAAAAGACATCAGCGCCAGGTTCCAGCGGGGACTTTAAGCCAGCGAATAATGCATGTCATACAACTCCTTGTCACTTGTTTTAACAATACTGGTGTATATAACACCAAAATTGTGCGCCGAGCGCATAAACGTCGAACGCATAATATCCAAAAGTAACCGTACTCGGGGATACTTCATTGATATACATCACGTATATTCGTCCTCAGCTAGAGTATGTACCAATCCATAGGAATTGACGCAAACGAAGCAGTGCAAAATCACTCTGCCCGTTTTATACTAAGGAACTATCATCGTGCAGGAAGCGTAACAAAAATGAAAGCTGCTCTTAATATTCCATAACTTGCCATTCCTCGGAAGCAAGCTCACATTTCATTTTTTCATAACAACGCCACTCTCCGATCACTCTTTGTTCACCCACCACCATTCACTCGTACGGATCATTGTCATAAAGTCAAGGTATAGTTTGCGGCCCCGCCGCGGTGGTCTAGTGGCTAAGGTACTCGGCTACTGACCCGCAGGTCACGGGCTCGAATCCCGGCTGCGGCGGCTGCATTTCCGATGGAGGCGGAAATGTTGTAGGCCCGTGTGCTCAGATTTGGGTGCACGTTAAAGAACCCCAGGTGGTGAAAATTTTCATGTATCTCTTTAGTTTTTTATTCCTCTTTCTTTGTACTTGCCCCTCCCCTCTACAATGTACATACTGTATGTACCTTGAGGGTATTTTAAATAAATAAACTTGACCCTGATGTTCGTGAAACATCAATTGTGGTTGCAGTGCTGGCTATCCAGCTTTATAAAAATTAGTGTATGTGTACTGCTATGATACAGGCGTCACGTCCAGTTAACGTAACGTCAAGTGTAGTTAGGTGCCATCCACTGAAGTTGATTTATGTAGTAGTGTCCAGGGCTACCATTCTTGATTGATTGATATGTGGGGTTTAACGTCCCAAAATCACCATATGATGATGAGAGACACCGTAGTGAAGGGTTCCAGAAATCTCGATCACCTGGGGTTCTTTAACGTGCACCCAAATCTGAGCACAAGAGCCTGCAACATTCCCGCCTTCATCGGAAATGCAGAGGGCTACCATCATTGCCTGCACCAGCGCTTCATATCACCTTACCGCTTCTGGCGTTGCCAATAGCCACATTTCTGTGGGCATGTTTTCGCAACTGTAAACAACTGGCTACATAAAGCATATGCAGATGATGAAAATATGTCTGTGCGTGCATTAGTACATATCTTAATACCACCTCGTAACTTTTCGCTCGATAAAAAGATACAACACAGCCGTCTTTCATCCGCATAACATCACTTCGCAAGGTGTATTGGGTCTGCTGAATTTTTTTCGGGAAGTTCATCTGTAAAAGTTTGAGCTACGACTTCTCTGTTGCTTGACCTGGTTGCGTCAGGACTTCCTCTTTTGACGTGTTTTGATGGAATTATCCCCAATAACGTCACGCCGCGCAAACTGTTTTCTCTTTTGACAATGTTCCTCTTTTCATTTTTATTTATGCTTGCTTACTTGTAGCCGATCATAGTGCTCTCCCATAGTTTCGGAATCTTTTTTCTATTTTGCAGATTTCATAAACCATGTGTAGCATAGCCATGCACAGTATCACCTAGTAAAGAAGTGTATGAGGAGAAGGGAAAGGAAAATTAGAGAGGGTATAAATAATAATAATAATAATAATAATAATAATAATAATAATAATAATAATAATAATAATAATAATAATAATAATAATCAGTTTATATACATAGAAGACATGAAGGTATAGAAGAAATCGGGAGAGAACAGGCTGACAACTACAGGAGCACAACGCTTGCCCGCTTCTTCTTGAAGGGGAGGCATAGAGGAAAGAAAGGCAGGAGGGAAGACAAAAGGGTAAAGTAGACCATAGCCATGCATGGCTTCCCTCCGGCTGAACGATGTATAGAGCAACTATCTCTGAACAGCATGTACAGCGATGGGGAGGCAAATAGAAGTGACGGTGAGGAGGAGGGAAAGGTAGAAGTGAGTATGCTGCCATAGTATGTGTCTTTTCACGTAGTCACTTGTCAAGTAGGTAAAACCATGTATAGCATAGCCATCTGTAATGAAAATATTCTTTATCGGGGCTAAGGCTCGTCAACGCTTGTTTTGCGTGTCGTGCGAGGAGAAACGGACTTTGACAAAACGCGGTAACAACACACACGACGTTTATGACAGAACACGGAAACTAAACATAGGGAACACTGAAGCAGAAAAAGTGCGTACAATGCAACAGAGTGAACTAAGCTTGATTGAAAAACGACCAATTAGAGTTCAAGTAAGAGCGTTCGAAAACCTGAGGGCCAGATCGGTGGTACGACAGACGCCGATGAGGTGCAGGGCAGGAGGCGGTGGAAAGGCGCTGTAGAATGCGCTCACTTGCCGATGTTCGACGCTCTGGTGATGACGGCGTTTGACGGCGTGGGTGCGACTACGGAGCAGTCAACCCGCATCGGAGACGCGATGCTCCATGCGTGTAAATGACCAGCCCGTCCAGCGAACAGCTTGCGTCGAGACGCGATGCTCGGCGCAACCATGACCGTTAGCCAGGCCACGTACATTGCTGTGCCGAACGTCTGACCATGGAGACGCCTCGCCGAGATCCGCGATGTCCTCGGCAAGGAAGAGAACAGCAGGCCAGGCCGCGCCCCGAGATGCAGTACTCGTGCCGGCAATGCCGCCCCAGCTGGTGGTTGGACGGCAGCAGCGTGGACGGCCGCGTTCCCTGGCCGGAACCTGGATCGTCTGCGTCCGACGCTTCGGCCCGCTGTCTTCCGTCTGCCGCCGCTTCGGCTCGTCCCCAGCCATAAAGCCTACCGCCACGTGAAGATCATACGTGGCCCAATCGTGGCACGCCACCTCTATGGGCCACCGCAGGTCATCAGTTGATTGGCTGACCTCACGCGCACAGTTGTCTCAAAATCCCACGCGCCTTGCCCCGCACTTCCGTCGTTGTCATCGTTTTCTTCACTCATCACACCATCTATATCAAGGGAGTGGGAAAGGGCAGTCATTGTGAGGAAGAAAGTGAGCAAGGGAGAGGGTAAGCATAGCATAGCCATGAATGGCATCACGCAGGTGAAACCATGTATACCAGCCATCTGTAGCATAGCCATGTACGCCAATATGGCGGAAAAGGGAAGTGAGGTAGCCAAGAATGGGAATGAGGAAGGTAAAGCAAAGCATAGCCATGCGTAGAATAGTGTAACGTAAGACAGATAACTGAAGGTGAGGAGGAGGGAAATAACGATGGGGTAGAGCATAGCATAGACCGTATAGAACAGTATAACAAAGGGTTGTCATAGAGAAGTGAGAGAGGCGAGCTGTAAAGGTAAGGAGATGAATGAAAGGGGAGGATATATTATATAATTGTGTATATCACATTGCAGCAAGCGCCTGAAAAGTGAAGTGAGAGAGAGGAGGAGAAATTGGAGGATCAGGAACTAAAGGAGGATGGGGGATAAAGCATGCACAACCATGTGTACTGCAATAGAGCAAGACCGAGGAGGGACGATGTGAAGTTGCGGATCAGGTAAAGAGGGAGAAGGGTGTTAGGACATAACCTAGACATATGTCGTACAGCATAGCAAATGGAAAAGAAACTGAGCTTTGAGAGTAATGTGAGGGGGAGGAGCAAAATGAGGGAGAGAAGGTGGGGAGGATAGAGCATAGCACAGCCGAGCAGAATAGCTAGAGGAGGAGATAGGGATCTGACTGTGTGGGCAAAAGATTTCAGTAGGAGAGGAAGGGTAAATCTTTGCACAACCGTGTATAGTTATTTGGGGACACAGCATCGCACTGAAGTGGGAATGTAAAGGGAGAGTGAATAGAAAGAAAAGGAGCAGGGAAGTGTATAGCATAGCATAGCCTTGTATATTATGGCATAGCAAGGAGTGCAAATAAACCAATAGACATCACATATCTACCTAAAGGGTTGGAAATGAAAAGTGAGAGCGAGGAGGAGAAAAAATAGCAGGGTGAGGGCACCATTGCATCACAAATAAAGGTTTCGTTTCTAAGCACGAACGCCATGTAGGTCGACTGCTACAGCGACGACTGCGCTTGCTTGCCAATAAGCGCCCACGTCGCTGAATAACTGGCAAACCACTGCTTCGCACTTCTTATGTACAGGTTTCACGTTAAGTGCAACTGCATACATTTGTAGCAGCTTGCTTGGCACGCTTCTTATGCTCGCACCTTGTCTGGCGGCCACCGGCGTGTACACCAGTGTACACTTCTCTGATCGCCACTCAAGGTCACCGCTCCGGTCGCATCACCAGTGATCCCAGCAATGCTCACTAGATGGCGCGCTGCCACTGAGGGCGTCAGTTCAGTTCGGACTGGCACGGTGGATGAACGTGTTTCATGAGCGCACCCGATCAACTGCGCAGATAAGTGGTTTTGCATGTTTTGAGCTTGCCTTTATAAATAATAAGGCAGCAGTTAAAATCTTTGTAGCACTTATTACACTGTACGGCTTTTCGGGGGTCAGGCACCAGGTATTTACTAGTTTGTGCGTGTGTGTTTGTTTCTTTGTCTATTTATTTACTCTTGCCACCCCGTGGGGGAGGTGCATGGACATTGAACACACAAATTTTTGTATTAGAGCTTAGACTTTCTCTTTTCCGTTGGGCAGGGATCGTGTTTTGTAATAATCGAGTGAGACCCGTCATAAGGACAATTGGTGTCAGAAACACATGGGTAAAAAAGCAGTAAAGTGTTCATGATGCGGGTTGGGTTTGAAAATGCACCCAAGTGCAGAAGCAAATGCAGAGGAGGCTGACGCGAAGTGTAGGCAATGTGAGGTCAAAGAAAAAGTGGAGAAAATGATGCTTGCCCAGAGTGAACTGCTGATGAGAATCACTGAGCTGGAGACTGCGTTGGCGACAGGGCAAGAGAAAACGAGGGCAATGGGAGAAAGGCTGAAGTCTGCCGAGGAAGCACTAGCCAGGGTGAACAAAGGAGCGGCCGACGGAGAGAACAGTAGGGCACCGGCAACCAGAATGGCGGAGAAGCAAGAGCAAGCAAGTTTGGAATAAACAGGTTCAGCCGGTTCAATTGCCGCAAGGCCCACCTTCAGCGAAGTAATGGTGGGGCTGGGAGGGGACAAAGCAGCTGGCGTCACAGGTGCAAGTAACCTCAAGGTGCAGGATGTTCCAGCTTAAAAGTCACAGCATGTGATAATCGCCGGGGACTCGAATTTAAATCGGTGCGCAGAAGCAATCAAAGAGAGGGTAAGAGGTGACAAGAGGGTTGCAGTAGGGACGTTCCCAGGACGCAAGCTGGAAGCAGTCATAAGGCAAGCGAGCGCAAAACTCCAAACCACGGCTGATCGACAAAACCTCGTGATAATTTCAGGTGGTTTAAACGATGTCTTAAATGAAGATACGGCAGGACTAGCGACCACACTGGCAAAAGGGGTCGATGACATGCGCGCCAATTCTTCTCAGGTACAGGTAGTGATATGCACGATACCGGAGGTACCGGTGCGTGGCGGCAACCTGCAAAGAGCGGTTGTCAACGCAAACCAAGAGATATGGCGGATGAGTCGAGAGAAAGGCTTTGAGGTGGTGGAAATAAACAGAGAGGTGCATAGGTGGGGTGGTTTTCAACGAGGCAGAATTCACTTCGATGGGCGGCTAGGTCATGAGGTGGGTTGGCGACTCGCAGGACACGCAGTAGCTTTTTTGGGGGGCTATCCTGCACCTTCGAGGTTCAGGATAGCTAGTAACGAGGAAAACAACCAAGGAGACTCTTTGACAGGTGGTATGAACAGATACGATTGCAAAGTGGCACCAGTATCTAAGATAGGCAGAGTCCGGGGCAGAAATAGACCTAGCCACGAGGGCCACGTGAGACCTAGCCACGAGAGAGGAAAATAGACCTAGCCACGAGAGAGGAAAAGCAGGCAATGGTAGAATGTATATCAAAGGACATCGAGGAATTAGGAGAAGAGTGCGAGATAATTATACTAGGAGATATGAATGCGCACATAGACGTTTTGATGGTTATACCGACCCAATATCATTATTATCATTATTCATTATCATGAATTCAAACCAACTAGCCCAAATAGCCGTTCTTCTCCGACCCAATAAGCAAAATGATCATGGATGTGTGTGAAAGGCATACTTTGATCATTTGCAACAGTACCGAGAAGTGTGAAGGGCAAATAACATGGGAGGTAGGACGGCTGCAGTCGACGATAGATTACGCACTGATGTCACATAGGATGTATGATAGGCTCAGGGGAATGCATATAGATGAACGTGGCTCCAGAAGTCTGGGTAGTGATCAGAAATGTATCCAGCTAAGTTTTGGAAGTGCAGTGAAAGTGGGAAAGAGACAAGATGAGGAACTACAGGAAAATTTTTATTCAGAAAGGCAAATAGAAATAGCTACTAAACAAATTGAGAAAGTAATCACTGAGGATAATAAAAAGTGTGGACCTACACAAATCTAATTAGGCTGTTTGAGCTATAGCTTGCTAAGACACGTGACAAGTCACCCCGGAAAAGACACAAACCCAAGAGTTGGTGGGATGAGGAAGTTAAGAGGGCCGTAGAAAAACGTCAGAAAGCCTCTAGGGAACACAGACATGCTAAGCAGAGGAATGAACGACAGATGATGTTGAAAGAAAATAGGAAATCTTTCTAAGCTGTAGAAGGGATGCATCCCTTGTGATCTATAAAGGAAAGGAGACAAAGCTGACATAAAAAACTACCGTCCAATAACAGTGACATCAGTGATCTACAGGTTGGCAATGCAGATTACAAAAGAAAGACTGCAGGCATGGATAGAGGATGCTGGGGTGCTTGGGGAACTGCAGAATGGGTTTCAGAAACACGGGAGGTTGGAGGACAATCTGTTCTTACTGACGCAGTGCATCGAAATAGCAGAAAAGAAACACAGGCTCCTGTGGCTGGCATTTTTGGATATCAAGGGAGCGTACGATAGCGTGGTTCAAGATGACTTGTGGGGAATACTGGACACACTAGGTGTGGGAGATAGAGTTTCTAATCTTTTAAAGGATATCTATAAAGGTAACGAGGCAGTTATAAAGTGGGAAAACCAGGTATCCAAGCCTGCAGAGGTAAAACGGGAGCTTAGGCAGGGGTGTCCTCTGTCACTCTTGTTATTCATGATGTACCTACAAGGATTAGAGGCCAAATTAGAGGGAAATGGACTGGGCTTCAAACTCTCTTTCGTCAAACAAGGAAAGCTCATTGAACAGGCACTACCAGCATTGATGTACGCAGATGATTTAGGGCTAATGGCCGACAACAAGGAAGATTTGGAGAGATTGATGGACATCTGCGGTAATGAAAGAGATCTAGTTCTTGGTTCACTAAGTATTACGGCTTCGTGGCGTTAGCCACCGCCCAATCTAAAGGGTACAGCCATATCCATACATCCATCGTCGGTTTTCGATGGCCTGCGCGCTCGCCTGCTCATGACTACTCCCAGTTCCTTCTCGTCGCTTCGTAGGCACGACATTACGTTACAAGTTCCTACGATGAGTGTTACGTACGGGTATTGATATCCTTCAAAACCCTCGTACCTGCCTGGTCTCAACGCCGTTGAAGAACACACCATAGCTCCCCGTCTGCCTTTTATGATTGTTAGGCATTTGACTCACGGCCGCGGCCAGCATGGCATAAAGCGGCAGGTGATTAACGTGCCGGTCGACGTGGCGAACACTGTGCAGTGCCTGTAGAGGAACGTGCCCACCAACGCTGCCTTCGGCGTACACATCGTGCACCGGCTCGTTAACAAGCCTTTCTACAGAAATGGTCTCGCCAAGAAACGCCCCGTGCAGACCCGAGCAAGCCCCTTTAACATCAGTCACCTTGCGGATGTGGCAGTGATTTTTATCACTTAGGTACAAATAAAGAGACGATAAAAGAAGCAATAGCTTCAACCTAAAAGGACCCTGCTATACATTTTCTTTTCACAGCTATAGCTTAGGTCATTTGATTTTTTGGTGAAACGTATACGTTTAACAGATGCAATAACTTTACGCAAACGATCTTTTGAACCATGTTTCGCGTAACGTTTTTCGAGCAAAGAGTTTTTGAAAAATGTTTAGAGAGTGGTTGAGACGTGCTAGTGAGTTTCTGGAACTAGCAATCATCTAGTGCTCGTACTGTATGTGTGTTCTGTTGTGTAGGCGTTTGTTTAAAAGGGAGCGACAACCAACTTTTAGGGTGTTTTTTAGCGGAAGAGAAAGATTATTGTTCAGTGAGTGTAACCACAGAATGTTGAAGCGGGAAACGCCACGAAACATTTGTAATCAGAGAGAGAGAGCGAAGAAAAAATGTCATAAAGGTAGGAAGGTTAACTATACTATGCCCAGTTTGCTACCCTACATGGGGGAGAGGGGAATGAGGGAGAAAAAGAGAGAAAGAGGAGGAGGAAATACACATTGCACATAACACACACACCACACACACAGTTCAGGTTTCACAATCAGTCACACAGTGATGTTTCCCTCAAGATTTGCAGGAGGGCTCGTGGCTTTCTGGGCTGAAATACGTGAAGGCCACGCTCCCAAGATCTTCTCCAGAGTAAAGGGTCGATCATCCAGCCTCCTCAAGGGACACTGGAGAGTCCGGCCATCTTTTGCTAAGTCTGAACAACGGCACAGGACGTGGTGGAAAGTTTGTACACAATGGTAGTTATCACAGTTGGAGGAGTGAGCCGTACCAATGCGATAATTCTGTGTCGGTTGTGGGTCAGCATTGCCTTCACCAATTCATTTGTAATGAGAATTTTTCTATCTACAGCGAATATGAAGTCGTATTCTCACATGCGGTAAACAGTGAGCGCGAGAGTGGTTAGTGTTCGAACGTGGTGGTTTATAGCGCATGCGTGCACTCCGCGCACGCATGCGCCACGGCTGCACTTGGTCCACTGGCGGCTGCGACGGCAGCGCTGCTTCTCACTGTGCAACTGCTTTTACGTTGTAAGCAGCACATACTTGAGTGGGGCTGGATAATAATATACATACTCTAATATAGAGGACTGGCGCGCATGGCAGCTTCAGACTACGCGACTACGTACAGGAAATTGATAGACTCGATATTGCATTACCAGCTTCGATTCTCTTCCGCTAGGCTGCGCCACATTTGTTACATTTATATACGATTTAAAGATAGAATTCCTACTCACAATGCGAAATGAATGCTGGCGTATGCAATAATTTCGTATGTTTTTTTTAATTTGTACTGGGATCTAATCACTCCTTCTGGCCAGTTGTCGGTCCCTTTAATTTGTAGTGTTAAAATGAATATGACATCATCAGCGATGCTCAGCTGGCGTGGCCCACTTCAGAACGCCAAGCACCTCGCATGGCGCCGGCCGTATGAACGTATGGCGCCGGTGGTATCGATATGCTAAATGGACATTCCAGCTAAAAAAAAAAGAACAGTGAAGCTACTTCAGAGAATAACACATTTCTTCATTGCTGGTGTCGAGTTGTTTCTTTCGCGGTTTCGTTACAAAGAACTAGCCATCATTATACCAGTATTGTTTTGGGGGGGGGGGTGTTCTGGTTTCAATATATGGTTCGATACCACAATACAACCCCGTTTCACATGCCAGTTACGACTGTATTATGCTAACTATGTTGTGACACTGCGCGATATGGCTGCATTCACCGTCGTTAGAAGAAAAAAAACCTCCAAGCAACGCGCAACCAGATATCAATGCCAGCGAGAAATGAAACACAGAAAGACGAGAAAAGTCTCATATTGTTTGTATGCTGTGAAAATGGAGTATCTTCAGACCATGTTTTGAAGCAAGTCATTATTTCCTTATTTCAAGAACACAAAACCACGGTTTCAACTTCTGATGTAATCCCCTTTGACATTTTCGACTCTACAGCTGATCAATTGACATGTATGTTGTGAGGCTGAACGCAACCGAAATACTATGCATAAAAATCTAACAAAAACAGATCTCATTTGGGAAACTACTGCAGCCTGATCGTTTACAGCTGCGCCATAAAAGGCTACATAGAAGAGTAACATCATGTATACTGCTCTTACAGTAATCACATAAAAAACGCAGTGGTTTGCTTATCCAACTGGCAAACACTTCATTTGCTGAAGTGTCATTGTCTCTTTTGGTTCATGGGGGTTAGTGCTTTAATGTCATGCGAGTATTTCTCGGCCTTTAAGAGAGGAGTATCGAGCAGCAACCTAAATAAAGAGCAAGTAAAAATCGTGAAGTAGGTAGTTAAGGACTCAAGAGAGGGAACAAAAGTGCCTAATCATGCGCGACTTGCACAAACCTAGCGTTATCATGCCAGTACAAGATCCACATGACATACTAAATAATTGTCTGTCTTCCGCTGCATGAGCCTGTAGTTTGCGGTGACATGCGTTTGAGATAATCTTGGCCCGCTCGGAACAGAACCATATTTCCAGACTTGGGTGCACTTGGGAGACCACCGTATCCTTCTATGGTGTGTGATTCTTCTACGATTTCGATCATTAGTATATTATTATTGAGAAAAATTTAGCTGTAACAGATAATATACCATGTTAGCCCTAAACCATTGCGCAAATTATTCCCGAACTTCCTACCACTACATAAATGATGCTCTGTTATCGCTTACGTTTGAATAATGCTTATATTAATACATTAACGTTATCAAGCTGCCTTTATTATGGAAATACGTGCTGCCAACAGCGCGTTTATAACGTCCTTATGAAGACTACACGACATCCAGACTTATCAGACCTTTTTAATTTTTTCCACCACGGCGCACCGTTCTATGCAAAAGCTAGTTTAACATTACTTGAATGGGTCGATACAAATACGGTCCGCTTTATAGCCATGCTTCTGCAACACGAATTGTTTGAGGAAGTTTGGACGTGTTCGATCAATAGGCTCAGCTGCGTGCAGTTAAAGAGACTGAAAGTGCCATTTCGTAACGTTCACGTCTTGTGTGAAACAGACCTACACGAAGACGTTGAGCCTGTTGCCAAATTAGCTATTTAGAGACTCATGCTTTGGTCGAATATTACGATTTTTATGAATTCAAATGTAATTGTTATTAAGGACACACAATAACTATCATTGATGTAACACCTCGAACCACATATATCTACAATGAAGAAATTACAGGTTGTAGGTTGAAGCTCCTTAGGGTCGAGTCTTGTCCAGCAGTTGGTGTGACATAGTACCTAGAGCACCCGCTAGAGGCGCTGTGGTGCGTGCTTGCTCCAGGTGCTTGATCTCTCTCTCTCTCTCTCTCTCTCTTCGACAGCGAAGACACTGTAGGGTTCGCTCCTGGCACGTGTTCTAGCTCTGAGTGGAGACCGCTAGAGGCGCTACAGTGTCACTCGCTCTAAAGTTCTTAAACTAAAGTAGCGTCAACTGCGCCCGTGTGCCTCTGCCTCCTCTGTCAGCAGCTTCAGCAGCCCCCCTAGAGCGTAAAGCAGGAAACTACGGTCACAGGCATACCTCCTGCCGGTGCACAAGAGGGTAAGTCGTTGTCATTGTGGGTCTCGTGGTAGCACTTCCTCAGCGGCTTTTGGAGCGCCTCGAGTTGCTGCATAGGGGCTTCATTCGCTGTGTCCTAGGCCTGCTGCGGTCCTCTCAATTCGCAGCCACCCTGGCAGAGGCGGGTGTCTGGCCACTCTCCCTGCTCCTAAAGCAACGGGGCCTTCTACACATTGATCGGCTAGCCCATGCACCTGATGGGCGCCCCCTGCTTGGCCGGCTTTAAAGTCGACCAGGATCTCGTATGGGCGAGCTGCTGCAGATCTATCAAGCAGCTGTGGGACCAGTGCCTCCATCCGTTGATCTGCCCCACCAACAAAAAAACCATTGGCTATCAACACTGGTCTGTGAGGGCTCTGCAAGCGTCGCTCACCAATTTGCGCACTCAAGCAGGCATCTGCCTCCAAGATGGCAGGCTTATTGCGTACACGGACGGCTCCGTCATTCCGGACACAGGATCAGCCACAGCTTCCTGCGTTATGCCAGCACTTGGTTGGACGGCCTCCTGTCGTCTGCCTTTTGCGGCCTGCTCTACCGCTGCAGAGACGGCCGGTGTCCACCTGGAAGCTGGCCTCCTAGCAGCAAACCCCCCAACGTGCCCCGTGGCTCTCGGGTGTGACTCGAGAGCTGCGTTGCTGTCCTTGGCAAACGCAGGGGCTCGTCACCAAACTGCATGTCCTCCTTGCCAGTGGCGTCAATGTTTCTCTGCACTGGGTCCCATCCAATGTGGGAATCCAGGGAAACGAGCAGGCTGACGCCCTGGCAAAAGAAGAACATCACTCCACCGTCACTGTGTGCCGTACCGTGGTCGCCTCAGACTTTTCGAGGATCACATTGAGGAGGCTGTTGCTACGCTACCACCCTGACGATCGTGTAGTAAGATGGAACCACCAACCCGACTGCCTCACTGGGGTTTCACCAGGAGGGAGAGGTCCCTGCTACTTCGCTTACGCATCGGCTGCTTCTGGCCTGCGGCCCGGTGTCATCGGCTTGGCAGAGCTTCGTCCCCTGCATGCACTGCGTGCGGGGCACATGAAACTATCGAGCACTTGTGTGTTTGCCCAGCGCTTCGCACACAACGCGGCATCTTGCTCACCGCACTCCGTCGCCACGGTCTGCCCGCCGCTACACAGAGGGACCTTCTTTTTTCTTCACGGCACCGCACCCAGGTCTTCAAGGCGGTTCTTCGCTTCCTTGAGGACACCGGACTAGACAACCGGCTATAGAAGCCGCCCACCACGTCCTTGGTCATGGACGCCATTTCCCTTCTTCTCTCTTCTTCACGTCGGTAATGCTTTTGTCCTACCCCCCCCCCTACAGGCGCTGAGCCGTGCGCCCAATTAGGGCTGCAGAAGTTGCGTCTTTTCCTTTCCCGAACCGCTCTCTCACTCTCATTGTGGAAGCAAAACACGCGACCGAAAACAGACAAGATAGCGCTTGCATTACCAAAGCACAGAGCAGAGGAGGAGTCAGCACACTGACCCGAATGGTGCTGCTTTAGTAAATTCTAGGGATTTTAACTCGCTCCCGGTGCGCGATCTCTCTCTCTCTCTTCGACAGGGAAGACAATGAACACGAGGTGGCAAAACTTCAGGCGCAGCTGAGGGCTCGCAGAGTGACTGCAGCATGGCAACGCATCAAGCGACGCAAGTTGCAGGCTCACGAAGTTGCGGCAAAAGGGAAGCGCCGGCAATGTGAACCGAAGTCGACGACTCGCGAAGCTGCAGCGGCACGTCGACGTCGGCAACTGGACCCGAAGGCGACGAGAGCGCGGGAAGCGGCTCCAAAACGAGGAAAGCGTTCCGTATGGCTTGTGTTTCCCACATAAACCTGATCTCTCATCCGCATTGAACCACGTATAGGAAACGTACAGGAACGTTTGAAACGTTTCCTCTATGTGATTTAAAGTGGTTAAGTGATCCCCACGCTTCACACACTCATCACTATTCACTTCTAGGATATGTGGTGCTTTCGTAAATGCTTTCGAATATTGTTGGTTGATCGCCTGGCCTAATATGTCCAGTGTTAGGACAGAATAAAATTTTCTGTTATAAACAAGATAGATGGATGGGTAACAATGAGCAGATATTGCAACACAGAAATGGCGATGATTGCTCTTCTGAAGGTGGAGACGAAAGGTGGGGAGAACGCACTTGGACAAGATACCTACTGTGCGCGCATCCTAAATACCGTCTTACATGTGTATTTTTAAAGTAGGTAAGGGGAGAAAGAGGGTGGAACACGGCTGATCGAAATGGTTGCCGATGTTGGTTGAGATTTTGGCAAAGTGAGGAAAACCATCAGATTCCGAGCTGAATAGTCTGTAGAGCAATAGAAAAGCGCACAAGAGGTGTATTCCCACGCACTCAAGACACTAACGCCTGTGCTTGCGTCTTTTTAATGTACGCGCCAATGTGCATTTTGTGTGATGCTTCATAAATCTTACCAACCAGTCCATCAGTATATGTAGTGCGAAAAGGTTAGACCTAGAAGTATTTACCAGTGCGAACAGTCCGTACCTTCGAAAGTTGTGAATACCTCTGTAGAACTCCAATATGTCATGTATATATACTGACACCCGCCAAGTGTTTCCCGCATGGACAACTTAATAACTGAGAAATTACTTTTGGACGGTGTTCTGTTTAGACCACATCGATGGACGGTCCACAAAAGGTGTGTCTAGATAAAATTAACCATTCTGAGAGTCCAAGCGTAGGAAATAATCTGTCCTTAGTTCCATTGGGACAGACAGATAGTAGCAGAGAGAAAAAACAGGATGAAAGGTTGGCAAGTCAGCCAAACGAGCGTCCAGTTCACTCTATACACGGGCTAAACAAATGGTGGCTATAGCAAGAGAAAAAGAAGAGGAAAGGCGAGGACTGCACGCACACAGGAGTACAAATGGTCACTGATGGAGTTTTTCTAAACAGCGAATTCAGTGCTTAGGCATTAGATTGAAAAATCACGGCTGCTAAAATTTCTCCACAAAAAGAGGGCCCTGGGTGAGCCATGACGATTATTGCAGAGATGCAAATATCGGGTTAAGAACACCCAGTAGATGCAGAGCAGTTTAGGACGTCGAAGTATTCAGTTTATTGGAGAGCACCCACATAGTTTCCATGGAAGACCGAAGCATCACAACAGTGTCCGGGCCTTTCTCCAGAGAATTAGTGGGAAACCAGTGGTGGGGTAGATTTAGTCCATTTCTCCTGCGGCCTTGTTAGTCTTGGTTTGGGTAGTGGCTTTCGCTGTGGTCGAGGCTTCAGCTGTGGCTCCAGCTTTGGTGACTTGAATCATGCTGAAAACGGACAAAAGTGAGTGGGCCGGATGATATTGCGGCATCGCTGCTTCTAACTGCTCGGGCACTCTATGTTTCTACTTAAGTAATTGAGCGTAATCACGTTGGTAAAGTAGAATGGCTCAGTATGTAGTAAAAACTTGGCAAACTGTTTTGAAACATGTGTTGCTTTACATGAGCAGCAAGCGCTGAGAACTGAGCCCCTAAACCACCCAGAGGTTGATATTCAGTTGTGGCGGGGAAGTTGTGCACGAGTGTACAATGACGACGGAGCAATGATAATTTTTTGAAAAAGTTAAGTTTGACACTCCTTTCGCTCTTTACTTGTCTTCCCTTCTTTGGTATCCTCTCCCAAATCCGCTTTGCCCACTCGCCAAGCGCCCCTCCCAATCTCGCGTGGCATCGACGACGCGCTGCTCGAAACACCGTCTACTTCCAGTTGCCGCGGCTCCGGCCCTCCGTCAGCTATGTTCTTGATGGCGGACCACTGCTGCCCTGCCAGTCCGTGCTTATACAAATCATGCTGGTATGGACCCTGTGTTACGGGCCGCAGTAGCTGATTCGTAAGCGTGCTCACGCACGCGAACAACCCGACGAACAACAAGCAGCGCGGACAGCTGCTTGCAGACAAACCAGAAGTCGTACGCTCTTGCTCGACCAATCGCAGCATCAATGCGCTGCACGTCAGAGATTCAATTTTTCGACGTCACGAGGAGGCCCGAAAGGCCTGGAGAGGAGGAGGAATTGTTTCTTCGAGGTTGTGGCGTGCCGGTGGCTGTGCTGTAACGTGTAGAATCGTTGATCGCGACGGCAATCTGCACTCGATGCACGTGTTTTCAAATGTTTGAAAAGATATCGGAGGTGGTCTAGGGGCCCTTTAAGAAAGTGCAGTGCCCTGGCCGGTTTATTTATTTGTCTCTTTATTTATTTATTTATTTATTTATTTATTTATTTACAAAAAAAGTTGTGGGAGACCAGGGGAAAAAAATCTGATGCGATCAGCTTGAGGGCGTCCTGGCCACCCTACACGTGTTACAGCGTAAAAAGTGGTAACGAGCAAAAAAAAAAAAAAAAACAGAAAAATGAAATGTGCACCTAATGTACTGTACATGAATATTCTTCATGAAAAAAAAAGTAACGTGCATCCATAGACACAATAAAGATACATGAGAAAGAAACTTAATAAAAATAGATTATTTTTCTTTAAAAACAACGAGATACGAAAAAGAATTAGACGGCGTTGTTCATGAGGCATGTTCATGATAAGGGTATTGCGGTGAAAAGTCTCCGTAGTTTTTTAAATGAGGTTTCCGGAATGTTAAAAAAGCTGCTCTCTACCAAGTATATTTAACAAAGCTGGTAGCGTGAACTGAAGCATTTGTTGACTGTAGTTAGTGCGACATTTTTTAATGTACCATTCTGAAGGTTTGCGTATATTACACTTTATTAGGGTGGCCTGTAATCCTGCTAGCGTTTGTAGAGTACTAGTTTTTTTCATTAAGCTACTGCCGACATAGATTATCATTAAACATTGACCTTACCGGGACAATGTTGTGTCTTATAAAGACGTCACTGGTGTGTGAGAGGTGTGAAAACTTGCATGTTAATCGAATCACACGTTCTTGTAAAACAGCGAGCTTGTGAATGTTTTCTTTTGTAGTAGTACCCCAAACTAGCACTCCATTATAAAATATTGGTACGAACAGAGCACTATAAAAGGACATGTTAATACTTATAGGACATTCAAAAGAGGCACAGAGAATCACACCTATTGTATTAGTTTGCTAATTAGGTGATTTATGTGGTCATCTCATGCCATGTACTCATTGAAATAGACGCCTAAAGTTTTTATTGATAGGACAAACTCAATTTCCGCATTATTTAACGTTATTGGTGCTAGTGTTCTGTAGTCGAAACAACATTGCCTTAGTTTTGCTAATGTTAATTTTCAAGTGGTTTTGAGTCGTCCAGGTATTTATTTTTGATAGCGCTTCGTTACCTTTATTAATTAGGTGGGATTTTGAGTTTCCTGAAAAAAATAATCGGGTGTCATCTGCGTATATAATGAATTTGGTCGTATGATCGATCTTCAGAATTTCGTTATTATAAAGTAAAAATTAAAAAAGGTTTTACAACACTTCCCTGGGGAACACCACATCTGACAGGATTTTCATCTGACCTTTCTCCCGCAACAGTTACAGATTGACTTCCATGTTTCAAATATGATGAAATTAATGAATGTGCTATGACTCTAATGCCATAAGTTTCTAACTTTCTCAACAAAATGCTATGGTTAACAAGGCCGAATGCTTTTGAAAAATCTAAGAACATACTCAGCACCATTTCCTCATATTCAAGTTTCTCTAATATGAACTCTTTTTGTTCTAGGAGGGTGAGCTCGGTAGACTTCTCAAGGAAACCAAATTGCATCGGATGCATAAGATTATGATGGTCTACGAAAAATGACAAGCGCTCTAAACTAATTTTTTTCAAAACCTTTCTAAAGCGCTGGTAATATGAATATCGGCCTGTAGTTGCTCATTTTATTTTTATCACCCTTTTTGAATGTCGCTGTCACTTCGGCAATTTGGATGCCACGTGCAAATATTCCTAATGGCAAACTTTGGTTAAGTATGTGTGTTAAAAGTGTTGCTGGAATATCTATTAAATATTTCACTGGTTGTACTTGAAGGCCTGACACATCGGTGGCTTTACTGTTGTTTGATGCCACAAAAGACGAGATAACTTCATTGTCGGACACCCGAGTAAGAAATATTGTATGTTCTCTATCAGAATTCGTATAAGCAATATCTGGATCATTCTCTAAAGAATGGCTAATAGTAAGAAAGAAGTCGTTGAAAATGTTTGCCAAATCACGACCTATTAATTCTACGTCGTTCTGTAATATATTATTTGTTTGTCCTTGTGATTTCCCAAGCATTGTATTTAGAGTCTTCCAGATATTATCAGAGCGTCCCGCAGTCATATTCAGTTTCCTGATGCATAGAATGTTTCATTGTACTTTGGTGTGCAGGAAATCAGTCTTATTGCATGGCAGCAGCATATTTAGCAGTGGTGGCATGTTTGGTTTGGTTGTGTAGAAAGTGTTTGAGTTGGTAGGCACACTTAAGTGCACAAGTTGATTGATTTGTGTGGGTATTCACGTGTGCATCCTTCTGTAACAATGGTTCTTTTGGAGCATAAAGGAAATTCTTTGTCGTTCTGTCACAGGGCCACAGCCTTTCACTTGGTAGGTCATGAAGCTTTGAAGGTATAAACATACAGTGCACAAGCCTGAGCCCGAGCTTCTCTTTCACTAGATTTTATTATCTAATGTGTGGCAATTAAGTCTTTTGTTTGCCATTCACTTTCTTCATTGAATGAACTTTAACCGTAACGTAGGCTAATTTATCCAAAACTGTGAATGATAGATTATATTGAAGCTGTTTTTGCTATTTACCGCGTGAATATTGGGTCTCGCTGCATCTCACATCAGTAACTTCTGCAAGTGTGCACTTGATGCGAGTGTATAATTTTTTCAATTTTTTTTTCTCAAAATAATTTTAGTGATGCATAGTTGCAGAAGCGCACCTGGATATCACTCGTGTTGGCGAGTAATCTCTAGGGGTGCTCTTGCAGCTAAGGGATATCACTTGCGTTTGCTCTGTTCGCGAAAAATAGATAAATCATTCTTAACTGCCTATAATTTCATCATCAGTCTCATTATTAAAAGAGAAAATATGGTCAGTGTCATTTTTGAAAGTTCACACCGAAGCCTACACACATGGACGTGAACACAGCATCGAATATTTCAAAGCATTTTTTTTTCATTTTAGCCACATTTGATCATGTAAGTTGCCTGAAACTTTTGGCATTAGGGCATATGGATTCCTCAGAGGACAATGTATTTCATTTTTATCAATAAAGAGCCTCAGTAGATACCATCAAAATTTATGCCATCCCAGTGAGCTGGTGTAGGCATTTCAAGATTGCATTGAAAACTGTGTTTTCTTTTTAGCACTCACCAGACGTTCTCTCATGGCAGGAGTTGTGATTTTGCTATTTTGAAAGCATAGTAGACCAATATGAAAAAGTAAAATTGCTTTTATCTTTCGTATATTCTTAGTCAGCTGCCGAGTTTTTTCTCACAACAACACATAATGGTTGGGGGTTCAGGCAACAACTTTACCGGTTCATGTATTATTCAAGGGCCTTTAAATCATACATGAAACATGTGTTATGCTTTTAGTGCGACTGTATCACAAATCAAATTCACAATGAACTGAAGTGCCACGTCCGCATAACCCACAGGCCCCGCTTTTATGCCAGCACCCAGCTATCAATTTTCATACAGCCAACATTGGCAGCCAGCCCACTTGACAGCTACGCTTCATACGGTCGAGCGAGCTCTCAAATGTCGAAATCTCCGGCCTGCGGCTCCCATTGGCCTCTACTTCAATTTAGCACTGGCTTTGATCACTCATAAAAGAAATAAACAATAAAAGATGTAAAAATAACATAAATATTGTGCTGGCAGCTTGATTTAACATTGTATTTTGTACAGCATTTTCCTCACATTGCTACATGAGTGCTGCATTTCTGCTACGCTGACTCATTTAAATGTCCTTCCTCATTATTCACTTGATCGGAGTAGACGCTCACGAAATACACTACGAGATCATTACTGTGGAATTCAGTGTGGCATTGCCACCGATTACTCAATAATACTTGAATTTTAATGTTCCACAACTAATCATGCCGTAGGGGATGGAGGGCTCCAGCAATGTTGACCGTCTGGTGTTCTTTAATGTGCAGCGGCGTCGCACAGTACATGGTCATCTACCATTCTGCCTCCATCGAGAATGTGAACGCTGCGGTTGGAATCGAACCCGCGACCTTTGGGTCAGCAGCCGAGCACACCAATTTTGCCATTTTCACCCGCCGAAACGACCAGTAAAATACGCTTAGGGCAGAATATTCATACTACGATACTGAAAACCGACTTACACCTCTGCTTATTTGGAATTCAAGAGTACTTTTTATGCACCATAGCTGGCTACATCAATCAAAGCTTAACAAGAAATAAGAAAATCAAAGATTATGTTAGCGTTGCCAGTGGTGATGCACCCCCGTTTTCACAAAGGAAACTACTTCGACGATGAGAAGGCTGACCACACTGCATTGCATTTCGAAAACACGCTTCAGAATATTAAAAACGAATAGGCGCAGGACATGCGTTACCTAACTGATCCTTGTGATAAGCGAAAAGTATACGAATGTGTGAAACCATCGCCAACAAGGAAAGAACACGTGAGGTTGAAACGACTAAAATATAACAATCTAGAGAAGTTTTCTTGGTGTGAGTCGGTAAAACCAGCTTGCACGCTTAGCAAAAAATCAAGAAAACAAATGCATAAACCATAACCAGGAACAAAACACAGGAAACTCAAAAGAAGGCAGTGTCGATGTGGCAGACCACAAAATTCGGGAACAAGAACTGCCTCATTCGTGTGGAAACTAAAAGGGTTAAGATGAACAAAAGACAAAAAAAAAAAAAAGAAATGCGGGAGTAGCACATGAGGGCGAAACGAAAAGGGCAAAGAAAACCACGTAGAAAATCTAACTTGTCGTCAGCTAGTAGAACTGAGAGCTTTTTAACGAAATTATCTGAAACTTTCTTTGTGAAAAACACTTCCCCAAGTTCTCGTTCGGTCAAGACTGTCTTGCTCTCTCCAAAAACTTGGTTCCACCAAAATTTGATGTGCAGCTGCAACTTTCGCATCGTTCAGCTAAGAAGCCACCAGATTTATTGTTTAAATTTGAATTATGCTTCTTTGCTCTTCCATTGATGTGCCTGTTTCGCCTATGTAACGGTTGTAATCGCTTAGACAGATGTCATAACTAACATCTGCAACACATTCGCGAACCTGTTTCAGTGCAGTGTGGTGTACACTGATGTAACTTTTCTCAATCTGTCAGGCTACTTAACTTCGACAATTTGCGCAAGGCTGGAACGTCATGGTTTTGTGCGACCTTCTTGATATTATGGGAAATTTTATTAATGTGCGGTACAATCTGCGTCTGCCTCTTTATATTCTCTCGTTTCTTTCCCACGTCAAGACCCTTAATCGTTTGAAGCAATGACTACCAAACTTCAGGTACTAAATATGACAGATACCCTGCGCTGTTCAAATGTGTCTGCTTTTCGTTTTGTGTGTCTTCTGTTTTCATCTGAATCTCCCTGCATTCGTTGTGGTATGTATCCACTCGCTCAAGTCAAAAATTTGTTTATTGTCCCTTAAAGAAAACTGCTAGTCAACACAGGCATAAAAAAGAACCATGTACAAAAATTATATACATATTTCGTTCACTAGAAAGCAAGTATTGCAGAAGACATGGCAATGCAGCTCATTAAAAATACAAAATGTTCAAAGCGCCTTAAAATCCTTCCGATTAGTTTTTAAACATTTCAAGTGAACACGCGCATCGTGTGCATGATTCCGTCACAATGAACGATGCCACACGTGGCAGCACTACAAACTGCGGGCGTGCCAGAAATGTTAAGCAAGAATTCCTTCTCCTCACTGGGCCTTTTGCCACGCCGTGGTAGTATAGTGGCTAAGTTACTCGGCTGCTGAGCCGCAGCACCGGCTGTATTTTCGATGGAGGCGGAAACGTTGTAGGCCCGTGTGCTCAGATTTGGATGCACGTTAAAGAACCCTAGGTGGTTGAAATTTCCGGAGCCCTCTACTACGGCGTCTCTCATAATCATATGGTGGTTGTGGGACGTTAAACCCCACATACAAATCAATCAATCAATCAATCAATCAATCAATCAATTATTCAATTAATCAATCAATGGGGCTTTGTTGCCTCCTTAGCGATGTGTGTAACGTCACCAAGTTCAATAGGTGATGCGAAGTGCAAGTGATGTTACGAATGGTCTAACCCACGGCATCCGGTTAGTATGCAAGCAACTGCCCATGCTCCTTATTGTTATTCACCATGTTGTCCGTAATGAAACTCGGCGAGTGGGCAAAGTGGTTTAGTGACAGGATACTGGCCGCCGAGCGGAGCGTTGCGAAGGAAAGAGGGAAATAAGTGATCGCCGCGTTTCTTTCATCAAACGCGTCTAACTCTGCTATTACGGCAACACTTCGAAAAAAAAAATTCAAGACTACGTGTTCATTGCAGACTCGTGAACGACTTCCCCACCACAACTAAATTTAGACCTCCGGATGGTTTTAGGGGCCCTTTCAAGGATTGACACATGTACATGTGATTGCAGTGACCGAACTGTGCATTGAAAACCAAACCATTCCTATGGTGCAAGGCCCTCTACATTTTTGTGAATTAAAGGGACCTGAAAAGTAGCAAGGATTCTTGTTACAACCGAGATTTGATTTATAATGGAATACAGTGTGAGAAGTATAGGTCGATCATATATGTGGTATACCCTTTGATTCTCTCAATTCTGCGTTCAACATGAATCATGAGAAGCAATCTCGCGTGTTTCCTGAACCTGGTCGTTCGTGAATGTCCTGTCTGAGAAACAGTGTCATGTTCAACTTCGCACCCTTTTTGTCTGAAATATCCTCAATAAGGAATCCTTCATCTACCATTACCGAATTGTTTATCGTTTTCTTCAAACGTCAGATTAAGGAATGCGCTCTGAATTATACACTGTCTTTCTGATATCAGTAATCTGACAGAAAGGCTAGAAGCCCACCTGATAGAACACCTACAAGACCTTTCAAGGTATTGCGTGACTTATATGTGGAGAAAATACTCGACTGCAGCAAGAGGGACAATGGAACTCCCCACCAGATATCTGTCGCATCCAAGATTACCCTTGTGGATGCACACTTTTCAGGGAACTCTGGTGGCATGTGCCAATCTTTCCTCTAGGTAGCTAAAGAGTCACGTGGGACAATTTTTAATGCAATAAATTAATACAAACTGAGAATATTTTTGAAACTGTCGATTGTGCAACACTAAACATGTGTGCCAAAACCTCCTCTAACAAACCCTGACATATCTCACCAAAATTAAATTGAGTTTATTTTCTGTAGAAAGCTTTTGGTTTCGGCTTTGAAATGATCTAGAATCATTGTGTACACGAAACGCATTAGGCACATTGTCTCCTTCATTCAGAAAGTCCATCAAAGCCACAAAATGTTCATATCTTGGCAAGCCTGTGTAAAACAGCATAGCTTCATCTGATTCTTTAAATCTTTCGGTATACAAATCAGATGTGCTTTCTTTTTCGCCTTCAAGCTCATCTATCAGATTCTCGTTTTGTGCTCAGAGCTCACGAATAGTTCCTGTTTCTGTCTACCACTGTTCTTTCAGACAGGACTCTCGTTTCTAAGCTTCGAAAGTTCGGTCCTTCACTCAGAAATGATTTTCAGCAAACACTGAACTTCCTATTCAGTGACCACTATGTAATTGATCGGCAATACTGATGCTTGTTGATGCTCTGTCTCCATTCTGCTATCGCTGCACACAGCTGCCTCTTCCAGGGTTGCTGTTGTCTTGTGCTTGTGAAGACGTGGCCAGGCATGGTCTCTTCTTCGCTGTCTTCACCACCTGTTGTGCACGTTGTTTTCAAGGCTTCCTCACTTTTCGCCCTTTAGCAAAACTGAATACTGATGGCACTGCTATGTCCCTCAGAAGATTGTAGGCACTTGCAACACCAGGAATGTGATCACATTCCTTAAAGTGTTTAGAGCAGACTTTTGTTGACTTCGTGACACGAAAGTGAGTGCCTTAATACCTTCTTATGGCCACAATACGTTTCCTATAGGTTTCAGGATCACCAGGTTCCGGCGGTCTAGTGGCTAAGGTACTCAACTGCTGACCCGCAAGTCGCGGGATCAAATCCCGGCTGCGGTGGCCGCATTTTCGATGGAGGCGAAAATAATGTGGGCACATGTGCTCACACTTGGGTGTACGTTAAAGAAACCTAGGTGGTCGAAATTTCCGGAGCCCTCCACTACAGCGTCTCTCACCATCATATGGTGGTTTTGGGGCGTTAAACCTCACATATCAGACAGGTATCAGGATCACGTGGAAAGCGATGGAAAGATATCTAACAAAAACAAACAAACAAACAAACAACAAAACGTTGAATATGAGGGGGGCCCTTTGTGAAGTTACAAGCTTATCTGCTTCGCCTCGGGTTCTCATGGCTACCTCGCCATCGCATCGGTCATGATTCACCACATATACTCTCGCACTGGCCAACTTCGCAAATATATATTTGTTATGCTTGGATACATCAGACTTGAATATATAATGCTGATGCGGACATACCTAAGGTAAACGCGTCTGCACATCCACCACTAAATGGCAGTGCTAGATTTTTTATTTGCATGTACAACTGAAGTGCACTCCTCGGTAAGAAATCCTCCAGAATAGCTATGCCCTATTGTGACGCAACAGGTCCAGAATATCAAAATGTAACTCGAGACGTGTTGCTTATTGATGCGCACACAGCTGGGCATTCGCTTAAACTTGGCGACGCGTCGTTCCACCTCAAACGGTAAAAGATCGCCCCAGCAGGCTACAGGTGCGTGAGTATGACAACCCGCACGAAAGACAGGTGAACTACAAGACAGCCACCGCCTTTCATTCTTAAAAGTCACACCGTAAATGTCCAACTTAAAACAAACTTTGGGTTTTTTACTTTATAAGACGAGATTGTCGTGAAGCACACCACAGAGCCCCGGTGGCCCTGGATTAACTCCAACCAGCTAGTGTCGGCTGACGCGTGTGCACAAATTTCATGGCAGAGTGATGTTCTTGCACTGTCGAAATGCGACTGCCGCAACTCGAATTCAACCAGGCAGCGCGACTGCAAAGCCACTACCACGGCGACTAAGCAAAACATCAAAAATCGATGAGAAACGCTTAAAGCTCTCGCACCGTATCAATGTGTAACGTTTGAAAATGATATAAACACCAATGTAATCACTACAAATTGCGAGCAATGCTGTTCAACAAGCAGCGCAACTGAGTGACGGGCCCTGTGCAGCTAGGGGTGCTATTTTGCTACGATGTATCAGCAACGCACGCTTACTTCGCTGTCAGTAGTTCCACGTTGATTGCAGAGTGGAACGCAGCAGTTTACTGGCATCTCAACGAGAGTAATACGTGTTACTTACTACACCCACGCTTACGCAACGCTTGAAACACATTTAGGCTAGGCCGCCCACGCCTATAGGTACGCGTCTTCTAGCATGCACGGTGGTCTAGTGGCTAAGGTACTCGGCTGCTGACCCGCAGGGCGCGGGTTCGAATCCCGGCTGCGGCGGCTGCATTTCCGATGGAGGCGGAAATCTTGTAGGCCCGTGTGCTCAGATTTGGGCGCACGTTAAAGAACCCCAGGTGGTCAAAATTTCCGGAGCCCTCCACTACGGCGTCTCTCATAATCATATCGTGGTTTTGGGACGTTAAACCCCACAAATCAATCAAATCTAGCATGCACGACAAACCCAAAACGGCAGCTGCAGTTATCCTTGCAGCCACTAGATGGTGCTAGCTATTTCGCATACCTCCATTAACCGACAACGCACGATTGATTGATATGTGGGGTTTAACGCCCCAAAACCACCATATGATTATGAGAGACGCCGTAGTGGAGGGCGCTGGAAATTTTGACCACCTGGGGTTCTTGAACGTGCACCCAAATCTGAGCACACGGGCCTACAGCATTTCCGCCTCCATCGGGAGTGCAGCCGACGCAGCCGGGATTTGATCCCGCTACCTGCGGGTCAGCAGCCGAGTACCCCAGCCACTAGACCACCGCGGCGGGGCTAACCGCCAACGCCGTCCGTTCAACCCACAAGGATTGATGCCGCAAGATTACTTTATTTGCTGGCTGGGAATCTTACACGCTGTTTTGATCGTTCTCTAGCTTTCAAAGGTGTCCATTACATAAACTTCATTTTCCCGTGAAACTACTATTACCACGAATTTGACAGTGCTACGCCGCCTTTGGATGGGCGCTGCATTCACAAAGGCGTAGTCGGCTCGCATAAGCAAGGTGAACGCTTTTACATCCGACTTCTGCGGAACCGAAGAGACTATAGGTAATCGAGTAACACACCCTCAGGCATTAAATGACAATATATACTTTCTACACTCGAACTAGGGACAACATGGCAATCGGCGATAACGGAACAGCTCGTACGTGCTCGACCTAATGAAATTTCTTCGAGCTAACGCACAGAAAGAAGTAAACCCACTGCAGGGTCCTTCCCCTAGTGACAAAGCCGAGGGGCTGCTGAGTGGTGCTAAGCTGAAATGAAGATAACGACCATGAAACATAGTGTATGACGACGATACTTAGGTTCGAAGGCATTTGCGGTTGTGCTTGTGGTTGTTGATTCGTTGTTTAAATGAGCCGGTTCAAGACGGTGAATCGACACGGTGTGTTCATGCCCGTTGATCATGACTGTGAATTGATTGGGTGGATGATGGAGTACCCTGAATGGGCTATAATATGATGCTTGGAGTGGAGCACGGATTGCGTCGCAGTGTATCTATCCACCCTATCCAAACACGCTAGCGGGACGTAGCATAGCCTTGCTTATAGCATAGCCTTGTAGTGGGTCGGAAAGGGAAGTGAGCGGGAGAAGTGATGTAACGCTGAAAAGGGGAGTGGATAGAGTAAACTGTAGCACAGTAAGAACGAGAAAGCGAGAAGTAGAAAGAAGGCCGAAAGAAAGAGAGACGATTAACGAAAGAGGGACAAAATAAGACAACAAGACGGGAACCAAAGCATCGCGACTAGATACCGCACCACCTGGCCAAGCTGGCGTGCGCATTCACGGTAGCTATAGACTGCAACCTCCGCTCTACAGTGCATAGGCTGGCTGCGCCCGATCGTGATGAGAAAAGCCGTGGGGCGTCCTAATAAAGTGCGTGCTCCCTAGGAAGAAGTCGCGCATCTCGAAGATAGGCATGTCGGTCGGCGGGGAGTACGAGTGGCGACGGGCCCATGGTTCGACGTGTCAAGCTTCGCGCGACTTAGTGCAAATTTCCACATTCTTAAAAATAAATTTGGGCCCCGATTTCGGTACCCTCATCTTATCATTAAAAAATTAGAAAAATGCTCCATTATTTGTCTTGTTTCTCAGAATACTAAGGCTTTTCGCTTTATTTGATCAGTTTCCTTATGATGGTCTTTCTTGTCACACTTCGTTTGCAGTCAGTGCCAGCTCTTTGTTTCCTACACATTCCATAGACTCTCCATCACCTATAATGCATAAAACATCTGGCAAGGGCTCCACATAAGCTACATAAAACTATGGTGTACCTCGTACTGTACTTTGCATGTTCGCAACATTACACTTATATAGCGGATACGCTTTCCGCCCTTATGATTCAGGCCAACTCATGCGACTCAACACAGGCTATATCTATGTGTTCAAAGAACATTTTCAACAACAAGGATAAAACGAACCTCTCGTTTAGTTGATGTTATGCTCTGTTCTGGCCTAAAAAACACACAAGAATTAACTTACAGCAACTCAAATCGAGTGCCAGTGAACGCGTCACCATTCTCATTAGCGTCACAATCGTTACGGCTAGGCACCTTCATGTCGCCACGTTGAAATAGCAAATGAAGGGAAAAGAAAATAGAGACCTCTACGGGCACAATATTTTGAGCTACATTTTAATAGCTACGTTCTAATAGATGGAAAGCGAAACGACCTGGGCGCCGGTGCGCCATCTGCGCCGATTGAACTCATTCTGCCACCATCCCCGCTTTTTCCCCATCCGGCACGCCGGCAGAGCAGCAGCAGGGTTCCCTGATTTCACTGCCGATTGCCGTATACTGGAGCGATGCGCTGCGTGAAGGCTCCATTCCACTGCAAATTGCGATCGTGGCTCTCTCTTTTTCGCACTCGCCAGCCCCTCTGCTGTTATTTTTTTTCTAGGCGAACTTAGAGGCAGTTTACTTCCACAGCCGGGCTCACTTAAGCCTCCCGAGGAAAGCATTTGTTGCTGATTCGCAGCAGTAAGCTTGTAGAGGGACTCACCCTTTCTGAATGTCTTTCATGCAGCGTTTCCTAAGGTAGATGCAGTGAGAAGAATGGTAGGGAACGAAAGGATGCATCGGTGCAAAATGAACAAAGATGGCGACTTCGCGACAAACCCTTGAGTTTTTACAGATTCGGTGTTGACGACGACCAAATTCTGTGTTACATCAGCCGAGCTATCGTATATGTTCCTTGCGATTGTTTTGTGCCAAGGTCTTGCGAAAACCTGCGCGCACCTTGTGGATACGTAAGTGTGCTTCAAGCTGTGCCACCTGTAGGCAGGTGATAGTACATTGACCTTTCATTCAGCTCTACAGACGACCTTTCCCTGGCGAAGTTTGGGCGTGGGAAACCGAGAGTATGCTTCATAAGTGATCAGCGCAGTGGCCTGATAGAATGAATATTCTGCTTACGAATTCAGCTGGGGTCGTTCCTATTTCTAACCCAATTTGTAGTCCTCTAAAGAGGCTGTACCAACTAGTTCAGTTTTCAAGTATCCTCGGAAGGGGCTTTTGGAAATGATACATACGCAATACGAGTACCGAATGTGTCACAGGATAGAATACCCGTGACGTCAAAAACATTCAGGGTAGGGTGGAGTAAAATGCGACAATAATTTTAAAATAATGAATATTTATTTTCCTTTCACTCCTTACAATTAAACATGATGTAAAAAATTTCCTTAAGATAAAGTGCTACATAAATATAGCCATGTTGCCTCCTTTCAAAGCATTAATATAAAAATAAATAAAAAATTGTTCCACATGTCTCATTTTGCCCCAACATGCGGGGCAAAACGAGACGCTGCGGGGGGCAAAACGAGACAATGTAAAAAAAAATCATTCTTTCAAGATTTGCCGTAGAAAAACTTGGAATTCACCGTGTGGGCCCTTACGCAGTCTTAAGGAGACCAGTTTTTCGACTCCACGGATTGAATCAAGACAGAACGTGGTGTGGTGTTGCTCCAAATTTTCTCGCAGATACAACACTGCCAGTATTTCTTACTGCTAATGTTGTCTTTTGTTGAACAATAGCACATCATTGAATTATTCAACAATTGGAGCCTAAAAAAGTTTTGACGTATCTTCTGTATTTGCCATTTTGATGCGGAACTGCCCAGGCGTTTCGTGGCATCTAACTTTGTCCGCCGGGATTTGTGAGGCAATATATTTAAAGTTGTACTATATTCAGAGTGTGTAGCGCTTGTTTTTTTTTTCTTGAAATACGATATGAGAGAAAATTCGTTAAAACTCACTCTCAAGACATAATTGTGAACGACTTCATAAGAAGATTCCGCCAGTTTTTGTGCGTCTCTTGAGGGTATCTATGGGAACACGGAAAAATCTAAATGAATCGCGAATGGACAAAGTCATGTCCTGATGGGCAATCAGTGTTTTTCAGGTTGTTTTCCTCCCAGCAAGCTGTATATGACATTCTCTTGTAAATCCATGCCTTCTTAAACAAAGCAGTGTAATATGTAATGCGTGTAAGTTGATGGTTCAATTAATAGCACACTCTCTAAGGCAATTGGAAGCCTTTTGTATTACGTTTTGCCCCACTCACATGACAGAATCCGAGAAAAAAATTCAGTTTGGCCCCGAGCACCGAACGAACTAAGCTGTTGGTCTTGTCTAGCTTGTAGACTAAAGTAACAAAACATATATTTACATTCCTGTACTCACCCATGAGTACCTTCATGCGTTGATTCGAAAATTTAGCCGAGCAGAATTTTGCCCCTTTTCGACGGGTCATGAGCACGCCACGTAATTTTTCCTGCACAAAAGTTGTGAGAAATCATCAGTTTTTGTACATGAGAAAGTAGACAAAAACCAGCACTTAACGTTGGAAAAGAGAAACAAAGAAAAGTAGTTTTTGTATTAGCTACAGAGGCAGGCAAAGTCGCAAAGTCAAAATGTCGTTCTTTATTTCGCGTCTCATTTTACCCCGCCCTACCCTTATATAGCGAACAAGCTAATAGGTGCGTAAGAGTTCCATCACTGGTAGGTGTTCTGTGGTTCAACTCTATAAGAGCTTGACACTGCTGGTTTCCAAATGATGATACCACTTTCCTTCCAGATTGTAGTAGCATTTAAACATGCTCTGGAAAAGTGCAAGGGCAACAGGCTAGACACTGGGTGTGATAGTGGCATGAGAATATAGAGAGGAATGATATAGATTTGAGAGTAGGGAATTTTAGATATTACTCTGTT
This sequence comes from Rhipicephalus microplus, assembly GCF_043290135.1. Taxonomy (NCBI): domain Eukaryota; kingdom Metazoa; phylum Arthropoda; class Arachnida; order Ixodida; family Ixodidae; genus Rhipicephalus; species Rhipicephalus microplus. The sequence continues at coordinate 91,041,211 of NC_134710.1, read as the reverse complement.
ACAATGCCAGACTACGACAGTTGGAGACACGTATGGAGGGAGCGGATGAGTTGATCACATGCGAAAAAAAAATCAGGAGCCATTTCGCTATAAGGGAAATGGAGACAAGCCGCGAAACATTGCGTGTGTGCCTTTCTTTCTTTCTTTCTTTCTTTCTTTCTTTCTTTCTTTCTTTCTTTCTTTCTTTCTTTCTTTCTTTCTTTCTTTCTTTCTTTCTTTCTTTCTTTCTTTCTTTCTTTCTTTCTTTCTTTCTTTCTTTCTTCGCATCATGCAATGCTCCTTTCTGTTTCCTTCCTCAAGGCCACGAACTGGACCGTGATTTTTTACGTTCTTAGCAGGGCAACATAACAGTTGGTACAGGCAACAACGACGTTTATGCGTTCATATCCAGGAAATATTCAAATGTGTCAACGAGAATTGACAAGTCACCAATCGATAAAAGATTTAAAAAAAAAACTTTCCCGTTGAAAATGACTGATTACTGAAAAGCCTACGGTCGAGAGAGCATCGGTAATAGAAAACGAGGCGTGTGACCGCATCTGACCGGCGCATGTGACCTACGCACCTCCGAGGCTCGCATTTCTTTGAACTCTTCGGCTCGATGTTCGCGTGCGTCTTGCTTATAAAACCTTTGCTTATAAAGCTTTTTAAGTATTGTCGATATTGAATAAACTTTGAATACTTTGAAAACTTCAAACGTCTTCATACTTGATTGAGACAGTGTGCTCTGGTCTACGCACAAAAACTACTGTTTCACGTTTACCGGGATAGTTAAGTAGCTGCGAGTAATGACCGTTCAGTGCCTTCCTTTTCACGGTTAACTGAGTCTCAAACTACACGTGGAAACTCAATGTGTACTATACTGACACAAGTCATTAAGGCCTATGTAGCACCTGTCTTTTTGGGGAGCTCCTAAAAAAAGCTACACAAAATTTCAAGTACCGCTTGACGTGTGACGAGAAAATATATAGAGATGTTTTATGGTCGGCATCGTCCGTCCGTCGATAGCTCATTTAGACTATCATTCATTCTAAGTAAGATGGTTCTTTTTGGCTGAACAGAAATTTCGGAACGGTTAGCAAGTTTTTGTTATTACCTGTCCAATATCACACAGTGACATAACAAAATTCTGCACATTTCATTCCTCGTGAAAAGAATTTCGGCCAGTGCTTTGTTAGGAGATATCTTCATCTCTCTCTCTCTAATCAAAGATGACCTCTTGACACAGCGTGCTCTGGTTTTAGCCTTAGAGTAGCCATAGAGTAGGATTGACCACTTACAGCGTTTACATCGATTGCATCATTGTGTATTCGAGGTCTGTGCGGGAGCACTTGGCGGAAGCATAACAAACACTGATCTGCGCAGATCTCAGGATCAATAAGAAGGAGAGTGGGTTCTGTCAGGCGAACGTAATTTTCCTCAGCCGATTGATTCGTGGTGCTAAAAGGAAAAACACGAGGACTACGGTTCCTAGAAGTTCTTTGGCCCTGTGATGCCCCTTACAATCAATCTTTCCCCGCGAAATTTATGTTCTTTGGTCTGTAGAGGCTGCGAATAGCATTAAGCTAAATTGTGCAGTAAGCATCTATATTTACGAAGCTGCTCTTTGATCATCTGTCGCTTCCAGGTGGTCCGCGACTGTGGAACAGTGGCTAGAGTGCTCAGCTGCTGACACAAAGGTCGAGGGTTCGATTGCCGCCGGGCATTTAGATATAATTGAAATTGTAGAAGCCGTGTACTGAGCGCTCTCAGTGCACGTTAAAGAACACCAGGTAGTCAAAACTTCCGGAGGCCTCCATTACGGCTCTCTCATAGGCGTATCTTGATTTTTGGATGTAAAACCTCACGAATTATTATTATTATTATTTATATTATTATCGCTTTTGGGTTTTTCTTGCTACATACCTGGCCACATTTTGCTTTTCAGTTGGAATATAGCAAGATATGACACCCTGAACGTTTCATTTGTTACAATAAATTGAGTGTACTGCATGACGTCATGTAGTCTTTTCTATGACGTAAAGTGTGCTGCATCATGACGCTGCATGTTACACTACCCGGTGCCCACTCCGACTGATTAGCCTCACGATTGAACACGATGCGCCACATAATGCTACAATGGCAACGCTGTATATCGGAGAAGCCGTATTTTTGCACTAGCACTTTATGCATGGGCTCAGAGGGCACATCTCGTCACGAATTGGCGTTATCAGCATCTCCTGCTCAGCTGATTCCCACAGAAAGCACACTGCACTCACTATATCTTGCTTTTACCGCATCTCTTACACTATCGCATTGTCTTTTGTAAAAGTTACCTTCGAACATTAGCCACCAGGGGGGCATTCCGTGTGATTACTGTACTGTAAATACTGCAAATCACGCCTAACTATAGATATTCAAATTATTATCGGACATAAAAGGTTGATAATGTCTAGCTTCGTTTTCATCCTTTGGGTGGCCAAAATGACATGGGGTTGTGGGTCACGTAACTTTGGAAGGAATGAGACATTTTCGTAAAGTCAGCTATATTATTAAACTGATTTTTCACATCAAAATTATTCCGACATAAGAACTGTCACTAATCTGAAGTGGGCTGACTGGAAACGTTGCGGTGAAAAATGGAGCGAGCAACTTCATTAGAACCGCCGGTAAATGTTGAACTGCACAGCGTGCTGAATTAATTATGCGGGCCAGAATCGGAGTGCGTGGCTTTTCCTACGGCAAATAGCGAAACTTTTTCGGCAGCAGCAAAGCAGCATACATCATTTGGCTGTAAATGCTAAATAATGATGCACGAGTCTTTCAGAAGTGCCACGAAGGGACGATGACTAACAAGTGGAATAAGCGGATCGTCCTTATCTTGAAGCAACGTTTCCATCTCCGCCATGGCCCCGTCAGGCACGAGAGCGTCTTGATTCGCTTCATTTGAAATTCTAAATGCATGTGTGAATACAGCGAAATCACTCGCCTATTTGCATATCTTAACATTCACTTGAAAATTTTAAAAAGCTGCCTAAAATTAAGCCTTCTTTCTCACATTGCGGGTTATTATACTCATACAAAAAAGAGAGAGAGAGAAAAAAAAAGCCACAGGACTTTGCAAAAAAAAAAAAAACATTCGAACTAGGTCACGCGCGAAGACTGTGAAGATTGTGAAATAATAATAACATTAATAAAATAATAATATTCATCCATTATTTATTTGATGTGCCCTGGAACAAACATGAAGTCTTTGTGCAGGCCCACACAAAAACAAAGCAATACAAACAACAATACAATACAGACGCTTTTCAAAACAATCAAATAAATAGTGAAAATTCACAGAAAAAGATTCAGCGTAACATGCGAAGAATACAAAGACAAGATTAGAATGATGTAACGGAAGTGAAAAGTAAAGCGGAACACACACAAATATGTAGCAATCTTCCTGAAAGACGTAAATGGGAAGGCTCTGTACATTGTGGAAAACTATTTGTGAAAAACGCCATGAGACCGCAATAGTGAGGATGAACAACCTGGCTCCGGGGGCAGCGCGCAATTGGAAGAGGGCGCGCAAAAACGCTCTACAAGAATTTCCCAGCCGGCCTCCACTGCTGGGCTGTACATATTGTTTATAGTGTTCATCCGTTGTTATAGTGTATTTATTATGTATTGTAGTGTATTTAAATGTGTTGTTAAGTTTCCGCTTGAGGGTAGAGTTTGGGTCGGGAAAACAGAAGAACAAGAACATACATAGGATAGAGCGGAGTACAAGACCGAGTTGGCCTGTTCTGTATTTTAAGAAAGACAGTGCAGAAATGAGACAAAAACAGTGACAGTGTACTGTGAAAAACATCAAGATCATGAAAGTTAACATTATGGAGACTTTGTATTTTATGAACACTAGAGTGTTGAAAGATGTTGGCAGGTACATGATAGGGTCGATTCTATCTGGTTTACATAAGCGAAATTCGAAAATTGACACAACTGAGAAGTAAGGGGATATCATTCCGTGAAGTAGTTTGTAAAAAAATAATCGGTCAGTGCGATTTCGTCGGCAATGAAGGAATAGCAATGATAATAATCTGGCAGTGCTGGAACGAGATCCAGAGTCATTTCTAGCGAAACGACGATTGTAAATGCCCATTTTTTTTCTGGACACGCTCAGTGGCCCCCAATGCCCGATTTCGCAATGCCATTCCAGATCACAGATTCATATTCAAGTTGAGGAAGACATATTACGGTGTACACGGCTGTAGGAGAATTGTATGCTCGAGAGATTCTACAAACACAGACGAAGGAACAAAGGCCACACATCGCAGATATAATAATAATAATAATAATAATAATAATAATAATAATAATAATAATAATAATAATAATAATAATAATAATAATAATAATAATAATAATAATAATAACCTGCTCTTATTACTATTATCCGCGTGTTTACAGGCGGTATTCTGGACCCTAGACGGGGAAGAGTTATGGATAAGAGTTAATGGAGAGTACCTTAGTAACCTGTGATTCACTGATGACATTACCTTGATGAGTAACTCAGGGGACGAATTACAGTTCATGGTTACTGAACTGGACGCGGAAAGCAGAAAAGTAGGTCTGAAAATTAGTATGCACAAAGCTGAAGTAATGTGCCACAATCTCGTCAGAAAACAGCCCTTTGTGATGCGTGGAGAGACGCTGGAAGTTGTAAAGGAATATGTTTACTTAGAACAGGCGATAACCACGGAGCCGGACCACGAGGCTGAAGTAACAAGAAGAATAAGAATGTGGTAGAGCACATTTGGCAAGCACTCTCAAATCATGACTGGTAGATTGCCATTATCCCTCAAGAGAAGAGATATATAACAGTTGCATCTTGCCAGTACATATACGGAGCAGAAACCTGGAGGCTTACAAAGAGGGTTCAGCTTAAATTGAGTAGGGCGCAGCGAGCAATGGAAAATAAAATGGTAGGTGTAACTTTGAGAGACAAGAAGTGAGCAGAGTGGGTAAGGGAACAAAGCAAGGTTAAGGATATCATAGTTGAAATCAAGAAAAGAAATGGACACTGGCCGGACACGTAGCACGTACGCAGGATAACCGGTGGTCATGAGGAGTAACTGACGGAATTCCCAAAAAAAGGCAAACGCACGAAAGAGAGGCAGAAAGTTAGGTGGGCCGATGAGATTAAAAAAGTTTGTGGGTGTAACTTGGCATCGGAAAGCACAAGACCGGGTTGATTGGCGGGTCATGGGAGAGGCCGTTGTCCTGCAGTGTGCGTAGTCAGGCTGCTGCTGCTGCTAATGATGATGATGATGATGATGATGATGATGATGATGAAGTTAAGGAGTGGCACTTGCTGCAGTTAGATTTGTGTTCTTTCTCCGAATGAAGTGACAATAATAACCTTCCTCTGAATACGTCAAAGACCAAATTTATGAGTATATCTCGCAAAACATCCATCGTGTCATTTCCGTACTCTGTCAATACCATGTTATGTGAGGTTTATGTATACAGTGATTTTGGCGTTCTCTTTGATAGCATGCTAAAATTTTCGGCTCACACTGAATGTGCTGCCATGTGTGGCCTTCGTTCTCTCGACTGTGTTGGCAGAAACTCTCAAGAATTCAGTTCTGCCTCAATCATCCGCAAATTGTACACCGCAATATGTCCTCCTCAAGTCGAATAAGCATCTGCGATCTAGAATGTTACTCATAAATCTGGCAGTGATGCCACTGAGCGAGTCCAGAAAAAAATTTAAAAGCATTTGCAATCATTGTTTCGCTAAAAATGACTCTGTATCTTGTTCTGACACTGCCACATTATTATTATTGCCATCACTTCACTGTGATGAAATTGCGCTGACCTGATATTTCTTTACAAACTAGTTCACGGTATAATATCCTGCGCTTTATTCTCAGTTTTGTAAATTTTCAGACTTTGTTCAAGTTGACCAGTGAAAATCGACCATTTCATGTACCTGTCAGCTTCTTTTAAAACTCTACTGTTCACAGAGTACGATATAATGTTAACTTTCAAGATCTTGATGTTTTTCAGTGCGCTGTCATTGTTTTTATCTCCGTTCTGCACTGGGTGAACGTAGTTTTTCACATTGCACAGAATATTTCCTTTTCTGTTTTTCAGAAAGGCTTCTACACAGTTGTGTATATTCGCCTTTATTTTTCACTCCCATTCCATAATTCTCTTGTCTTTTTCCATTTTTCTTTTTGCGGTGATTTCTTTTTGCCTGTGCATTTGCACGTTTTTATTTTATTTATTTTTAAAGACTGGCTGTATTGTACTGTTTTTTTATTCTTATGTTTTTGTGTGCACCTGTACTAATACCTCGTGGTTCTTCCGGGCACATAAATAAATAAATACTAAAAAGGATAAAAATGAATAAATTATTATACTGTTTGATTGTTTCCTTTAAGTAAAGAAGGGTGGGTGGGGGGGGGGGGTCAAAAGTTTACAGGCCACTATCCCACGTATTCATATATGGGAACGTGGGCTGCGAACTTTGGACCAGGGTTGTACATGTCCTTGTTTGTGTGAAAGGAGTTGTCGTATACCCACGCGATCTGACTGGGCTTGTTGAAGCGGGCGCCCGTTCTATGCTAGAGTGATGGCACATTTGCTTTCCTAGCCTTGACCCAATCCCGATGATAACCACCCAACTCATGGTTTTCGACGTGCTGCGGGCCAGGTGGGTTAGACGAGCTTGTAACTCAGCCCCCTCTCCCGCCTTCGTCATTGTCCCGTGCGTGGCGCCCTTCGCATTGCGTGTTTCAGGCCTCTGGGGGATCGCTGGGCTGCTCCCGACATTTTTTCGTCAACGGGCTTGAACTTTATAGGACGCGCGACAATGCTTTAATCTTGAGCTGTTGCATTAGCCGTTTTCTGGCTGTATTGTACCAAGGTTGTTATGTGTACTCTAGTTACGACTACAGTATAGTGTTTTTAGAAGGTCCTTACGTGTACATTGAAAGCGCGAAAGGAGTCGCGGAGAGCGCCGTTAACGCGGTGCCACATTCACACTTCCGACAACGAACAGTCGTTGATATAACAACCAAGTTTTGTGAGCGTCGTAGCATCTGATAACAAAAAATATCAAAGCGAGATTCTCTTGAAGAGAAAGCTGTATGAACTGCGGAAAATAGATTCGTCTGCGTTTCTTCAGCGTTTATACTGTGTTTACCGCCTTGTTCCTGTTATTTGCGTGTGATTATGTGATACTCTATCGGCTTGTTTTGTCTTTTTTTTGTGAGTTTCTCATATGCCTTGCTGTTATCTGTGTTGTGTCTTGTGGTCTCCTTTTTTAGTGTTTTTCTGCTGTTTACTGCTCCAAGGGTGGTGTGTCTACACTCTAAAAAATGTCAAATATTTGGGCAGTGTTTCTGCCTCACAAGAATAATTGTCATATACTTCAAGTACTTTCTTCGCGTTATCACCACAGTTCTGGTAGTTCTGGGTCACGAACGGCACCCGCGTTAACAATGTGACATAGAATTCCCGACAGGAAAGTGGCTGCAGCGCAGATTTTCAAGAAAGAAAACGCGAGCATGTCACATGACGATTATTGTTGTGTAGCAAAAGTATTCCTTGAATACTCAACTTTTTCTTAAAATGTAGAGTGTAACCCCAAACGCTGGCGTTTCGCTGGATCGGAAAGACGAATTAGCCCTTCGGTGACACTCGCATTCACGGGCCAGCAAGCGTTAGCGTTAGCGTCCTCGTGGCATAGCTGCATTAAACGTGAGGCCTGCATGACGGAAACGCGAGACATGGGCTGGTATCTTAAATTGCAGGCTGTTGCTTGATGTATTTATTTATATGTGGGGTTTAATGTTCTAAAACCACCATATGATTATCAGAGACGCCGTAGTACAGGGCTACGGAAATTTAAACCACCTGGGGTTCTTTAACGTGCGCCAAAATCTGAGCACATGGGCCTACAGCATTCTCACCTCCACCTAAAATGCAGCTACCGCAGCCGGGATTCGATCCCGTGACCTAAGGGTAAGCAGCCGACTTCCTTACCCACTAGACCACCACGGTGAGGCTAACTGCACTGTTTATAGTACTGCTCCGCAGCACAGGATGAAAACTGGGAGGCATTCTCAGGCAACTCGAGAGATTAATAAGACTGAGAAGACGACTGACGCGATGGGACATGCGGGGCCGAATTGCGTTTGGTAACACGACCACCTTCTCTTTGTTACTGATGATGATATGTGAGGTTTAACGTCCCAAAAACCACCATATGATTATGAGAGACGCCGTAGTGGGGAGCTCCGAAAATTTAGACCACCTGGGTCTTTTAACTTCGGTGTGTTGATCTCGAGTGGCACATTGTGGGGGAACAAAAGTCGACGTGAGAAGCTCTCAGGCTGGAGCTTCCGCGAAAAGGCACTCTTTTGCGATAAGTTTGTGCCTATACGATTGCGAAACTATGTAACTTGTTTTCAGATCTGGCGAGCCATATTAGTCATCTACTTCCCCATATCACGAACATACACCCGCGAAAACTCAACTTCATATGCCGTCCTTGTAGGTGAAGTTGTCGTGTTTGACGGCATTCAAGGAAGGATGACAGATAAAGGACGTAGCGTAGAAGTAAACAAGACGCAACGATGAGCGTGTACTATCGGCTGGCTCTGTAGAAGACGCGTGAGCACGGCTGAACGAGCCGGCGCACGTTTCGTGGAACATTCGAACGGACGAGTGTCGTGCGGGCGGGTGGCGCAGCACTCATGCGGTTTGAAGGCGACAAAAGGAGGGGAACCGTGCTTCTTACAAATAAGCGGATCGCTTATGTCGGTACGGGCGCGTGTTCCGCAGGAAGCTCGCCGCGGGAGGAGGCGTACGCGCAGGCAAGCGCGACGGCGCAGCCAAACAGCCGCCCGAACAGAATGAAACGCTAGAGACGCAAACAGGGTCAGGCTCGGGAGTGAGGTTATACGGGAGATCGTTGGGAGGAGAGAGTCTCAAAAATGCGTGTCGGCCTGGAGTCGAGGGTTTGCAAGCCCCGCTGCTGGCTGTGCGTGCGCCGTCGCTTCTGCATCTGGTGTACACATTCTGTCGTCGCCAGTCAAAGCGGGATCGGTTGCCTGCTTCGGTGAATCGCTGCCCCTCTTTTATTCCTCCACCCTCCCCACATCTTGCCGAATGTTATTTTTGTTTCTTTCTTTTGTTTTGTTACTCCCTCTTCGCTTCCTAGCAAGGCGAAATGGAGGCACAGCGAGAGAGAGAGAGAGACGGCGTGCTTGCTTTGGATTCTGCCCACATCAGTCCTGTTACATGCCTCCCTTCTCTCCCTCTTTCGTTGTACCCGCCGCCGGCGTAAGCACTGTTACTTGTAGCCATTCTCGTTCAGAATGTTTGTGCACAGCTAAAGAAACACAAAATAGCCGAGAGGGCTCGGATCTAAAAAGGGGTCTGAGAATGGGAAAGAGGGTCGAGGCTACGCGGGGGTTTATAAATTTACAAGCGCTCGCGTTCGGCACGCGCCGGTTTTATTTTTATTACTCTTTGAACCTTGTAGTTCTATGTCACTTTTTGTTTTCTGTTGGTAAGTGTTGCGCGCGCGGGCGTTTCCTTTGCTTTCTTTTGCATTTTGTGAGTGTGTGTGTGTGTTTTCTGAGCCCCTTTGCTGCACATCAGTTCACTGCATTTACCTGATTTGGTTATTTGTTTGTGAGGCCAACTGCTTTTTATAGAGAAAACTGGAACTGTCCCACTTTTTTTGGGTGAGGTATAGGCAAGCAGCTGTATAGTTTAGTCGTGTTAGTTGTCGACCGCGAGACGACATCACGTATTTCGGTCGCCTGGGATTGTCAGTCGCACAGTGCTCCGTAAGTATACTGCTGTTTTTATTCTCACTGGTTAACCACTATTACGTCTACTTTTGGTATGCTAGGCCATTGACGGTCTTTTTTATAAGGCGTGATTTCATTAGAAAATTTTCAATTAAGCCATTTACTACAGCTAAAAACACATTAAGCCACCGAGAAAGTTGCTCGTACCGTTTTTTCTTTATTCTTCCAGGGCTGTTGCCTTTACTTCTTAGTGCATTACAGTATGCGGCAGCCTCTCCCCGCACGCGTACGAATACGAAAAATGAATACAAGGCAATCGAACCTCCACTCGACTCGCGGTATAAAAATACTGCGAGGCGAGTGTCGCACGACTTGACGACAATTGCGCAAACGTATTGACTTCTGGAGTGTCGGTAAAATAACGCTCCACTTCTTTTCTAGGTGAAATACTTCAACTTCTTTGCTACTGGGGCTGTTGAATTGGGAGAATGCAATTCCCTTTTCGACCGAAGTTAGTCTGCGCACTTTGTCTCTTTCCTATTATGCGGTGACATTTCGCATGGTACAGGCATCGGCCATCACGCCAAGGGGAATCGTCTTCCCAAAACCTTCGCTCGCGCTCCAACTTGGCACGGGATCCACTGATGTGAGTGATGGGCCGATTTGGGTTGGCTTAGCGATGCCTGGCGCGCAGTGCAAACACTTTTTAGCATTTCAAAAAGGCCGAGCGCGCCCACACTTCAATAGCACTGCGACGTGGCAGTGATGGAGAATTCGTGGATTCCCAGCTCACTTTCCGTTCCTCCTCGCGTCTCGTGCACATCTCCGCCGCATGCCGACCTGTCCCAATTTATTTTTCTTTCCTCCCCGCTTTGGTCCCCGAAAGAGGGAGAGATTTCATGATGTATCGCGTTAGCACCGAGTTGGCTGCGATCCATCACTATCGATCACCGTAGCCATTCTTTGTCGCAGCGTTCAAGCACCTGACCAAACAACCTACGCCAGCACTTGGCAGCGTTCCTCGTGGCGAAGGTGGCGGAGTGCGTGCGCCGCGGACCAGTGCGGCGCTATTTGAATTTTAAGCACGCCGAGCATAGCTAGCGCCTGCCTCTCCGTGCGCGCTACTCTGTGTATACTCTGGCTGTAATCTGCGAGACAGCGCAAAACAGGTGTCTCACCCTGCACTCCGGCCGCTATTGAGATGTTGTCTATCGGCGACACTTCCGGTCGGTCGCTGCTGCTGCGCGCCTTGGTTTCACAAGCGCGTCACGTTTTGCACGTGGAGTGCGTTTTTGCGTCCTTCCTTCCTTCGATACTGGTTGCAAACGTGAAATGTGAACAGGACACTCCATCGCGCACGTTTTTGTTGCTCCGTTTTCTGTCTCATAACGCTCGGTTCTTTATTGACGCAGCTCTTTGCTATCTGCGGGGATCCTGGCCTCGGAGGTTTGGTTTACATTCTACTGAATCTACTGGCCATCTTCAGCAGATTCAGGTTACTTCGTCAGTACCTGCAATATATACTCGGATATTCGTAAATAGGGCATTTGACTGTGGAAATCGTTTATTCCCCTGGGGCTTCCTCAATATTCGATGCACCGTTTGACTTCCTTGTATGGTAGGCTTATATTATATATTACAGCTCTAGTGCCTATCACGGATTTCAGAGCATCTGTGTGATACTTCGGCCTATACTACACTCGGCGAAAGCAACTGAAACTCCTGTGTATCGGAGACGATTCCATGAAATATTTTTCTGTTTCGCAAAATACAACATGCACTTGGAAAATACACCACCTGCCTTATAAGCTGCATGATTTAAATGTCATTCACTAGTTGGTATTCGAGGTTCGCCTTTCATTTGCAGACACCAAATGCAAATGAGTGTGTCTGCCAGTGCTTATCTACAATCACGCACATCGTTCAGCGACAAACGGCTAACCCTGCATGTATGGGGCTACAAGGGGCGACCTCTGTGACACGAGAGTACACTTACGTAGATGGCAGCTCAGTTCTCTGCGTAACATGATGTCTGACATGCTCGACTCCCATCCTGAAGTTTCTGGTTATCATGACCCTCACCACAAACCATTTTCGAAGAAATAATTCGGGAACGTTGATCACTTATTCAACAACATGTGCAGCGTCATCGGCTAGTTGTTGCTAGTTAAAGTTATTTTTCTTCTTTACTGCAACATGGAAACAATTCAGTAAGAAGGTCTTTTTCTCTCTCCAGTCGTATGATTCGTAACATACTCTCAGTTGGCGTCAAGATACTTCGAGTCACGCATACAAACAATAACTCGTAGTGACATAGTGGCTAGTTATACTTAACGACAGCCATATAGTTTGACTTTCTCATCTTTATGCGTTTTTCTCTTGGTGCGTTTTCGCTACTCTATGATGACCTGTCAGTGTACATATGTGCGTCTGGAATGCAGGGCCGAAACTCGAGTCTACACTAGAAGGCTTCTGCTTCCTTAATTTTTCTTCTTTTTGCTGTTTTCTCACTTACATGGGAGATCGAAAATCATTTAAAGTGGCACCTCTTCTCCCCATTAAGTCTCGCTTCCTAGTCCTTCCCCTCCTGCTCCCCATCTTTTCCCTAGGCGAGGATACGACATGAGACCGAGAAGCAGGCAGGGAATTAGAAAAACTGAGGGCGTCAGAGCGCAGCTAAGGAGCACGAGTCGAGCGAAGCTGAGCGAGAGAAAAAAAGAATAGGGGGAGGGGGTAAGTAAAGCAAGGAGCGAGGGTGACTGCTGTCGCCATTTGCAAAAAGAGAGGAGCAAGAAGAAGTCGCCGAAATTGCTTTCCATTAAAGCGGTGCTTCGGGTTATATGGGGGAAAGCGGAGGAGGCCAGTGTCCTCCTTCTCGTCGGCCGCCAGCGAGCGACGTGATGGTGAACGCAAGAGCCGCGCTCTCCCCGGCGGGTCCCCTGGCTTGCACTCTGTGCGCGCGATCGATAAATTTCTCGGGCGAAATGTCCTGAAGAAATGGGGAGGTATATATGTACAAAGAGGGGAGGGCAGCCCAGCCGACCGAGAGTCGCGAAGCAGCAGCTAGGGAGAGGGGTGCGAGAGAAAGTGCCCGAAGCAAAAAAGCTGCACGCCAAGACGCGGCCTCATTAACAGCGGGTTGTTTCGCTCGGCAGCCAATCAGGATGCTCCGCAATTTTTTTTCATCTTCCTCGCGATCCCTCCTTCCCCCTGTTCCTCAACTCAAGCCCCCCTCCACCTTTATTTCTCTCTTCTTCTTCGCCTACACCTCCCTGTTTCCCCCTCATGGTCTCCCCTTCTTGCAACCTTTTTTTTTCTGGCGCCTCTCACTTTGCTTGTCGCCTTTTGTTGGAACTTACTCGGTCGTTCATTCTTTTATATATATTTCCTATAGTTTGACTTCGCACCCTTTCCTCCCACCATTATTCAAGCGAGATTACGAATAATTGGCTCCGCCTTCTAGTTCTCCCCTATTTTTTTCCCTATGCCGCCGATGGTTTTATCCCTTCGCTGCGAGTCTTGCCCGCTAGTGCTTAACACTTCCCAAGAAAAGTTATCAGTTCTGATGAGTACGACAGGTGAGGCGGTTTTGATCTCTGCTGTTATCGGTCGTTCGCTGTCATCCCTAAAAGGAATAATAGAACCCACTGTTTAGCAACTTACACAATAAAGATAGCACACTTTATTCTTCAGAAGATTTGCTTCTTTTTTTTCTTGCTAGGATAGCATTTGCCCATATGACACTGAAACGTAAAGAAAAAAGACAATAGTTCGACATTTATCTGTAATTTGCTCAGCAGCTGCTTCTCGGAAAGAGAATGGGGTATAGGCTTGGTGGCAATGACGCAATATCTTTCAGCATCCACAATTAAACATCCTTACGATGCAGACAATGCGCAAATCACCGATGAATGACATCAGTTTTATCCACGGCACCTTAGTTTTACCTTAGTAGGATGTAAATGTCTGGCTCCAATTATCCGGAGGCTGAAGAACATGGCAGAACCTTAGATTACAAGTAATTAACAATTCGTTATGAGAAAGCGTTTCACTTTGGTACACTGTCATTCGTTGGGAATCCTGCACTGTTCAAGAAACATCAGATTGTCAATGCGTACAACAAACCACGGAAGGCACTGCCTGTCTATTCACCGAATTGTACCACCTGACATGCTGCGGCTTCTCCTGTGGTTGATCGGGCGCGGTTCTTGCGCCTGTCGGTCGGTCGCCCCCACTGTTTGACGGAAGCCCCACTCGTGGCGAGGCGCGAAGAATGTCTGCACTAGGTTTCTTTGATTGTCTCACATTTGCCAGGAGTGCCCCAGGCACTGCTTACGTCGTGTCTCGAACAGTCCTGCGCAATCCGAGAGGACAGATTGAACAAGCTTCTTTGCCATCATCCTTGGCAAGCTCCCTTTGTGGTCAATTATATATATAACCACCAATGCGAAGCCCTTTACAGGGAAGCTCTTGCAGGCAGCAAAATGATTCCACTCTCGTTCCGCATCATACACTGATCTGACAACAGTGAAGCAACAGCATTGTGCGACGTATGCGCTGGCGTTAATGGTTTTTGAGTATTTATTTCTCATTTATCACTGCAACTCATTACCCCGAGAAAATTGTAATTGCGCATCTATATCGGTCAGTGCTCTGTCCACGTTTTATCGGTTTCTCTATTTCTCATGCTGGGTGTATTCCGTGCTGAAACCGAGTGGGGTCGTATGACCGGCTCACTTCCTTCCGTGAAAAGCTCAAAAGTAGTCGTCCGCGTCGGCCCCTTTGCGCAGGGCTGGGAGCTCACTGCTCCTCCAGAAATGATGTTTAGATTTGATTCGTTTTATTCATACTGGCGGCTTCTGACAGTTGAAAGGCTGTATAAGCAATGTTCGCGAATTTCCTTATATAGGGTAAATACCGATCTTTTCTCTTTCCCTTCACTAATTAAATGCTCGCGCTGACGGCTCTTGTTGTAGCATACGCTGAAGCGCAAGTGGAAGACAATGCTTGTCCTTGTGTAGTTTTCTACCACACACACAAGTGTGAAAGAAGAGAAGGAGTTAAATTAAAATTAAAAAGAGGAAAATGCTGATGTTATATAGCATCCAAATTAAAACGTGTAACGATCCTGCCTGCTTTTCATCATAAGTAGCAGGGCGCACAATCAGATCCATAGCCACGAAATGTCCTTTAACTAAGTCGATGTAAAATGATACTTTGTTCAAAAAGCAAGGAACGACGGTAGGAGAACAGTAACTTTCATGGATGCTCTATCGTGGTAGGTTACTACGTGAAACTGTTAGCAGAGCAGTATTTCTAGCTCAAAACACGCTGATCAGGAGGTAAAGATGTGCATGTGAGAGCTATAGATGCAATAATTGGAAATAATATCAGAAAAACTGAAACAACCCGACACATCGGTGCGAGATATTATGAAAACGGCCACGAGCAATGAATTCGCTGCTCAAGAGTTCGAGGACAAAGGGTCACGCAGCGGTTCTTTCATTACTCGATCGCGAACATGTGCTTTCTTAAGCTTGCGTCAAACCTGACACATAACGTGCACCTTTTGTTAGGCTTACCGAGTGTTTTTTATTTACACAACGTTATGAGTGTTAAACTAACAAAACTTACGCTTACAGTTTGAGTGCGCAGATTTGCAGAATTTGCGAATACATATAAAAAGCACTTTGCGATGTTTACTAAAGTAATTAAATCATTGGTCTTAACTTGCTGTCGGAAGCCCGTGCTCATGATATATAGTCGGATGGCGAAGTTTGCAAGAAATGAGTTTTCGAAGGAGCACACAACCAGTTATGTCACCGTCGAAGGCTCATTGATCTGAATGGAGAACTCGCATGACCTAGATATCACAGCTTTCGCCACTCCTGAGCTGTCAGTGTATTCAATGGTACGATTCGGTCAAGCCTGTTTCCATGTTTATTCATTTTTTTATTTTCATCGACAAGTACGCAAGCATATATGTTGACAGTTACGGCCCGGAATCGTACACACCACAATTATGATGTATATTCGGCTCGACACAGTCATAAAGACAGTACTTGGGCATCGTAGGCATACATAGACATTTTATATTTAAAGTGAACCGTAAGGGTAACGGCCCGCATTGCTGTCCCCAAAGTGGCAGTGCTAACGCAGCGAAGTGTTTATTTAACAATACTGTAGGTCTTCTGCAGACTCATACAGGAAGCGGGCATACAACATCACAGGTAACCAATTAGATACAAAGTTGAGGAAATACAGTATTTTGAAGGACGATATGCACAACAGCGGAACACTTACAATAGTGAGTACAACAATACTACATTGGTGATCTTCCCATACACGAGAAGACGAGAAAAAAAATAATAAAAACCACGTACTACGCATGAAAAACAATATATATGCACTCTATAGGGGCTGTGAGATCGACGTAAGCGCTTTTCTTCACTCTCTGCTTTCAACAAACTTGCGAAGGCGAGACGACTGTTTCCGTATTTCCGGCAAAAAATGATCACCGTGATTTTCACAGCCAGATAGAAGATGTGGCGGACGGATTTCTATACGGCCGAAGACATCGCTTATCTAGCATGGGAAGTTTTCGAAACAGGGAGTAGTACTGTGTTGAACTATTCCTCCCTTCTACCTATATATCTATCTTTCCAAGAATTTCTGTCTTATTTACATCGCAATAATCGTTTAAACATTTATTAGAGGAACGTGCGGCTATTTCTGTTTCTAAAAAGGAGCAAAGAGAGAATGCGCGCTCAAGGCCGCAGTGTGCTCGGGAAAACGGGATTCACGTTTTTATACTTACGTGCATAAGAACGTGAAATAAACTTCCACAAATTGGCCAATCTCGCTATTTTTGAAGCGACGTGATGTGTTGAAGACAACTAAAATTTATGCGCAGTTTAAGCAAATGCACTTTGCTTATTGCTTGGTGCGCGTTCTTTTGCATAATGTTCCGAGGCTAGCTATATAGGTCATTGTTTCTCGCTTTGCGACAGACCACTCCTGTTTTTGAAATCGTTTTCAATATTGATTGGTTTTTAGTCATCGCGCAGAGTCATCTGCATACTTTTCAAATCTCGATGAAAATGTGTGCTTGATGTATAATGAAAAATGTGCGTTCAATCTGTGTGCCCCCTCTATGTGTTTTGCAATGTTTCCATGACAAATTAAAAAATAAATATTTTTGTAGAGTCACTTTACGATGATAAGTTTAATTTCTAAGAACTAATATTGAAGCTGTCTTTTTCATTCTTGGGCTGATTATGGGGTAGAACTAAAGCTAGAGTAGGCGAAAAATTTCCGCTGCCAAAAAAAAAAAAAAAACCGAGCTTGATAAATATCACAATGTAAGTAACTGCCTGCCACATAAAGAAGTTGGCATGGATCTATCTGAAAACAAATGCATAGCGGCCTTATAAGCTGCATTATTTCTTAATAGGATTAAGTTGGCGAGGCGCATTTTTCTTTTAGGAGCTGAAAACTTTTGTGACAGCGCCTACGTGTCGCAAAAATAACAGTTGTATTTAGCTTCTTGCAAAAGGGGTATGTCCTGCTGATGTGCTCCATCGATTTGGTGACGAAATAAGATAGGGACTCAATTGACAATTTCAAATACATATTCCCGCTGCTCCGCTGAGCTGCAGCTTCAAAAAAAATCACATAAGTATTCTCTAGAAACAAATCAGCGATTGCGACAACGCTGGAAACAATTTAAGCAGTTGTGCAAAAACGTGAACAGCCGAAGTTGTGGAAGAAGATCGGTGCGACCAATTTATCCCAGCGCACCGTTACGAAAGCAATTGCTATCAAGAAGGGGAATTCCCTGCGCTCGGCTAAACTCAATCAAGCTCTCCCACAAGTGCAACTCGACATCAGTATCGTTGGCGGGAGGCATGTTATCATTGTTGCGAGCAAAGGCGCACCATGGTTGTAACATTTAGCTGCAATATATAGGCGGAACAACTTTATAATAAGCTACAACATTCATTCAGAGTAGCCGCTGCATGCTACGTTACAATTCTAATAGAGATACAGTGAGTCGGCGGAGAGCAATTTTCCGGTATCTCGTCTCGCGCGGGCTCATTTCGTTGCACATATTGGCTACTTTAGATAGAACGCTAACGTTAAAAATTTCCCTTTCTGTCTTAGTTTTTAGAGTAACTTTAAAAAAAAAAACAATATATGTGAACGTAGGGCACCTGGCAGCGAAAACACAGTGCAATGTTTTCAGCAAGTAAAGTTAACCTGCCGTAATTAGTTACGTGCATAATGGTGGGAAGTCCGGTGCTACACACGTCCGCAACGACACAACGTCTCAGCGCGTGCAGCGAAACCGGTACGAGCCAACGGTCACCCACGCGAAGTGCGCCGCTCAAAGGTTCATGGAAGCGAGCGAAGGAGGGCAGGAACCAATTGTGAGCCCTAAATCTGGGCACGCGAGGAGAAAACAAAGACTGCGCGTTGACGGCAGGCGCGAAATCTTTCCCTGGGTAATACGCGTGTCTTCGCAGCTGCTGATGCATGGCGAAGCCGACCACAGTGAGGCGCAGTAGAAGGCGCCGACGCGAAGAAGTCGTTCGCCAGAGCTCTCTCTTGTGTTTGCCCGACGCGAACAGCGGCGAGAGATAAAGAAAAACAGGAATCCACTTCGAGCAGCAAGCCTTTGCAAAAATGAGCTTCGCCGAAGCGAAGGCGGTGCATAAACACGGCCCGAGTATTTTTGCGCGCTCGGCAACCGACGAGACGAGAGGGAGAAATGCTTAGTGAATCGATAATTCCATACAACGTCGAGCACATCGACAGCCGCGCGCTGTTCCCATCGATAAGTCGGGAATCGGTGGGAAATTATATACGACTGAGCAGGACAACCCTCGGCGGAGTCGCCGGATTTCTTGACAGTGAGGCAGGAAAAAATATACCCGCAGAAAATGACTTTTGTTGTCCGGGAAACTCGCGCGCAGCTTTTTTTTCCGAGATTGATGTTCACTGGGAGGCTCCCGAAATTGCTGCCATGCGTCGATTTGTCAGTTGTTCAACGCTACTTTCGGCCAAGGCTATAGCGAGCCGAGCGAAAGTGTCCAGTTTGGCGTCGGCTGTGTCTGTCTTCTTTATATACTGTTGCTATACCACTGTTGGTGTGGTTGTTGATATGACGCCGTCGCTCGAGCGTCGTTAATGCCGTCGACCAATCGGGAATGGCGCAAGGATCACAACTTATTCTCGTAGGTGTACCACGAATGCTTCCGCAGAACCTTATTCACAAGCTTCGTCCAGAAACTTAGCATCAATCGTGCCACAATGATGTCGCATTGGGCCGATTCATTCAAAATAAGGCTGTACGGAACATTCAACACTCTAGGAGCAGTCTCAGTTTTAGTCGAAGCCAGAAGAAAGGCTTCTTCTTGCCGCCGGAATTCTCGCGCATTTAGCTTATATGAACGCCATCTCGCAAAATGAGCAATCAGCTGTAGTAGTGGCTGAAGTTAAATGAAATAATAGGCATCGTACTTAGAAATGGGAGCAGTATGCTTGTAATTTCGCAACTATCAGTTCACTTGTTACTCACAGGGTTCGGAGTCGTATCGAATAGGTTTCAATTTAATGTTCCAATAATTTTCCCGATGTTGGTCCGCAGTTTGTGCAACGTAAGATGAAAAAGCCAAGCTTTAACCTCAGGATTTCCTATGTAGTGTTAATTTTGAAGATAATGTTCTGCTAAACTATGGGAAAATATCCAATAATATAGTAAAATGGCGAACAAGGTTACTTTAAGAAAATTCGAGAATATTTGTTGTGGAAATCAGATCGCTCTACTCCACCATTGCATTCGTTTAAAAAATAAACTGAAACAATTTCATTTCTGAAATTGATTGCCACCTCCTTTTAGCAAACTATCAGATTTTAGTAACTGTACTTCTTTTGCAGGGAAAACATTCAAGTGAGAATTTACGATGATTTACTTTGCATGAAAACTTTTACTTTTAAGGCCAGTTGCCTAAAGTCTGCGGTGTATTATAAATATATTATGCCAACATTAGAGTGTAATAAGTGCAGGAAATATGTAGTGGTAACTTTAGTGTACTACTTCAAATTTTCTGCTCGCAGTGCGCTTTGCAGTTTTTTGTTGCTGTGAAAATTAACTTTTTATGATGATTGAAATTTTTTGCATTTATGATCGTCTGCTCGTGTTTCGTGTGCTTGTGTATTTAATTGCAGTTGCAGTGTATATATTTGTTGGCTTTGTTAAATACTAAACATATATGTCATAAACTTATAAATGTGGACACACGCAAATTTATGACATTTATTGTGATTAGTAGTGCCTATACGCTATGTAAAAATATTTTTAACTTGTTGACGAAATACTTCCAGGGCTGCACGATTAAGGTTGCCTCGGCTTCGTCTAGCTACCTTAAAATAGCGACGAAATATTTCCAGGGCGGCAGGATTAATGTTGCCTCGGCTTCATCCAGCTACCTTAAAACAGCCTTTTTAACAAGATGCCTGGCAGATTGGATGAGAAGTTGCGAGACCAAGAATGTTCGTGTAGGCAACTTTTCTACACAATGGTCTGACGAATGCTTTAGTTCCCCTGTTGATACTTAGCTTTAGGGACATTGCCTATTTGACACCTCCCAGACTCCTTGTTTTTAATACTTCTAACTGTATTGTTTACGCATGATGTATTTGCTTCTAGAAAAGCTATATTAAAAATTGAGCTGACTTCCATCTATACGCATTGGCGTATACTGTCTTAAAATTGTTGCGCTACCTCACAACACAGTAACGGGAGGCCAAGTACAAACTTTTGATTTTATTTGATTGATTAATATGTGGAGTTTTACGTCCCAAAACCACCATATGATTATGAGAGACGTCGTAGTGGAGGACTCCGGAAATTTCTACCACCTGGGGTTCTTTAACGTGCACCCAAATCTGAGCACACGGGCCTATGCAGCTTTTTCGCCTCTGTGAAAAATGCAGCCTCCGCAGCCGGAATTCATACCGTGACTTGCGGGTCAGCAGCCGAGTATCTAAGCCACTAGACCACCGTGGCGGGGAAGTCCAAACTTTTGCGCGTATACAATAAATTGAAGTAATTCCAAGCGCGATTTTAAAAAGTGCATGTTAGTGTTTTCGATTCCTTCAGAGTGGCATGCATGCAAAACACAGATGTGTGTTTCGCGTTGTGTGCACTGCATGAGTTTGAGATGTTCGTTTCTTAAAATATTACTTCTTTCGAAAAATAAGTAATTTTTGCCATATCTCGTTAGTGCTGCTTTCTTGAGCGACACTGGGCGTCGGTTTTCGTCGATGTGTTTGGCTTTTGTTATATAAGTATGTAAATAGGAGACTTTGACATCATGAAATACGCCCGATAATCAGCATATTCGAGCAACATGTGTCACACTTCAACAGCGTATTAAAGAAGCAGGAGCGTAAAAGAAAAAAAAAAAGGTGTTTTTTAGGTATCTCTCTTAGGATTCCCGTGGATTTACCTCTTCACAATGTTTTCTGTTTCAGTTTGCTTGCTCCACTACTTCGACAAATTCTCTGAGAAGATAACGATTCAGATCAATATACTGACGGCGTGTGCACGCAATTAAGGCACACAGCATCGCCGAAAGAAGCGGCGACCCGTGCATATCAAGTAAAAAAGCGCCCGTATTGTAATGCTGATGTGTCTTAATGTGGCCGTTCGTATTGATATTTACATCACGGTGTTTTCCAGTGTTTTGTGTTCTGCGTTGTCAGGTGCGGAGCTCACTGCCCAGCACATTAACTCTGATTGAACGGCGAATATGCTTACCAGCACATAGATATAGGTAATTCTTGACAGTGCAGTGGGCATCCAATGTTGTGGCTTCGGAATGGACTGTACGTAGAAGAATGCAAGCGCATATCTCCTAATAACTTGTTTTTCAATGTCGAGAGGCATGACGTCACCCTAGTAGCAGTAATAAATCATGATTGCACAAGCTGGTGTAGTTCTTCTATTGCATCCTATTCACTGCATTCCTTGCTGTTTTACAAGCCACGCTCATTCATATGTACTGCTGTGTATTCTAAGTTGTCTGTCACGGGGATGAAAGCAAGGAGAAAGAAAAGTTGGGCCTAGTGTGCGTTGTCACACTGCGTTTTAGGAGTTTAATATGGGATTTCTGGCCGAGAAAATCGTGTATCTGCTGTGCGGCCTCCCAAAAGCTATCTCAATGTCGCACGTGTTCGGAACTTTCTTGAGTGTCGAGTAAACGATAGGCGTACGTTTTCCTTGTATCCCTAACACGTCGAATATACTTCTGAACACGCAGTGGCCGCGTATCGAGACGGCACACAATTCACGGAAAATTTAAATCTCCCGCTTACCGGGGGCTTGTTGCGCGCCTGAGGCAAGATTCGTTTCGACGCATGCGGTCCAGAGAGGTCGCCCGGTGCTACGAAAACAACAGCGCCCCCCGGCGCTCGGCAACGTAATCGAAGCGATATGGCGCGCTTCTCCCCTCGCTTTCGTGGCACGAGAAAAAAAAGCCTAAACAGAGACGCTCCACGCGCCTTTCCCGAGAGAAATAAAAGAGAACACCGCGAGGAAAGGGAGGGAGCGGCTAAAGAAACGCTCCGTGGCGCTTCCATTCCGAGGCCGCTCACTTCGAGGAAGCTGCCCGGCTCGAGCACCTTTTCCTCAAAACTACGCTTTAATTTGTCCGCCCGCGCCTTTCGGCACATAGTCTCGTCCCCGCCTTCCAGATAGCCTTCCGGCTTTTTTCTTTCTGCATTTTTCCCCTGATTTTCTTTTTTCTTCTGTCGCCACACTCCCCGCATCGATTGATCTCTCTCGACCGGGTCCGACGCCACCACCGTTGCTGCCGTCACTGCCGCCATATTCCTCCCGCTCGAAAACCAAACGTAAGTCTGCGTTCATTTTCTTCTGCGCGTTCCGCGTCGTTCCCGTCGCCGTGCTGACAGTGCTGATGGCTCCCCTTCATCCCGGAATGGCTACGCGCTGCTCTCTCCCCCTCCACCCACGGCACCCTTCGGAGAGAACCCCCCCCCTCCTCCTTCCAACCCTCTCTGCTCCTTAGGGCCCGCAGGGCCCGCCGTCGCTAATTGGAAAGCCCGAGCTCAATTCGACGCTTCCTTTCCTCCCTCTGGCGCGCGGGAGTGCTCCCTCCGTCTTCTCTCACACCCTCTCCTAATTTTTTCTTCTCCCCTGGCTCCCCATTCAGTGTTCTCTCTTTCGTCGGCGTTATCTCTCCCTTTTGTCGACGCATCTGATGATAATTTATGCATCGCTTCTCTCATTACTATGTGACTCCGCCCCTTTTTCGGGCGTGTTAAGACAAGCGGCCCGGCTCCGTCGGCGCTAATGAATGGACGTGCTCCGCAGCGCGTAAAGCGCTCGGCGGGTGTCATGAACCACTGGCATTTTCGCGTAACGAGCTATGCCACAAGCTGTGCCAGGGTGGAAATGGGCCCTACGCGCCTGTCTTTGCACTGCGACCATAGCTTTTCTGTGGTTAATGCTGTGTCGTTTTGCAGCGCCGCGGTTTCTTTTCCGCTTGCTTCTCTCGCCTAGACTAGTTCAATCAGCGCAATTTCGGTCATGTTTATCAAGCGCCGTGGTTGAGCACGATTCGGCGCAATCATCCAGTGAGCAGGTCAAAACCCTGCATCATGCATGCGACTAAATACATAGAAAAAGAAACGGCTTTTCTTCTCCTTTCTCATGTATTTATTTGTTGCAACCTTTCACTGAGCTGTTTGTACGGCATTGTATCACAGGGAATTGAACGAACTACTCCCCCCCCCTCTTTTTTTTTAACGTTATGTCTCTGGCGTGCACTCATATCCGGAAAACAGTTCATTCCTGTTAAAATTATTTCACCAGATTTTTCAGTGTAGTATATAGCATTGGACCGCCAATTCAGGAGTAAGTATGGGAGACAAAAGACATTATTTTATGCATATTTAATTCAAATGTTTAACACTGATGAAACTTGGTTTGCAAGGACGGACATTTAATGCGAGGTTACGATTTAGACATCTTCGGTTCAGTGTGACACGTTAATATTAATAAGTTATGGTTTATACACGTTTGTCATAATAAATAAAAATTAATAAATAAATAAATAAATAAATTAACTGCGAAGAAACCTATGCGCAGTGTGGGAGGCAAACAATGAATGAAAAAGAGTATTGCTGGTTTCCATACAGTGCTGCGCAGCAGGTTATGAGGGGCGCTATAGCGGCGAAATCCGGATAAATTTCCACTTGGAGTCAACTTACCGCGAGCGCTCCTTCAATGTCCGCAAACTACGTTGAGCTGGAAGGCGAAAAAGAATTTTCATTCTCAACTTCGCTTCTGTCCATGCAGGTGGCGCGCCTCATTTTCCCCGCTTATTTCTTTGGGACACGAGTGAACACTGTTAGTACTGAATTACACTTATCGCGGCTTCACGCTTCCATAGAGTATACAGACGCAGTGCAAGACATGAGTGAAAGGAAATCAGTTGATCGCGTATGACAGCCAAGCGAGATAAGGAGGAACGGGTGCAGAAGCAGACACTTCACAGCTAATATCGCTCATTTATGGATCAATCGAGAGTTTGTTCATTTGTGACGTCAAGTGCGTCAAAAAGATAGTTAGGACTATAGATGAAGATAACTCACCAGCTTTTCGTATTGTTAGATGTAGGTCAAGGATTGTTCATCTCCAAGTGGACCAACCAGCGTTTGTAATTCGCCCCCATCGAAATGCGACCTCTTGTCTGGTAATCGAAGCCTCGACATCGTGCGCAGAAGCACAAGGCCATGGTGACCCCGGAGGACCGGAAAGAGCTTATAAGTTCGCGCTTCCTGACTGCCTTTACACACAGCATAAAGCTGGAAGTAACAGTGCTGAACACATGACAAGAAGTACTTTTAAGTTTCGCAGGCAGGCGTGATGAAGAAAAAAAATATCACAGCATGTCGACGGAGTGAATGATGATGAGTGGGATGAAGCACTGGAAGGTTTTATCGCTAAACCGGGAACCATCCGTGAATATCGCCCACTACATCATCGAAGATGTGACAAACACTGTATAATTTTTACACAGGAATTTTATTATTCGTAAGTGGTAGCTATACGTCGCTTCCGTTATCCCTTCATTGTAACGGCTTTATGCTCAGTGAAGTGGTGGATCGTTGATGGGGCGTAGTGGGATGTTTGCACGAAGTAGTGGGCAGTTTGCAAAGGCGCAACTATATGCGGTCACGTGCAAACAAGAGATATACGCAGTGGGACAATATATGGTTTTTTAACGTGCACTTGCATACAAGCACACGACCATCTTGCTTTTTATATTGGCTACTTCTCAACAATATTCGATTTATGTTCAGTGAAGTGGTGGATCGGTGATGGGGCGCAGTGAGATGTTTGCAAGGACAAAGTAGTGGACAGTTTGCAAAGGCGGAACTATAGGCGGTCACGTGCAAACAAGAGATATACGCAGTGGGACAATATATGGTTTTTTAACGTGCACTTGCATACAAGCACACGACCATCTTGCTTTTTATATTGGCTACTTCTCAACAATATTCGATTTATGTTCAGTGAAGTGGTGGATCGGTGATGGGGCGCAGTGAGATGTTTGCAAGGACAAAGTAGTGGACAGTTTGCAAAGGCGCAACTATATGCGGTCACGTGCAAACAAGAGATATACGCAGTGGGACAATATATGGTTTTTTAACGTGCACTTGCATACAAGCACACGACCATCTTGCTTTTTATATTGGCTACTTCTCAACAATATTCGATTTATGTTCAGTGAAGTGGTGGATCGGTGATGGGGCGCAGTGAGATGTTTGCAAGGACAAAGTAGTGGACAGTTTGCAAAGGCGCAACTATATGCGGTCACGTGCAAACAAGAGATATACGCAGTGGGACAATATATGGTTTTTTAACGTGCACTTGCATACAAGCACACGACCATCTTGCTTTTTATATTGGCTACTTCTCAACAATATTCGATTTATGTTCAGTGAAGTGGTGGATCGGTGATGGGGCGCAGTGAGATGTTTGCAAGGACAAAGTAGTGGACAGTTTGCAAAGGCGCAACTATATGCGGTCACGTGCAAACAAGAGATATACGCAGTGGGACAATATATGGTTTTTTAACGTGCACTTGCATACAAGCACACGACCATCTTGCTTTTTATATTGGCTACTTCTCAACAATATTCGATTTATGTTCAGTGAAGTGGTGGATCGGTGATGGGGCGCAGTGAGATGTTTGCAAGGACAAAGTAGTGGACAGTTTGCAAAGGCGGAACTATAGGCGGTCACGTGCAAACAAGAGATATACGCAGTGGGACAATATATGGTTTTTTAACGTGCACTTGCATACAAGCACACGACCATCTTGCTTTTTATATTGGCTACTTCTCAACAATATTCGATTTATGTTCAGTGAAGTGGTGGATCGGTGATGGGGCGCAGTGAGATGTTTGCAAGGACAAAGTAGTGGACAGTTTGCAAAGGCGCAACTATATGCGGTCACGTGCAAACAAGAGATATACGCAGTGGGACAATATATGGTTTTTTAACGTGCACTTGCATACAAGCACACGACCATCTTGCTTTTTATATTGGCTACTTCTCAACAATATTCGATTTATGTTCAGTGAAGTGGTGGATCGGTGATGGGGCGCAGTGAGATGTTTGCAAGGACAAAGTAGTGGACAGTTTGCAAAGCGGAACTATAGGCGGTCACGTATATACAAGGGATGGACAGACCCACGCCTTTAGGAGTTTCGCCCCTAAAGAAACAGGAAATATTTTGTCCCTTCGCATGCTCTGAGCATGTTTGTGCTGATACGCACGTGACCAAATCAAACCAAGTAAACAAAACTGTTTCGATAACGGGGCTTAATGCGTCTATTGAAGTTATGAATCTGCTACTGAAGTACTTGACTTACATCGCGCTGGTTACAGGCTTGATTAACTTACTATTCTAAGCAACCTAAACTCGAGCTACGAGCAAAGTCTGAACTTGAATGAGCCAATTTTCCTTGGCCTGCTGATTTTGTTTTGTCGTTATAATGTGGATGTGCCACTTTCCATCAGAGAGTGACAAACAGTACAGAAGTAAACTGGGCTCGGTTTACACTGCCCGGCATTCCGCTAGTACGAAAAAAAAAAGCGTTTGCACACATGCAGTCATTACATAAGATATGCCAGTCAGGTCCGCTCTTTTTACACATCATGTTCAAAATGGGGTGTGACGTCAGACTGCGTACTGCAGAGACTATAGCGTATACCTGCGACTAAATTTCCATTATGAACAACAATTAGGCAATTCATCGGTGTGTACTTTACGCGTAGTGGTAACAATATAGGGAGAGACACTGTCTATTGATGTGGCCGTACGATCTGCTTCGCGTACAGAAGAGCTGACAGGTGCTTTAAATGTGTTTTTTCTTTATTAGCTGCGCGCATTCTGCGCAGAAATGCTACGAATATACATAAAACTCCGGTAGCCGCAGCATGGTTGGGCAGACGCATCCCTGCTGATCGATTGTTGCTTGCATTGCTGATGCGCATCACGAATTTCAAGCGTAAATGCGCCCCTATCGGGCATTCGGGCATGCTTATTGTGTGCTGCCGAACAGGTAATTTCTCCTGAAGATTGCACGAAGCGAGCAAAAAAAAAAAAAAAACAGAAGCGAATGAACTCGACGCGTGTCTGAAACTGAGCTCTCTCCTGAACTATTTCTTCTTTTTTTTTGGTAAATGGGTTGTTTCCCATTTAAACAACGTAAACTTTTTTTCGCACAGAGTACATAAGGATGCTATCGCTGCAATGGAAGCTCGCGCTGATGTTGGTTGTGATGGCAAGATTTTTTTTATATTGTATATTTTCTCACTCCACTGATGAAAACCGGGCTTGAAAGTAATACGGCAGTGTTTATGTAATCTTCACCGCTATTCGACCAGCTGCGTGCATCTCATCTTCTCTCTCCGGATTTCGGCAGTGCTGCGATCTATTACGTTCAGTAAATAAACACAGACACACAAATGCGTGCACACACACACACACACACACACACACACACACACACACACACACACACACACACACACACACACACACACACACACACACACACACACACACACACACACACACACACACACACACACACACACACACGCACGCACAAAATAAATGGTTTCACTTGATTACGAGGGTGCAACCAAATAAAGAGAAATAAAGATGCTGCAGCCTGCGACTATGGTACGTAATGACCAAAGAGAGTTTTTGTCTTATGAAGCTGTACCTGAAAGCAGAGCTTGAGTGGTACTCTCTTGTAATAATATGAAAAGCAGACATAAATACTCCCCTCTCAGAATATATTCAGGGCTCTAAATTCACGATGGCTATTTTGTGCGCGATTGCGAGAAAAGCCGCTTTGCCACCCCGCCTACGGTTCAGGCCTGCGATGATTGCGAAACACACACTGTGGTTATCTGTCCAGGCCACTGCCTGTTGGTTGTGCTTCTATGGGCAATGAAACTGTTGTATCGACCCAGTGGCTATTGTGTTTTACTTACGAGTGTGAGGTCGGTAGGTGGATGACTGGTTTCGGCGGGGCGTTCCAATGTGAACAGATAAAAAAAAAAAGGCTTGTTTCCAGAATTTGTGGTCAAGTACAACAGCCGTCTTTAGTCAGTTAATATTACTCGGTAGCAACCGTTGGTTTCGGTGTCGTCAATGCAGGTGATACGAAAAAAAAAAAAACGCCAGGCCTGCGCGGAAGGTGCAGCACAATCACAGCGAAAGCATAGAAGAGCGGCCTTTCAGAGCCTTTTCAAAACACTCATTGGGTAGCTACTGCAAGCACTCTTGATTGATACCCACTAGGGCATTATAATAAACCTTCGGGTAGTAGGCCAACATTCGCTATGCTATTTTTCGTCGTTCTTCTGAGAAATACATTGAACGAGAAGAGAAAGATTCGCCATCTCAGACGAATGCCTAAAGGTTCCTGTGAGTTTTAATATTATTAGTTGTAGTCGTAACATAATAGTATTCGTCTTGGACTTCTGTCTGTCAAACAATTAACCTGTTGAAGTTTCCCGCTCCGACATCTCCCCTGTTCATCCTGACATTAAAAAAATGGAAACGACGCCGCTGATCACCTCACAAATTAAGCGCACCAGGAGAGTGGTGTCCCAGTGCGGAGAGGTGGCACTGGCAGCTAGCGTGACGCAGAAGCAGACCATGTCAGATGATAGATCAACCTCCCACAGTGGGAGTGAGCCACACTTGAACGTGAACGAGAGCGTAATAAAAAAGCCAGCAAGTGATCAGGCAGCGTATATTATTCTCCTTACGACGGCGCAGTCCGAACTACGAACCGTAAGCGTGTTTCCGCTGGTCGTAGGCGCTGTGGGTTTGCCTTCTAGGGAACACCAGCCATGTTACCACGATCATGGATCCCGCAACCCTAAACTTCCGGAAGCCCCAATGCAACTATTAGAGGACGGCGTCCAAGCCTCCACGTTGACCAAAAGCTAGGCTTACCTGGCATCGCCAAAAAAGCGCATGGTCTACTGTTGCTCAGAAACACCGCCCACGCTTCCCGCTACGACATCTCGCTCAGGACTCAATGTTCACCAGAGGCGCTTAGGGCTGCTGTCCAAGAGCTGACGGGGAAGCGCCCCGCAACCGTGAGCACAGTGGCCATCTTCTGCTTCCCGGCCGTCGCCACTGACACCACATGCTAATCACCTGACAGTGCCGCGGAGCCGCTGCATACAATCCAGCAGCTCCATGCCACGACTACCGCCTTGACAGCCTCGACGTCCGAGCTGTCTCCTGCCACCTTTCCAGTATTGTGCTGAATCAGTGGCCTATTGGCTGCAGCTGCCTCGCAAAGTCTCGCATCCAGCACTACCGAGAACTATAGAGAGCTCCGGCGTGTCCTCACGCAGCTCTCACACCAGCTAGGCTGCTTGGCGTCGACACAATCCGGATTTTCGCCTGCTGTCCCACCATCGACGGCTGCTTGCGAACTCCCGGAGTTCCACAACTTTCACAGGACGCCGCCGTAACGTATGTAAGAACCATCAACACCCTCGGAGCTAGTGAGGCCTGGACATATCATCAAAAATGGCTGGTGGCCATCGACCACCTTTTTGATGCGTCCAAGGCATGACATGCCTACTAAAGAATCAAGCAACGATCCTGGCCTGAATGGTGTGCAAAGTTGAGATGACTTTTTCGCCTTCTTTCTCATGCTCGCGACACCCTATCTGTGGTTCCAGTGTCACTGCGCATGAGAGCTGCGAGGCACAACACCTCGACGGTGCAGGCCGGGCATCCAACGACCTGCAATCTATCGGAAATTAAGCTGATGTGGGAACCTCCTTGATGGTATATTGGCACCTTCGAGCCCCATGATAGGGAGCTCTTATGATTGCCCTAAAAAGATCTGAAAACAAGATGCTCCAATCCGCTGCTGGTCTCAGTATATGTGCCATCTGACGCAATAACATTTCTGAAGGAGGCCGAGACCACTCGTCATTTAGCGCAGTTGGAGGAGTGGATCTCAAGCCCACCATCACTAGGGCATGCCCACTTGGTAATTTCTGTTATGCTTGGCACAGTTCTAGTGAGGCTATATACAGAAGAGCCCATGACTTCTATCATCATGCTTGCCTATAGCCACTGGAGCCGAATCCACAGCTTCGGAAGTAGTCATCTACCGAATGCGCACTCGATCACTTTGCGCTACGTGAGAAAGACTATGTATAGGAGAGGCTGTGCTGACAACAGGTACCCGTGGAGCAGATGGCAGAAGACGCCTGTGTCTCCTTGCTCTTGAGCTAAAAAAACGTAAACCGAAAACGAGCAAGAGGCAGCCTCACATGTTTAAAGCAGATATACTGAGAGAAAAGGACGTACAGCACATCACCGGGCACCTGCAAAGGATGAAGCAAATGGAGTACAGTGTGTCTAACATTTCAGCGTTAGAAAAAGAAGTATAATATTTTCTGTCTGTCTTTGCTGGAACGTTATATTGGCGCAGTCTTCGACAGGATTAAGAACGCAACTGTGTGGATAACTTTAACTCTATCCAGAAGGTCCAGTGACAGGCCATACTTTTAGATGTGTGAAGTGGATGAAGACACGTATGAATTGCCTGAAGGTATCACGACTTCAGAAGTGCGTGATTTAATCACTCGGAAAGCCGTGAGGACACCGGATGAGCTCGACCCCTAACCATCTATGAAGCTGAAACAGAAGTACTGCGAGTTTCAAGACTACATCATGCGGTCACTTTTGAAAACACCGCCAAAGAAGGACTTCGCCAAGCAAGCAAGATTTTTTCGTTGATTCATGCCTCATAGAAGTCCTCTACCGTCCGCAACAATACGCAAAAGCGACAGCAGCAATTCATGAACAGTCTTCTTGCCCTCATTCAAGCACAGCAACGACTCAACAAGGAGGCAGCAAAGCCTGATCCATTCGATGGTGATAGCACAAGGCCGGACACGTGGATCGAGTTCGACGAAAAGGCGTGTGAGGACAACTCGTGGCAAGAATCCAGTGAGCGCATCAGGAACATGCGCCTGTTTGTTACCGGACTGGATCGAAAGTGGTGCGAGCTTCATTACGCTGGACACGAGTTCGACACATGGGACGAGTGGAAAAGGAGCTCTCTCGCAGCTTTCAACGAAAACTCCTGATGCAAGGTGGGACCAAGCAATTTTTTAGAAAGCTCGATCAGAAACGGGTTCAGAGTATTTTTATGAGAAAAGGTGGCTTCTTCAAATGACAAGCCAGGAACTTCCGAAGTCTGTGATTATACCACTCATAATTCGCGGCCTTCCTAAGAAACTCCAAAGACACGCACAAGTGCAATCTCCCAAAACTATTGAAGAACTTTCAGGTTCTTTCAGAAACCTCTCTGTTAATTTGAATTCTCACAATCCATGTCGGCCAGAATACCATCCCTAGAAGGCATCTTGGAGGTCACGTGATTTTGACAGTTGGCATGGGTGAAACTGAGTGGTCAATGTAATTTCCTATGCCAGTAGCGACCAAGAGCACATAACTTCAGCGTACTCAGATGCAGCTGAAACAACAAAAAAAAAACAAATAAAAGAGGGTGCACAGTCCCACCTGACGACGAAACTGGAGAATGTTTTTCTAATGGCACTTAATCTTTTATATACCTAACTAAAGGTAAATGGTTAAGATGTTGATGCACTAGTGGATCGCGGGGCATCTGTGTGTGTCATAAGTTATGCACTTGTAAAGAGGAAAGAAATTATTCGAAGGAGGTCGGTAGAAGTACAAAGCTTCGATGGGACGAGACAAATTCTTGATGAAGGGGTGAGAACAAGTATCTCGTTTCAAGGCCAGAACGCTGACATTGATGCTGTCGTAGTAAAAGGATGTAACTACAAATTTTTACTTTCTCAACCTGATATGAAGACCCTAAAGGTATACCTTTATTGGAATGATGAAGTGACTGTGGCAAAAAAAAAAAACTTGTGCTTCCTTGAGTATCGCGGATCGCCTTATTACATGTGAAGATGACGTCCGCCGCAAATTGACTGAACTTGTCTGCTTTAGCAACTATATCCACCAGCAACGACAAAATTTTCTGTTCCTTTCAAGCTGAAAGCCTTACAACATGTTACGCGAGAAGAAAATTTGGTTGAAAGCGAGATCAAAAATAGGTTAGATGCTGGTATAATACGGCCATTGGTGTCCACGTTCGCCTCACCAATTACGCTGGCTCGTAAAGAAGATCTTTAAGGCTACGTACAGGCTACGGAATCTTAAATCACCGAACAGACCTATGTCATTTTCTATGCCAAGAATTGATGGAACAATTAGGTAAACGGGAGGTTGCAAAGTCTTTTCCCGAATAGATGTTTGCAAAGGATTTTGGAAGGTACCTCTCGAAGACGAATATAAAATGCATACAGCCTTTTTCACTCTTTTTTGACATATATTAATACGATCACCTACCTTTCGGCTGGAAGAACAGCGCTGCCTGGTTTGAAAGGATGATGAATGACGTCTTGAAAACCTTTCTTGGAGCATTTTGTACCGTCTATGGAAATGATATTTTAGCCTATATATTCAAAAGATGAGACTTCTGGCACTGAACATTTGACGGCTATTTTGTTCGGACTGAGCGAAGATAAACTGAATGTTAATTTTAAGAAGAGTGAGTTTTCCAAGGCAAGAAATACACTTCTTGGACACGTCCTGAATAGATTGACTATAGTCAATCTATCCAGGACGCTCAACAGAGTCGTCCAGGACACTCCACAGACTCTTCCTTAGTACTCTTATAAGAGTACTAAGGAAGAGTCTGTGGAGCGTGTGTGGCAGATGAAGAAGGCAGATAATGTACACGCACTCAAAGTTTTTCTTGGGCTTGCCAGACACTTCAGAAATTTAATAAAACATTTTGCAATGGGAGCAAAACCACTGAGCAACTTGCTTCACAAGAACACAGATTTTATTTAGACTGATGATTATGAAAACGCCTACGATGACTTATTATCAGCCATATAATCAGACCCGATCATAACGCTGTCTGATTTCACTTTTACTTTTGAACTGATGGCAGATGCTTCCAACTTCAACGCAGGCGCTGTTCTGTATCAGCAAAAACGTGACAAGGGAGCCCAAAATATTGGCTACTACTCACGTTTACGAAGGCAGAGCATAATTACAGTGCACCAGAGAAGGAGGCATTGGCTGTCGTTCTTCCAATGAGGTATTTTTGATCTTACATCAAAGGAACAAAATTCAAACTATTCACTAATCATCAGGCGCTTACCCATTTGCTCAATGTTTCTCAACCAAAAGGGAAAATGGCTCGCTGAATCAGTGCAAATCAGCAGGTTGATTTTAAAGTCGCACACAGAAGCAGCCGATAATTATCAGATTAAGATGCACTTCGTCGGCTTCCAGTAATCAGTGGCTATGGAAAAGAGGAAAGCGTCAACTTGCTCACACTCTGGCAAGGTACAGAGCAATTGATACCCATAGGAAGCAAGTTCCAGGTTCCAGCTACATTGGTTCGAAAGGTTCTTAAGCTGTACCATGACAGCCCACATTCAGGAGGACACGATGGGTTCTGGCAAACCTATTACAAATTGAGAAGGCGACTTACATGGCCAGTAATGAAGAAGGATGTTGCCAATTACATAAGCTTATGCCATCACTGTCAACTCAACAAACCCAAATACAAGCAGAAAACGTACACTACGGTTTTCCCACTTCATGCAAGTGTGCCACTTGAAACCGTTCATGTCGACTTCACTGAGGTAAAGAAAAAAACTGAAGGCGTAAAGAAAACTCAGGCTTTCCTATAGTGCATTGACAAATGCTCAAGGATCGTTGCGGCCAAACCAGGAAGGGAGAATGCGAAAACCGTCATAGCACTACTGAACAAAGACATGTTTGAGAGAGTGAAATGTCTGACAATGGGTCAGCGTTCAGGAGTCAGGAACTTGCAAAGTGGGCAGAAGAAAAGAACATCACTGTGAAGTTTATAGCGCCATATCATCCTTCAGTCAACGGGCTCGCACAACGGGTCATAGAAGACATAAAACAATACATAATCATGTACCCAGGATTGCCAGGAGGGTAGAAATGTTGCCTTATGCCGCCTTCAGTAAATCGGCGTATCTGTCTGTTGACGATGCACCGGGAATTAAGACAGAACTACACCTTGAAGAGACCAAGAAGACTGTAGAGAGCCAAAGAAAACACAGGGGGTCGCTTAAACGAGCGTTTGACAAGCGTCACAACAAGATCTCTCACATTACTCTATGTGATGTAGTTTTGATACGGAAAGGCTATGGCAGTCATAGTGCTGAAATGTTGGCACCATTTAAGGTGACAAAACAGTTACAAAAGACGGAATACTAAAGACCATCGGCTACATAACCGAAGATAGTGTCATGTAAGTAGCTTCCATCAGCAGTGTGAGTCCCTATATCCAGAGGAGTAACGGAACAAAGCCAGGAAGAGTTCGACCCAAAGACGACAAAAAACTGCTTTGGCGGTTGACAGGGGAAGAGAAAGAACAATAAAATCTCTGCCTCTGTTAGTGTTGGAACATTATATTATATTTAACTTTAACCAGTCATCACTTTCCATACATACACGGTGGTCTATATATAGTGGCTAAGGTACTCGGCTGCTGACCCGCAGGTCGCGGGTTCGAATCCCGGCTGCGGTGGCTGCATTTCCAATGGAGGCGGAAATGTTGTAGGCCCGTGTGCTCAGATTTGGGTGCACGTTAAAGAACCCCGGGTGGTCGAAATTTCCGGAGCCCTCCACTACAATGTCTCTCATAATCATATGGTGGTTTCGGGACGTTAAACCCCACATATCAATCATCAATCAAATCAATCAATCACATACATACATACATACATACATACATACATACATACATACATACATACATACACACACACACACACACACATACATACGTACGCATACATACATACATGCATACATACATACACATACATACATACATACATACATACATACATACATACATACATACATACATACATACATACATACATACATACATACATACATACATACATACATACATACATACATACATACATACATACATACATACATACATACATACATACATACATACATACATATGGCGAGATTGCAAATCAATGTTCTGTCCAGTAATTCCTTACACTCAGTCGACCTTTCATTACAATAAATTAGGAAACGAATGCGTTGCTACAGCTTGTGTGAATGCTTCGAAAATATTCTGTTCAGCGGTTTTCGTGCGCCCTATTGCGTTACACTAACAAGCGTGCAAACTGGTGAGTCCATGCCCGACGCCCCAATCGTGTCGACGCATGCACCTTTGACGAGCGCATAACCATCGTTTGTTCTAAATGCTTACAAGATGTAAATGGACTCAGTTGGCGTGCTGCGTAATGTACAGTCAGCAAACCTCGTAGTTGTGAATCGCGTAGATTGAAATGCCTTGAACGCCTTATTACGGGCGCTTTCTCAGCTTTTTCAGACGTTCATGTTTGCGGGCAGTGCACTTACGCGAGCTGGGCGAGGATCGGGTCGTCTCTATTGCATCGGTGGAAAGAGTTGAACGTTCGCCCTTGAATGTCTTACCAGGAGAGAGGGCGAAAAGTGCGGCTTGAGTAGCTGCATTGCCGGGATGCTGGTGCTGTTTCTCAGTAAGCCTAGCCATGGACCAATTAAGATCCCCTCGCGATGGGCGTGAACGATTACGCTCGGCACCGATTACGACTGCACAATTATCCCCGTTGCCAGCTCCTCGAAGAAGCTGTTTGTTGCCACAACCACTTTCGTGCTTTTCACAGCGTGCCAAGACCAGGCCCGGCCCCGAATGTTTCTGAAATATAGATTTTTTTTCCGCCCCATTTCCTGTTTTTCTTTTTGTGGGAGGCCTGTGTTTACGGCTCACTACGATACGGGAAAATGGAGTGGACGATAGTTATAGACTTGTACGCTCATTTTGTACAACTGTTTTACGTTTTTCTTAGATTGGCAAAAAAAAAAATCGAGCGATGGATTTACATTCCGGAGTTGCAGTTTGTTTGCAGTCCTGTGTGACACCAAATGATAATGGTGCCTCACGTCCACCTATAAGTTTTAGAGTGTGGATACTTTCGCTTTCAATCCCTCGACCTGCCTGTGGTGCCACTGACAGCCCTCTCTTTAAATCACTGAACGTATACTCTTACTTGGAACCTACATACTTCTAATATTTTGACAACTTTTATATACTGTTGCTGGTAATGACAACTTTACAAGTTTATGGGCTCGTTGCAGGCTATTTGCTCTGGCCCCCGCCTCCCAAGTATGACAGGGCAAATAGTTACCACCTTAACAGCTTATTCTGCTATATCAGTTACTGAAGTACCATTTCGTGTCGATTCCTTCCTAACATTGTTGCTTCTGTGTCGAACACTTCTTTCGAATATGTGAAACCACTAGAGCATGTGCTCACTACTTCCTTGAAATGTTACGAAAAAAAAGCTCCGTCTGCATCGAGTTCTTGCGAGGAGGCTTGCTCCATGTGCAGGACATGAAAAAAAAAATTTAAAAAAATGCACAGGAAGACACAACGGTATTATTTCAGTGGCACTATACGTTGGAGCATAACACTGGCCCCTTTTCGTTTCTATAGGCAATTTTTATAAAAGGAAATTGCAAGGGGACAGGAGCACGCGATGAACGTGAGCGCGCGGGCCTATCCATACACGCGCACAACGGTGCCGTTAAATTCGGCTTCATAACGAGCTGCAGGCTAGCTTAAAGCCCGCGCTCTTTGCGAGCCATAACTCGTCCCCTCCGCGGCACGAAAAGAAGCTCGTTTTTGAGAAGTCCATATTCGAATCCTTTATCTGGCGCACTTTGGCAGACCTGCTGCAGCGAAGGAAAGGGGCTCGGGGAGACTCCATGGATGTCGAGGGAGCAAGGAGAAAACGGCGTCTTCGGATTAAAGTAATGGTGCAAATATCTGCGCCCGGACCGAAGACCCCGAGCAGGGAAGTGCGCCCTCAGCCGATCTGGCGGCGGGAGGTTAATCGTTTCCGCCGTGCCGTCAGTTCTTTTCTCCTTTGGTTCGTCAGAAAAGAAATATGAATGCTTTATCAAGAATCAGGAGTCATCATCTGATTCACGCTTCAGAGACAGCGTGCTCCTATTATTATTCAGCGTGCCGCCAAGGATGAACCGCGGATGACGCTCCCTGCGGTCGGTGCTCGCATCAGCAGCGTCGCGCCCGAAATGGCTCGTTAGAGCCAGCGCCGCACGCTTCTGGTGTGCCGGCCCGATCCTAAAGCCCACGGCCTCGTTGCGAGTTCTCATCACGGTGCTGACGCAGGAGGGCGCTGAGTAGAGGATTGCAAGCGTTCTATTTCGCTAACGTACAGCGGTGTACGATTGACATTCACTCTGCCGCTTTCACGGCTCCGCTATTTTATGCAATCTTTTATGCGATAAAAGCTGTCAGGCGAGAATCGCAGCACGCACGAGACTTGACATTCTTGCAGCCGGCTCATATGGTTGTGCCCAAGGCTGAAACAATTATTACCAATTTTTGTAGTAAAGTACTGACGTGTTGAAGATACATTTTGTAGATTCCTCCTTGAGCACCAGTTCTCTATTTTGATTATTTCTTATGTGCTTGTCTATTGGTTTTAGCTGCCTAATTAAGTCTCTTAGCTCCCGTCGTATTAAGTGTATGCCTTTGTTTGCCGGATTGATAGACCAAAAAATACATTTAGTGGTTAGTCTGTGGCCTAAAAAAGCCGGACCTTGCTCGCGCTAGTGGCACGAATATAAAGGCACTGCGGAGCTGATCAGTTCCTAGCTAGTCCTGGACGTATGAAATGATGCCAAGTTATACAAAGTAACTCCAAGTGATTCCGATCTTCTGTAGAGCACAGTCACTTCTCGCCATTTCGGCCATACCAGGTCTTGGACTAATTGAAACAAGTCGAGTTCACCAGTCTCGTTTTGAATCGCCCCGTAATTCACAGTAGGCGGCTTCCTCATCGGCAGTGCGTACCTCCTTCGGTCTCCCCATTTCTGTGTATCGCTACGCGCACCTTTACCATGGGGCAGCGTCATAAGGAACGAAGGGGCGTATGCACAGTCAGCCGTGACGTCATGTTTGGCTCGACTGACTGGTTGAGCGCAGTGTCCACGCAGGTGGGCTTATGGCGGAGCAGTGTATGGACTATATAGCGAAGCAGGTACAGCACTGTGCAACGAGTTGCTAGGCAACGCGTAGAGACGTTATCGTGGTGCGGAGCTTGTCATTATTTTTTGTTTACGTTGCGCAGATGGTGGTGGTTTCAAACAGCCCCACTGTTAAAATGGATCTTGCTTCCAGTGTTCTCAGCCATTTCTTGCCTGAAGTTCTCCGCCGTGCCCAA
Organism: Rhipicephalus microplus; assembly: GCF_043290135.1. Taxonomy (NCBI): domain Eukaryota; kingdom Metazoa; phylum Arthropoda; class Arachnida; order Ixodida; family Ixodidae; genus Rhipicephalus; species Rhipicephalus microplus. Next base: position 91,002,403 of record NC_134710.1, on the reverse strand, counting down.
TGATGGTGCCATGCGAGGTCGTGGCGTTTGAATTCTATCGCATTTCAGAAATGCCCCTGTAGCTAAATACAGGGGCGTTTTAATAAACAAGCATCGATGTAAATGAGTTCATAGACGCACCACTCCCCCCATCAGCATAACATACCACACTCTGTTTAATCACTCTTTGTTTAGCCTAACTTTCTATTTCGAACAAAAGCACGCTGCTCCTATACACCGAAAAACGCTTACAACAACTGTGAACCTCAACCTCTCGACAGCAAGAGAATTACAACAGAACAGAACAGAGTGGAGTGCGAATAAGAAAATATTGCAGCTTTTACCCTATACACAATCAATGGAAGCGGATGTCTTCGAAGTACACGTAGGAAATGAATGTTTTAACATCGCAATTGTCTCCGCTGTGAGAAGGCAAGCCTATAGCTGTGGCGTTTGAATGTTTACTTACTCTACGTGCGCGCAGTCAATGTATGGTCTTTAACGAACTTGCACTTCAAGGAGGAGATTCAGGTGTTTTCAAATTACTGAGACTACAGAAGTAACGTGGTTCTCAGCAAATCTGAGACTATTAACATGTTCATAAGATAATTCAGGTATACATAGTTCACGCAGAAATGCGTCATATGGTAAATATGAAACTTTGAATATGCAACAGATCGGACAGACATCAAGGAGCGACATGGATGAGTTTATGAATTGTGCTGTATCATAACATAGTGGTGTCGTAATTAGTCTTCCAACAAAGCGTGCAATTAATGGTAACAACTTCTTGTTGGACGAAGTGGTTGATGAGGTACAAGCTTTGAAAGGTAGAAGAAGAAAAAAATGATAAAAAGACCCTTTTTGTGAACTCATGCTAATCAGTGATCAAACAGTTAACAAGTGCAATTTGGGTCTGTAGAAAAAATGTGCGCGTCTTACACGTGCATAGCTAAATACTGAGCATATAATGAAAATTGCGCGGCAAAGGTAGGTAAGTCGTTAGTTCAGCACAAAAGCAATACAAGAGAGAGAGAGAACAATGAAGAAAGAACATGTGTTGTAGCAACCACCGAATCGGCGTCCGTGTGCGCACGTTTATGGAGCTCTGCACTTACGGATAGGAAGCGCTCTCGAGTCGATGTCGGCTCCCATTGCCTCGGCCAAGATGCGAAAGCTCGGCCGCACAAGCAAGCACTGCACCTCCGATTCGCCCGCCTCGGAGAGACGACAGGCAAAGTGGCGGCGCCGCGTTCCTCGGCGCTTCCGTTCGGGCCAAGCCACGGCACAGAAGTCACGGTGGCTGGTGTCGTGCGGCCTTCCGCACCCCACGTGCCCGGGATTTGAACTCTGTGACCTCGCACTTCCTGTCTGGGCAGCAGACCCGACCCGTCTCAGGTGTTTTCGGGATCTTTCCTCACGTAACGGCCGCGACTCCCTGTTGTGGCTCCATTGTACTGCCGGCGGTTTCTTCCGGGGGCGCGTTTTCAAAGGCGGCGCGAGCCCCCTTGGCGTGAGCCCGTCATATCGCACGCCACGACAAACCGCATCGGCATCTGAGTGGTACCCCGGCACGCAGTTCTGAAGCGCACGCTCAGAATTTTTGGCGGGCGTTAGAAAGGCGAAGGCAGCTGGAATGCCTTGGGTTCACGTTGGCCTAACTAAATGGAGACAATATCTAGGTGCGAGAAAACGGAGACGAAAAATGTGCCGTTGGTCAGAACGGCCTAAATATATTTTTTTTCATAGAAAACAGCTTTCAGGTGCTTCGCCTTAAACAGCCTTGTCTAAGAACTTCTATTTTAATTTTTCCAACCCCTTTATATTAGCAGGGACGCGACACGTATACCGTTATAGCTGGCACCAGGATAGACACCACCAGTTACGTGCATACGCATCGGAGACCCTTTTTCGTTGCGCTGTTTGGTACCTTGTCGGGAAGTTAAGACAAGTGCATTGTCCAGTGCTGACGTCAATGCTACACCAATTCTCAAGACTTCATCCTTACATAATCCTCCCAGCTTGTGGTCTACTATCAATGATCGTGCCCAAGTTGAAGCGACATCAGAACATTGCTACATGAACTAGCAGTATCCGCAGACTCCTTGCAAGACATATTGTACCTTCTCTCAATGTGGGTGTACTGAGGCCAACAAACATTTTCTGGGATGATATACTAAGCAAAACATTGTTTCAGTTTTTTTACATATTGTACATCTGTCTACACACAATAATTACTTTGTACATCGGGCATATGGTCAAGCAATTAAAAGGAAAGAAAAAATCACCGAGAAGGCTAAAATAGGAAAGGGGAACGGACGAGCACCCGTTTGAAGCAAGAAGTCGCAAGGAATACCATACGGATTTTTTAGAAACAAAGCTTCTTAGTTGCCGAAAAATTCGTCTCGATCTGGGGTTAGAACTTCGGAGCAAGGCCTTTCCCGTGTGGCAACTCTACCAACAGAGCTGGCCACGAAGCTGGCAATTAGCGGCACGAGGGCGAATTTATTGACAACTGGAATTACACACTTATGCACATGAGTACTTCGGAATATCGTGAGGATGCGGAAGTGCTATGAACAGGAAACTGCCTGTTTCTCTTTCGTAACCCTTCCGCCACTTTGTGGGATTCCATGAAAATCATTCAGAGAAGGCGGAACTGTTGTTCTATTGCTGATATCCTAATGAACCTGTTCAGTTTGTTTTCTTTTGCCTGCATGCTTCTGTTAATAATGACTAGAGGCTGGATTTACATGCACTGAAAATCGGGTTTTAGGCGCCAAAGATAGACAGGCAAAGCACCGTTTTAGGTCCCCAAAATTGTAAATATAGGCACCATATTTTTTTAAATTCAAATTTTCCAATAAAAACGTGCGGTACGTGTCTACGACAGGAAGGCATACAGAAATGTTTTACTTTATGAAGCTACAAGGGCGCCAATGCATGGTTTAGCATAGCCATGCACTTTTTTCCCGCACGGTTTGAAGAACATAGGCTTTCCTTTTACTGTCCGGCATGGTGAGTTAAGTGTCCACAGTAGAATAAATACGCTCCTGGGTCTCTTTATTTTCGGTATGGCTGAGAAGAGCCGCGTAGGAGCGAATAGCCAGATTGCGAATAGGCCAGGAAGGTCCTTTAGCGTCGTATTAACAGGGTCTAATCACGTGGGCTCAATTTATCCTCCGTCTGTGAACAGCTTAAAGAACCCCTCACCAGTTTTAGCATTTAGAACGGGCACTGGACACTAATAATGTCGTCTGCTTATATTTGCAACGTTATTCGCCCCAGAAAGAGGTGATGTGTCCAGAATGAACGCCGCTTGCCGGGCGCGCGCCTCAAGATGATTCGGGGGTCGTACAACAAAGAATAGTCCGACGTAAGTCAAACTAATACGTGACACTGCTAAAATTATTCACGGTAACGTGTGTAACTTGCGCAATCTGTTGCTTGAATGAAGATCGATAAGAGTATGAAAACGTGCGCATGTTATTAGTTTATTTTTTGCTTCATATCCAGCGCGATGCGAGACTAACACCCGAATGCAGAGATGTTACTTGGCTCGCGACTTCAACTTAACTTGAGCAAGTCGGCGCGAAGCAAGCAGCGAACTTCAAAACGCCCAAGTCAGCCTTCGCGTTTCATAGATGCTCAGACTGTCTTGCTTGGTCAAGTCAAGAACGAGCTTCAAAGCAGAAACACGCTGCTCGCCTGCTAACGAGGGTAATGATGAAGTTGTTCGCGTAAGGCATGCATTACACCAAAAAAAGACCATACGTTTTAAAATAACTATAAAAACGAAGGGCCACAAGCATATTCTTGCCATTTTACGGCTAACGAGCGGCACGTGGTGCCTGCCACCACAGCGATGCGCAGTGTTGCTTCTGTAAAGCGTTCGTTGCCCGTTGGTTTTAGTGGCCACCCAAATGCGGTGCGTTTCTCCACGGTTGCTTGTTTGGAGGCGAAACAAGCATCGCGTTGGTTCTTTCGTAGTTTTTTTTTTCTCAGTCGAACACCATGGCATGTATTTGTGCTGACCTGGCTCACGAGGTGACGCGATTTCCACGGTATTTGCCTTTCTGTTCGCCTGTGTGCATGCCTGTAATGGGCTAGGTCGCAGTTATTATGAAAAAAAAAAAACAAGTTCTGGGAACAAATGTGATTCGCATCTTTTTGTTGAGCTTGGTAAGCAAGAGAAAAAGCGGGGGTCAGGACATTGCCCTCAGCAGAATTCTGTCTCGCGGGGTGCAGCAATGTATCGCTGCATCATGGTGACGCGGATAAAAAAACCCGTGATAGGGGCACCTCTTTTTTTATGTGTGTGTAATTTTACGTAGCGTTGTGCTACAAGCGATGCCTTTCTGAGCGAGAAACAGCGCCCTAGACGGGACGAAAGGACAGACGAGGCATACGGACACAGCACAGAGTCATTTTTTTTTTACCGAAAGAGATGGAAAATGTCGTCGTGTTATAGAAAAACAGAAATAGCCTTTGCGGTTACGGAACACTTCGGCGTTGTCGACACCGGAGCTATTAATACGCACGTGTGTGTAGTCGACACAACCTGTAACGCAAGGGAACTCAGCCACTTCATAACAGTCCGCCGGCTGCGGAAAGCGCACCAGCATCGCGTACAGGTGCTTTGCGATGAGTAGCGTAACCTTTCCGACTGCACGGCACACTGTCGACTACGAAATGCGGACGAAATTTCCGGTGACTGGTTGGAATGTGCCAGCGCTGTAAAACCTGAGAGCCATCAGTAGCTGTAACACTGGATGCACGGGCTGTCTTCGGTTGTCCCCACTTTCACGGCGCGGCAACATAACGAGCAGCTGCCCCACGGCATTCTTCATGAATCTGTACCTAGCGTGGAATTGTTGCTCGTCGTACAACTCCATCGGATTTCCTTGGTCACGTAAAGCGGTTCCAAGAAACTTCGGCAGGCAGTGCGCCTGAAAAAATGCTACGCTTATGGCGAGCCAAGCAAACTCAAAAGCGGCCACCTTTCACGCGACGTCCATTCGTGAGGTGGCCATGTTGGAATAACGCGTGAAGTCGCTTTCAAGCTAGCCCCGCAGCTGACTTGAAACTTGTCCTGACTTCGACCGAGCCAAGTCGCCTTCAAGTCATCCGCAAGTTCGAGAACGATTTATGGCGACCGGCAAGACTGTCTTGAGTCAAGAACGAGTCAAGTACGAGTCAAGTAACATCTCTGCATTCGGGGGTAAGCTGTCTCCATTTCGTTTGCGTTTGTGTTCTCGCCGTTCTCCTATCGTGCTGGTACTAGCCCTTACAACGCTGTTGCATCATCCCTTAATGTAGTTTCAGCGGTGCGATGCTGTGTATTGTGGCAAAAATACACGATCCATGCCAGCCTCTCCAAACATGCGCGCATAGAGGGATCCATCCCACAGAGAAAGAGGCAATACAAGACAAAGAACGCCGAAAGGGCACAACACCGCTTGCGTGCACGACCTGGTTTGGTCATGTCATGCGAATGTAACCTCGTGTGCGCAAGACGTGTTGATCGTCAGCTTCGTGTGATCATCCGGCTCCGATTCACTCCGATGCCGAAGAGGGCAGGGCAGGAATTCGGCTCACGAAGTCTACAAAGGGAGAGTGGCAAAGATATCAAAGCTTACCTCCGCGCATCGTGCTTTCATGGCTCGTAATAAACCGAATAAAAATTATTGCGGTACAAAGCCTTTATTTGGGCGCACAACGACTCCCCGTGTCTAATATTTCTCATGTCACCTGGTGAATCTCCGTTTAGGAAGTAAATAACAAAACAAACACCACGTAAACATATATATATATATATATATATATATATATATATATATATATATATATATATATATATATATATATATATATATATATATATATATATATATATATCAACACTCTATACGGCTGCACAGAAGTACATCCCGTTCCATATGCGTGCGAACAGACGCCGGAGAGATGCTAATCAGACGATGCGACGAGGGTGAATACATATGTAGAGGCCAATCGGCTTTCCTAACCGGCCTTCCTAAGCAACCTTCCTAATCAACCTTCTTAATCTGCCTTGACAGTGCTGAAAGGAACTTTTGAGATGGAGTATATAGGTATCCGCCCATAGTGTACCGAAAGCGTAATTTTGCCCGGTAACATGAATACAAGTCTCCATCTGTACTCGAAAGAAAAACTTGAGGCTAAATAATGTTCATATAGGTACCAATTTCGAAAACAGGCATTTATAGGCACTTGTAGGAATTTAGACACAAACGTTGAAAATAGCATTTAGAGGCACTGCAATAACCCAATAAAAGCTCTTCTTGACCTCTAATTAATGCTTATATATCAAAATGACACGATAGGAAAGCAAGGAACAAACTAGGTACTTGTCTTATAATCCGGTCTCTACTAATGGTAATATTTATTTTTTACCTGAACATTCAGGCTGTTTTTTATGATTTTTTCCATATACTGTTTTTCATACTGCAGCCGAACATTGCAAATGTTATTCAATTGGTGACGTGCTAATGCAGCTTTTTTTTTCCATCGGCGGCGCCCTTCAACGGATTTGATAAGCGAATATGAATTTTTCACCAGCTTCGACGTGTAGTATAGTGCACTGCCACTTGAGAGGAGCCCTTTCAAAGTGACATGGACTTGCCGACACGAAGTGCCAGTCTGGTTTTAATCGGGTAGAAAGTACATGCTTGAACCTGTCACTGGATTCATCCAATTGAATCAGCTCGCAGGTCGATCGAGGTGAGCTGTTAATGTTGCAATAACTTATGCGACAAAACATGCTTTCAGACACGTATGTGTTTAACAGAATATGAATGGGAACTTTGAACTTCAGACTACTGACAAGTAGGAACCGCGCAGTTAAGACGAACACATGGAAACAAACAAACAAACACAAAAGATATGACAGCATCTGCACCTCCCAAAGAGCCTGTAAGGCAGAGGAAGAGTTACCGCAATACTCTCTCCAATTTCGCTTCTGACGACGCTGCAGATGTCAGAGTGTCCTACACTTGTAGAAAAAAATCTCATTATAGTGCTGATAGTACGCACATCATTATTTAGCATTTTAATGCTAGAGTTGAGGCTTGGGATGTTCGGTGTGGCACTATGTGGAAATAATATTTGTCAGAAAGCCAGGAAGCTTGACACAGATCACAATAAGCGAGGCACGTACATGATGCTTTATTTATCCGTAGCTGCAGCCTGTGTCTTGAATTTGACTGATCTGTTTTTAACGAATCGGTAGTGCCTTTTTCCTTTCCAAGCGTTCCTCCGTCGTGGAATAAGACAGGGCTCAGTGATGATATCACGCCTTTATTGTTGCCTATAATGTTCAGCAGTATAAAAGGCATGACAGGTGCGTCAACTCTCGCCAGAACCGGCGCTGTTAATCATACACGTTTCACCTCAAAACAACTTATGCCGAGCAGTATAGAGGTAATTTTTTGCCTTCGTAAAATTGCGAAATCGATTACAGGATATTACCGACGAATATTGGTCAGGACCATACCAGTGGTAGAGGGGAGGGGGCAGTGTGCGTGAATCGGCTAACTTTGGCAACTGGTTGTCTCTTTGAAGGCTGTAAATATTGTTGTATCACACGAAAAGGTAAAGCCTTAAAAACATTTCGGCGAAAGGATCAAGATCCCCCCTCTCCATATTCCCTGGTTGTGACCCTGATATCCGCTGTGTACACCGTCGGAATAAGTTAAAGTTCATGAAGATTCAAAGGTAGCGTTGCAGACTCAGCAGAGTCCGAACATTTCATTACGCACACATCTTGTGATTTACTTGGGCTTTTTAAGACTTGTTTCCAAGCAGAACTCAAGTAATTCCATGGAGCACACGGAGGCGACTTTCACACGTGCTTTCTGTAATATATTTACAACAATTCGAAAGAACAAGACGCGCACTCATATTCTCATGAGTCTCCTTTGTAGAAAATTCTGCGGCTATAGTTGCTGTTTTCGAAGGCTAAAGCAAATAGCGTACTATCTCTGGGTGGAATGGTGACCGTGGGATCTACTTGTAAAATTCACTTAGTTATAACGCGAAACAAGGTACATTTTGGTTTAGAAGTACTCTGAAAAGCCGAAAGTAAGTAGGGACTTAACTTTAATAAAGTTTGCGCCTATGCATCTTGCAGCTCCTTGTTAATATACATGCGAACGAATGCAACCAGTGAAACAACAACATTGACTTAGGCGATTACATTTTGTATCACGAACATGTAGGTTATCCACTGGAGGCACTCCTTGTTAATCGCGGAAAGGCCAAAAACATCCAGAAAAGCTACCACATGCTCAAGGGCAAGTGGCTGAGCTTTGTTATGTCGTGAATAAAGACGCTGTACTTGGTTTACTAATTCACTGCTGCACTTACTAAATAAGGAAGAAAAGAGAACTATATTTGAATATTTGCTGCTAAAATAAGAACATCAACTTTGAGATAAAGATAGAAAAAAAAAGTGATACTGCTGGGAAACATTCAAGGACAGCTTTGCGGGAAGCTTAACACAAACATTACGTTACTCACTTCTTTTCATTCGCCGAATTCCCCAAGTTTCTTCGCAACGGAGTTTTTTTTTTTTAGTTTTTCTTCTTTAAGCCCGCACGTGCGCATATGGGTGAGACTCTGTATAGACTTCTGTATAGGAATAGGGCGGGGGTTGCGGAAGGCGGAAGTAACTGCTACAAAGCGGCAAGGTATACAAGGGAGGGTTGGGGGTCAACGTATCGGGTACCCGCGGTGCCAACCAGCATGTATATCACACTGAACAGTGAGCCACCCGGGCCTCTGTGCGATGTGGATTATTTATTGCCGCTACGCCTGAACACGCAAAATAAAATGCTAAAGGCTCCTCCTGCACGAGTATTGAAGCGCTGAACAAACAGCTAGAATTCGAAAATAGCGGTTATAGGGAGCACGCGCAAAACGAAGAGAAAGATGTCTAGAGAATCTCGCTTCTCTTCTTTTTTTTCGTCCTCTTGTCATTGTGCTTCAGAGTGCGAGCAGACATGCCTTCTCTATTCCGTACCGCTCTTCATTCTTTTCTCTTTTTTTTTCTGCACAGAGGGGGCTCGGGCTCACAGAGTGTAGTTTAGCTTGCGATCGTCTTTGTGTTTTTCTTTGTTAAGAAGCCGACGCAGCGACTCTGGTCGGGAGGAAGTCGAACCCAGATGCGCCAGCCGCCGTTCGAGGCAATTTGGCGGCGGGGTTTATGAACTGCTCTGGGACCGGCGCTGAATGCCGGGATGTTTGGGTCAAGGAGAGGGAAGGCATTCTGGAACTAGAGGATGTAGTAAGTTCGTTTGGGGCTCTAAGCAGAAGCCTGGAAAAGACTTCCGTTTCCTGTCTGGAGTCCGCAACCCATGCCATACGACTTTGCTTGTCGTAGTGCAGCAGTGTGGGCATTGCAGTCAAGTTGCTCATTGTGGTCCGTGCGTAGCAAAGCAGTGTTGCTCGAAGTCTGCTATAGCCAACCAATATCTGTGACTGGCCAGAGCGCACGTAAAGTGCCGTATGTACATTAGCACCACGAATGTAACATTGAAGCTCTTTTACTAAATAAGACGAGCAAATGTGGTATACAGACACAGTTACTCCGGCAAATAGTAAGTCATTAGCTCTATATTTTTTTTTTCACTCTGCTGAATGTTTGTGATTACACTACACATACGTGAAACCAATGTTATTTTACTCTGGGGCTTTTGTTGTTTGTAGATATAGGCTTAAATGTCACCACACCACAAAATATATTCTTCAATATTCTTCATACACATATGAAAGCGAAAGAAGAAAACCACCCTTTTGTAGCACGAAGCCACAAGAAAATCTGTACGAATTTCTCAGAAAGAAATGCTTTTTAGTTGCCGAAAAATTCTTCCTGCTCAGACGAAATTCTTCGCCAACTAAGAAGCTTTTATTTCTGAGAAACCCGCGTGGATTTTCTCGTGGCTTGGTGCTACAAAAGGGTGATTGTCTTATTTCCCCTTCTTAGCCCTTCCGCTACAGATCCCGCAGAACGCGTTTGCATTACTTCATTCACATATGCGGCTGGTAAACCCTTCCGCTAGAACACATCAAAACTATTATTTGAGTGTAACAAGTATGCCATCGTATATAAGCCCTAATCAAGTTTGTATGGCCTGGGATTCATCAACTTGTCCCGCACGGTATGCGAACATTTATGTGAACAACTCCCCTTTCAATGAAGTATGCATAAGAGGGAATCGAATACCTGACCTCGCGGCCTGCTTCGAAATGGCGTAAGCAGTGAGCTCCAAAGTTAGGAATGTAAAAAAAAAAATATTCGAACAAGTTCACATAGAGTCGGATGAGTCGATTTGGATAAATGCTGACTTTCTTTCGAAGGGCTGAACCTACATTGCACTTATTCTGAAATCGCAATGTGCTTCACTGAACACCAGGCCTGTGGGACTGAAGGTATAACGAAACAGTGCTTTAGAGCAGGTATAATAATATATTTAGCTGAATAACTATGACGTAGTATTCTTTATTAACAAATAAAAGTTTAGAAAAGGGAATTACACCACTGTTACACGAAAATAAGCGAACTCATTTACCCTCCATCAATGTAAAACTCCGTAAAGAAGTTCGATGGCAACATAGTTCTCGCCGTATCGCATGGCACATTTACGAGCTTTGGACTGAATTAGCAAGAGAATTATTTGGCTCTGCTATACCGGCATGTTCCTCCGAGATTAATATGGGTGTGCGGATAGTGAAATTAAAATCCAATCAAATACGAATCGAATAGTGTTCATACCAGATCAAACACGAATCGCCTACCTAACAAATGCTATTGAATAGTTGTAGAATAGTAAGGCAACCATTTTCAGGACTGGCCTAGAACTCTACTACTTTTTACTTAAAACAAAGATTCACAAACTTGAAGAAAGTAGCATTACTATTATATTTAACCAACCAAAGATACCACAATTATCAAACTGAGCCCACATACAGCGAATAGCGATGAGAGCATGCTAGGTATTTCATACTAGTAGGGTGGAATGCAGAAGTCACTTTAGCTTCTGAGGTGGCACCTCGTCACCAGCTTCTACGTATTATTGTGATTTAAAAATTGAATTGTATTCCGTGAATAAACGTCATTATTCTCATAATACTGATGGTACATTGAGGACATATTCGCACCCTCCCTTCTGAAGTTTAGAGCTAAAAACTGATTGATTGATTCGTGTGGTTTAACGTCCCAAAACCACCATATGATTATGAGAGACGCCGTAGTGGAGGGCTCCGGAAATTTAGACCACCTGGGGAGAGCTAAAAAAAAACTACTTCATACAGTGACGAGTAATAATAATAATATCTTGGGTTTTGCATCCCAAATCTACGATATGAATATGACGGATGCCGTAGTGATGGGCTCCTCTAACTTCGACCATCTGGTGTTCTTTACCATGCACTCACATCGCACAGTACACAGGGCTCTACCATTTCGCCTTCGCCGAAATGCGACCGCCACGGCCGGTATCGAACCCGCGACCTTTATGTTAACAGTCGAGCACCGCCGCTATTGATCCACCATGGCGTACGGTGAACAGTAAAAGCTTCGATAGCCTCGTAAAAGCTTCACCTGCTTGCATATTGGCAATTCACTAATTAATACAGCAAAAATGATAGTTCGCTTTTCCAACGAGTTCTTCCTTTGGGGCTTTCCTGTCAGCGTTCGCTATTCAAGAATTATTTTAAAAATATTTGGTGGTTCGAATATACGCTATTCGATTCGAGTACCCAATCGGAATGAACACTATTCCATTCATTATACGAATTGTTTTTCAAATATTCACACACCCCTAGAGATATCATGCTTACCCACGTTAAAGACACTTTGAATCTTACGAATTTTTACAAAATGCATATTAAAATAAAACAAAAAAATGTTTACACCCTTGTCACAGCAACATAAGATTATAAGTATATCGGTAGCGCTTTTAAACTTGTAACCAACATGCAATGGTAAGATGTTGGTTTCTGGGATCCCTGGCAAGGGTCCATGCAACACTGCACTTTTGTTTTTGTACACGTTTTCCGAACTTCGCGCACTTGTCTCATCTTGTAAGTTGTCATCAAGTCATTTGAAATTTTGCTACCACTTCAATCACGTTGTCCTTTCTCACATGGGATGAGCCCTGGTCGCACTTTCAGTCCATCTGGCCGTTGCGCGATGGTTGCTGTGTGATAATAAAGTTTAGACGATCTTAGCCACCCCATGAGCAGCCTTGAGATTCGATATAAGCGGGTGAACACTTCGCCGTTTTGTTAAAGACAGAAAGGCCTGCCTTTGTGAGATAATTTGAATCATTCCGGCCAGGAGCGGATGGTACACACGTGGTCTGTGGCGTACTGTTCATGCGGAAGTGAATGCATAGCCGAAATTGTACTAGTAGTCCATTGGCGTGAGAAACTAGCGTTACACCTCTTTACAGCCTTCTGGAAGATGTGTGTCGTTTGTCTATGTGTTTAAACATATTTGATATTTATTTTTCCGCCTCACCACATTCGCGAGTCTGCTGCTCATTTTACCATCGCAACCTGAAACTTGGTAGCTTGCACGGTGCTGCAATATCGAGGTACAGTTGTTTCTCTTTAAGTTCATTTCTTAACGTACTCGTTCCCATAAGGCAGCACCATTGGCGCGGGCATGTAAGAAGAGAACCGGTTAGGGGCGCAAAGAAACGACGCGGGAGGCAGGGAGGTATGAAAGAGATAGGAGCATGAATCTAACCTAACATAAAAAAAAAGAACTCAACTTAAAGCGTCGGCAGCCGGTCCATCCAAGTTAATGCGCAAGATAGCGGTTCTCTTCGTGCGCCGCTTTGTTTCTCGGGTCAGGACGCGCAGGCCGTTCCTGCACAGCGCCGGCCGAGCGAGCGTAGTGCCGCGGCTGGGCCCGCGGACTTGCGGCTGTCCGCGAGCACAGACAAACAAGCAATCGTTTCTCCCCCGCCACTGCACGTGCTCGGGGCCGTAAAACAACACGCCGAGCCTCGCGGGTATCCCAAAGTGTCTTCTTGTATTTATTATCTTTTTTTCACCCTTTCATTCCATCTTAGATTTTTTTTCCCTTTCACTCTCTGCTTCCTCCACACTCTTCCTTGTGTTCGCATTCGAGCGCCGCGCGCGCGCACTTACGCAGACGCGCTCATGCACGCAAATGAATGCAACGTATGCGGAAAGAAGAAGAAGAAAAAAAGAAGATAGTATACATGCAGCGTCACCGTTTTCTCCTCGTTCTGCCATATATCCAATTAAAAGAGGCATCCCGGCGTTATTTTCCAGCCCCAAGTCTCATCCCGTCCATTACATTTTCTCTTCTCGCGGCGCCCGCTTTCTTGCTATTATTATTGTTTATTAGCTCGAAACCGGGGCCGCAGATTCATTCCACTCTAACGATGCACTCGCATTATAGAAGCCGCGCCACCCCCGCGCGCGCGAAGAATAACGCAGCGGGTGCACGCGGCGGAGGAAAAATAGACATAAAGGCCGAGTGCGCGCAAGTAAAATCCGGCAGAAGCACGCGTTAAGGTACAGGCCAAGGAAACGCCGGTCCCTTTTGTGGCCACAGGCAGCTAGAGCACATAATATCTAGGGGAGCAGGTATGCGCTCAAGAAGGAGTCGGGAAAACAAACAAAGATGTCTGTGCTTGTGTGAATACTTCTTTGTCACGTGGGGTCGACGCCGAGCGAAAGACGCGAATGTTGGATGCCTGAGAAGGAGGCGAATAAATGTGCTCCCTGTTTTTTTCTTTTTCTTCTTTAGAGGTCCTCGCTCGTACTTTTTCCCCATGTTGCTCGTGTGCAGTGTTGGCCGTTATTCCTGCGGCGACGCTGCTGCGGCCTTCCCGAGCGAGAAAAGGCGAGCTTTCTCTCTCTCCGCGTATGTGTTTTTATAATAGGTTCGCGTAAATTAAACCGCTACCCCTCACGCGGCCTTCCTGCTTTGTTCGCCGGAACGGTTGCCCACGCTCAGTGCTTGGGTCTCTCAAGAAAATTACCTTTTCTCCACGGTGGGTTCACAGTAGCCGCCGATGCATTGCCTCGCCGTTTTGTACGCGCTTCCCTTCGCTGCACCGCCGGAACCTGCATGGCCGCCTTAATTGTGGCCGCATCTTAGTACGTAGCTGTTGCTAGGAGATGGTGTTACGTTTTGATCGAAACGCCCTTTTAGATCTGTTCTATATTCTGCTTCCTTTTTTTTCCCATCTGCGAAGACTGCGTGCATGGTCTGGGAGAAGAATGAGTGAAACGAATGAGATTTAGTGTGGTCCCAGCGTTTTACATATGACGTCGCATTTTTTTGTCGGGTTACTTTAGCAAGAAGTGACGTTAAAATACTCGCGTCCAAAAGGGTGCGTTCAGTACAGAGTGAACCTAAATGTGTGTAGTGCGTGGGCAGTATGTCGCGTTTGCCAAGTGACACAAATAACGGCGAATTTACGCGCGCATCAGGGAAACAAGCTGATGCTTTTTTCCTCCCCCTCTCTCATTCTGATGACGCAGCGAGTTTGGGATTTGCCTGCTGCTTAGCACGAAGGTACTTCCACAGTAGTTCACTCGTATATATGAGAACGCGTACTTCCCCGCCTGCACCTCCCCCTCTTTCCTTCTTTCCCTCTAAGCCTACCCACCCCTGTTTCCTCTATTATGTCTAACAAACACATACTTCATATGCATGCACAACAAATGTAGACAAACACACAATCCCCTTCAGGGATCTCATTATGTCATCACTTGACATAATGAGAGCCGTCATGGCCATTGGCGCAAAATGAACTATCCGCCGTCAAATGAAACCTTAATAACGGCAAGCCTTTGTGATGGTATAGTGCGCACCGTCCACACCATGGACAGGCACGTATAGACGCGCAGAGCTGCCGATCAGGATGTGCGAGCCTGACCATGGTGATAAGTGGGCGGCGCGCACTATACCATCGGGAATTCTTGCCGCTGTTCGGATTACATTTGGCGGCGGATAGTACGTGCACATCTCTAAGTGAAATGATCAATCTCACACGTCCGCAGGTTCATTCTGAAGACGCCCGCACACCGCTCTCGTCATGCACTACCGCTTCAAGAGACGACTTTATCGAGGCGGAATCGGGAGATCGTCCTTGTCATGTGTGCGCGCAGTGTCGAGGAGTGGGATGTCGTGCGAGCATCCCGCAAGCGACCGGCTGAGCAGGCCGGTGGCGGGGCTCCGTGCTTTACTGCGCGCTCGTTGGCGCTGGCCATCGCCTCGCCGTGTATGCAAGGTGGGCGCGTTAATTTTCATTGGCGACCTTTCCTGGGCACTCCTTGCTCGGCGCGGCATGAGGCATCTCAGATTTCACGCCGCGTGCGTGTCGGAGGTGGAGGGGAGAGGCCGCCTTAATCAAGGCGCGGATCGGCCGGCGCGTAATGGAGCCGGCCCACGGGGTACCCGGGCCCCGCTCGGCCGCCCAGCGACTAATTGCAGCGCCGTGCGTGTCAGGTTTCGGGGAGGCGAGCGTTGGCATCGCGGGGCTCGGCCGTGAACTTGGGAGTTCAAACAATCGATTCATAACTTCCCCCGACTGGCCGAGAAATAATAATTACCCTTCTAATTCGTCGGTGGACACCCATTTCGATGGGAGTGCTGCGGCGCTGATTGCCGCTCCGGCACAGCGGCGTAAAGCACAGCCTGCATGCATGCTCGACGTAACGTCAAATTGGCCAGGGCGAGGAGGCCATCCGCGCCGCGTACTCTACCCGCCGCGGCCACCTGCGGGCTATGCGCGAGAGGCCAGCCCAAGGCGGGGCCGTCAGGAATGAGCGGGTAATTTATAGAACAGTCGTAATTGGTCGTAATTACCGGATTCTCACGTTACAACACACTTAAAATTTTGCCCCAGCGTCTGCAGTCGAAGAAAAACAAGAGGAGAGTGCAGTCGCAGAAAAGGCGCTCATTGCGCGCTCAGTGAGCCGCGAGTCACTCCGAAGAAGCGGGTCGCTGTAGGCCCCCATATCGGCTCCACTGCATGGCAAGCGCGAGTGTTTCATTAGCAGAGGAAATGAGTGTAAACGACCAGCGCGCGTGTTTTGCTCGGTAGTGAAGCATTCACTGCGTGCCTGTTTTCTCCACTTGGTGAATATAGGCCATTGCAAAATCAACGACAGTAATTACCTACGATGTGGGGGAAAAAGTCAAATGGTGAGTTGCGCATGGAGGTTCGCTGCTCCTCGGCCCTCCGTGGAACGTTGACCTTGTGAAAATGCGCGTATTAGCCGATCCTTGCGCCATTCACGGGACATTAACGTATACATATGTGAAGTAGCCTGCCGCTGCTTCATTCACATCCAGCCGAGCCAAGAGAAATCGGCACACAATGCTTTTGCCGTAAGACCAAAGTGCAAGTTGCCATTAGCATGTTGTAAGGGCGAAGGGTAGGGTGATAACTGCAGTATGACCCTTAAAAGGACGAATCTACATGTTTAGGGGCACGCGTGGAGTTTTATAATGCCAGCGGACACTACGCACTGTTATATTTTATAATATTTAGTTTCAATTTTGCGCTGTCGAACTAGCAGACTCATTGGTGCATAAAATACTGGTAGAGAAAAATGCTCGGCTGCTGGCTGATATTTAGTACGAGTCAAAAGACACCAAAAGCGGGATTATGAGCTTGCTCAAATATTTTGCAAATTCACTTCCTCACTCCCTATATATTCTGTAGAATATTTTTCTTCAGAGTCACTTAGTGAAACTTTTCCCTCTGAATCTGTGACGTCTTGAAAAGTTTTCTATGGACTTCATCAACAGCAGCGTCATCTCAGAGCCAACCTCTCCAAGTTCTCTCATATGTTAATTTCCACATGAAAAAAACAACAACAAAAACAAATGGGTACTCCGAAGCTTTGCCTTTGAAAGTTGAAAGCGATAGTGATATTCTGTTACTATAGTGTGTATTTCAAACACCTACTGAATAAAGTATTTTTGAACTTGCTATGCACCTAGTATACATGACCTTAAGGGGGCAGTAGCGTGTGTGCCTTTTCTAGTTGGTGATGACTTTAAACTACGAAGTCATACGGTAAGCTCATGTTCTGACGCCGGCAATGTACGCTTGTACCACGTAATATTGCGGCAATATTTCACGTTGTATTTTTAAGCATGCATACGGAACGCGCGTGTTGGAAGGCCAGTGAAAGTAACTTTTATGCTTCTTAAAGGAGAGAAAGTTATTATCACTCTATTCACAAGCAAAGACGTGGCTGTGGGTTAGAACACCCACTTTCCCCGCAAAAGCCCCAGGCTCGACCCTCACCAGACCCAAAATTTTTTATTTGAATCTTTCTCTATTGTTCGGCCACGCAGAGACGCTCGATTTTTCGTTCGTGCAAGGATGATGATTTTTCGCTCCCAACCAGTGACGCCGACGCCGGAGTTCCTGCGAAACGAGCTATTTACTGCTGTCGCGTTAATATGTAACTGACTGACTAAGCTTATCTTCTTTCTAATCACTCAAATCTGACCCGGTTCACACGACAATCCGCCGCAGTTCATTGGCTAAGGCGTTGTGCTGCTGAATGTGAAGTCGCACGTTTGATCACGGCCGCTTCGGTGAGATAAAGTCATCTATCCAACCGATCCGCGGTACGTACCTGTTGACGAAATCTTGGTCTAGGCGCATATTTTACCAGAATGCATTCCTTCCGAATGGACTCGAAGATCACTGCAGCGAGAGCGTGAAAGAAGTCTTGAGGAGCAGAAAAGAGAGGAGCTTGACCGGATGGGCACCCCTCTTTCTTGCTACGCCTTGCCAGTGCAAGGAACGTCCACCCAACACCCACGCACCCAAATCAAAAACGTGCGTACACGCTGGCAGTTCTGCAGCAGCGGTATACATAAGCATATACACGCCAGTTATATTCTGCTGGAAAGCATGCAGTGTGGTCCAGTTTCTGCACATGTACCACTGGCCACTGCCATGTCATCGAATCTATTCAGCGTCTTAGAGCATCATCGAAAGACTATTCGTTCAAAGAAGCCGCAGACACCTCAATAGTGCTTTAGCTGCTCGTGACCAATGAGACTCGCTTAAATGAAGTAGCGTGCTCGAAGAGCGAAGCCTGGGGCACGGCGGAGCCCGTATTTCCCCGGGGCCGCGATGCATCCATTTCTCGCTGAAGCGGCTGGGACCGCGCGAGTACCAGTATTAAGCAATTTCGCTACCGTTTAGTGTCACAACGAAATTAGAGCTGGCCTCGCGCTCGCTGGCGGCCGAGAATTTCGGGTTCGTCGCCGGCGTCCGGTATCACACGGCACTAATGACTGCCCATAAACACTCCGTTGCGTCCATTGCTCGCGCTGCGCCTTACAGCACGCGGGCGTGGTGCGCGCTTTGGGGCCTCGTCTTCCTGCTCGTACAACTGCCTCGACCGATCTCGTTCACTCTCGGCCACGCATGGGCCTCGTCGGTGGGGAGGCTGAATCGCCTATTTAGACGCGCTTCTGCATAATCCTCGTCGATCATTTCGCATCCCGGGTGTCTGTGCAGGCTATCGTTTTCGCGTACAGCGTGCCATTAAAGAGTCGTTAATAGCGAATGCTCTGGAGGGCGCATCTGTTTGCTTCTCCCGAGCTCTTTGAGGGTACCGGAAGGATTTCGAAGGCGCGCCCAACTCAGGCGCGTGCGTTCCACACCAGCTCATCGGCGCTCTCGGCTGAGCGATGTCCACATTGCACAAGGTGCCCACCCGCCGTTACGTGGCTCGCTGTGCACGATCAGGTGAGGGCCTCCGAAAGTGCCCCGTAAGCTCCAAAACTTCTTCCGGATACCTACTCTGAGCTAATTTCAGGCAGAAGATTAGAGGTCATCGGTTTCTCCCGATAAATGCTGTACGCAGAAGAGTCGATTCGAAAGTTCAGTGAAAGCAGCTTGGCTTATATATATGCATTGCACCGGGTAGCAAGAAATTGTGTGGAACGTGCCCAGTAACGAGCATCTGCAACATGCTAGTCACCTTTTTTTTTTGTATTGTCCTAGACATAATATTTTTGAACATTAGTCTGCTGATTTTGCCTTGTACGCCAATGCTTCCGACCACATACATTGCCCTATTTCTTTTGCTTTCCATTTTTTTTATTGGGCTTGGATTGTGGCGTGTTTTCTTCTCTACGCTTTTACCACTGCTGTCCATGCGTACACATTTTCGACTACGCTCAGAAACTGATGATGCAGGCTACAAAACTGATGGTACAAATTATGCTGCAGCAGGAAGGCAAGAACAGTGGTCGCGCGAGTAAGTGAACTGTGCAGAGTCGCTGATGATGAGCACCGCCGACAAAGAAAAAAGAATATTGGGGAGATTCGGAGAAGTACAAAGGAGAGCGGCATGTACTTCAAGCGCGAGTAGATCGCCGAGAAAGCTATTTTGCATACGCGTCAAAGTTGTCCGCTGCAGCTCGTAATACCACGGATGAACATACCTTCTCGAGTGCACAATGGCAAACTGGCGCTTGAGAGCGAGTGTGCGAGACGCCTCGGCGAAACGCAGAGCCGGTCTTGTGCGTCACCGTCCCCGTACCTCTTAGTTTAATCTCCCCGAAGACGACGAAGGAGCGGGAGACGCAAAAAGCAGCGACGATTCGCTGCATCATTGATCCGAACCAAAAGGGAGGCGAGAGCGCGCAGCCAAGGAGAAAAAAAGAGCTTTGCGCCGTCGTCCTGCAGAGTGGAATGAGTTGCCAGAGCTTTGAATATGCCATTGCTCCCTCGCCGCAAGACAGCCCCGCGCAAGCTTCTCTTTCGCACGCTCCCTTGCCGCCGCTGCTGCACTCGACGGCTGAGCTCACACACCGACGCCGCGTGCAAGTCGGGATGCTTTGTGCCTGTCACGCCTTGGCTCGCGCACATACTCGTAGCTGCAAATCTCACGCCTGCAAAGGAGTCCTCGGAGAAGAAGGAACGC
Source organism: Rhipicephalus microplus (assembly GCF_043290135.1). Taxonomy (NCBI): domain Eukaryota; kingdom Metazoa; phylum Arthropoda; class Arachnida; order Ixodida; family Ixodidae; genus Rhipicephalus; species Rhipicephalus microplus. Next base: position 90,982,429 of record NC_134710.1, on the reverse strand, counting down.
CGCGGCTTCTTTTCTCTCTCTCTGACGCCGTTTCCGCTCTTAAGTGCGAGCATTCTTTTTCGATGGAGACGGCCGAAAGAAGGAAGAACGAATGAAAAAAGGTCCTTCTTGGAGAGAGTAGTAAACGACGAGGGTCGAGCACTCCTCATTCCGCAAAAAAAGAGAGAAGTTCGCGCGCTCTTACGTGTCTCGTCCACTGTACGACGACGCGTACACGAAGTTTCAATTCTGTGGCAAGTCAAGCAATGATGAAAAGAGGAGGAAAAAAAAGTAACATGCCAACTCGATGAAACGGTAGACGCTGCGTAGTGTTGGCGATGCTTATTTGGAATTTGTTTGACCCCATTCCACTGACGGCAACGATTATGTCTGAGGTCCCGTTGCACGAAGTTGTGTATACGTCGGCAAACTGTTCTCGATGGTAGTATGCTGACGGAGATGGAATTACCTGTGGGATTGAGATTTCTGTAATTGCCGAAACATGGCGCGGGGCTCTCGGTTATGGTGTCTTTCATAGTGTAGGCGTAGCTCGTGATCCTGAAATATTGCTGATAATGTATAATCGCTATACGTTATGGATCATCAACAAAAAGCGTCATATGGTTGTGTCTATTAATATACGCTCCGCCACTGATATACTGCCTTTCTTCAGTTGATACTTTATACAACGTATTGTGACATTAACCCATTGGAAGATTTAATTCTTTTAATCAGCATGCAAGGGTTTATTAGTCTGCTTCCAGCATAGCACCTGCTACGAGATGGTACGAGTGGCAGACAGAACCAAAATCGCCGTAGAAAAAAAAGCTGGTTCTCTATTGCACGCGTAACGCAAAGGTTCTCGAGTCTGTCCTCACCAAACCCTGGTGTAGGATGGGAAACATGTTTCTTGTTTTGATCGACCTCGCTGCTTTCTTACCCTCGGTTTATTTCTCTCAAGTTTGATAGCATCGTTCTGATGGTCAGTTTTCGTTTCATTACTGGATGTATCAGTACCCAAATCTGGTTACTTCAAACGAAGAAAAACAAAGTAAGTATAAGTGAGAACTAAATGCGTCGTACAGAAATAGGCTACTTCACGTATCTGATATCGAGTAATGAAACTGTTGAGCTCTGCTGGTTTCATTTGAAGCTGTACAATAAATAAACTACATAACAATGTTGGCGACGATCACCACAACGAAGATCTCTGGAAATACACCGCGAACTTATAAACAACGAAGCGCACCGCGATTCGCCTACCCCCTTATGGCACACAGATCTAAGAGGAAAACAAACAAACAAATTCATGCTGATCCTCGAAGTGAATGACATTGCTGGATGAAGCTAAGCTTGGCCCTAAGGCCCATGAAGTTTACATTCAAGTTGCCGACTAATATAAATGACGGACCTATGGACGGACGAACGCTACGAGCGGACGTTACGGACGCACGGACGGACGTATACATGGGCGGACGAATGTACGCATGCACGGATGAATGCATGGATGGACGAATGGACGGACATAGAGATGCACGAACAGAGAACAATCTTTTTTTTAATCTATATGCGCGCCATGAACGCTGCATGTACGGTACATGTAACACCTGTGTTTCGGTCCGACGAGAAGCTATACGACAATGGCGTCAACGGACATCATGAAAAAAAAAAACAGAAGTTAAACTGCCATTTCCGCAGAACTAATCTCGCAACGACAGTCTACGTTGATAAGATATAGTACCGGAGCGATATAGCGACACACCGTGTTCCCGCCTCCAATACCCGTGGAATCGTATTCCGACTGCGTAGGCAGAACTTCGATGGCGGCAAAATGCGAGAAGACTATGTGCTTAGATTTACGTGCACATAAAAAAAAACAAAGTGGTCGTAATTACTGTAGCCCCCCACTACGGCATTTCTCATATTAATATTGGGATTTTGGGAAGTAGAACCTCAAAAGTTGTCATGTTATCTGAAACACGTGCATTATATGTGAGCCACACACACACACACACACACACACACACACACACACACACACACACACACACACACACACACACACACACACACACACACACACACACACACACACACACACACACACACACACACACACACACACACACACACACACCACACCACACCACACCACACCACACCACACCACACCACACCACACCACACCACACCACACCACACCACACCACACCACACCACACCACACCACACCACACCACACCACACCACACACACACACACACACACACACACACACACACACACACACACACAGAGAGAGAGAGAGAGAGAGAGAGAGAGAGAGAGAGAGAGCCCCGCCGTGGTGGTCTAGTGGCTGAGGTAATCGGCTGCTCACCCGCAGGTCACGGGTTCGAATCCCGGCTGCGGTGGCTGCATTTCCGACGGAGGCGGAAATTTTTAGGCCCGTGTGCTCAGATTGGGGGCATGTTAAAGAACCCCAGGTGGTTGAAATTTCTGAAGACCTCCACTACGGCGTCTCTCATAATGATATGGTGGTTTTGGGACGTTAAACCCCTCATATCAGTCGATAAATCACGCACACACACACACACACACACACACATCTATATATATATATATATATATATATATGTATATATATATATATATATATATATATATATATATATATGTATATATATATATATATATATATATATATATATATATATATATATATATATATATATATATATATATATATATATATATATATATATATATATATATATATATATATATTAGTGGAATTATGTTCGAGAGACATGAGTACAGTGGTTTTGAATCAACCCAGTAAACAGAATAATTATATTGTTTGTTTTTACCAGAAAGAAAGCAGTAGTAAGTGCCTGGGTTGTTAGCTGGACACAAAATGTGATGCAGGTTCTCATGGGCTGAGCCTCAAAGAGATTTATTAATAAGAACAAAGCTGTTCGCTTCACACTCTGCCCCCAAACATTTAATCAAGAATAAAGCGAAAACCCAACACAAACTACAAAGAAATGAATACCTGGCTAAAAGTTGGCTTTAGAAGGAGGAAAAAAAAACATCTTTAGTTCCCAAAATGTAGGCTCAAAGTCATAGCTTCACGATCCAGTTCTGGCGTGGTGATTCGGGGAGCGGGGAAGAGCATAAGTTCTGTCTCACCAAAACGTTGCGGCTTGAGTGGTGGTGTTGACAGTTGTTCGCTGGTAGCACCTTTGGTCGACCAGATTCGTTCGATGAGGCGGCTAGATACAAGGCTCAGGCCCGTGCCCCTACTGCCATTGCTGTGCCTGCACCTGAATCTGCAGGCTGTGGTTTGGAACACCATTGCACCTCACACTCCCTAGAAGGCGCTGTCCGGAGGCCCAAGCTAGGTGAAGTCTAGAAGGCTCGGGTCCACCACCCGACTGCCCGTCTTCAGCTCCCAGTTACGGCCTTCTTCTTGCCTCGTTTGCCTAGAACGGTCATCTCTCTTGGCCTCCAGTTTTGGCTTGCCCTGAGGGACACTTTCCATCAGTTCAGCTGTTTCTGGTATTCCTTCGACTTTCCGAACAATTTTATCTAATTCATCTTGCCGGCTATCGTCATCGCAAAGTGAGCCCGGCACTTCTGACTCTATTCTCTACTCTTCAACTAGTGCTTCTGCACTTTGCTTCAGTTCTCTCGGATAAATCGCTTCTCTGCTTGCACGAAACGTTATTCTCGCTCCATTTTTAGGAGGCATGTCTACAGGGCACTCTACCATATCCGTGTCATCTGATACCGCGCCCAGCGGTATACGAAAATCGGCAGACACTACCTCGGAGATTTCATTACAGCCAGTACTGCCATTATCGCAGACAACCTTTAACACTTCTTCGATGGGGCCGTTCAAAGCTAACTGTACTTTACGGCAGTCGCCGTCATCGCGCCGGTGACATTTTGGCGCTCATTCAATAGAGCTATTTGCAGGTAATTCCACCTCTCCATTACATGTGCCTGTCCTCTCAGGGGTTTGAAGGCACCCGTCACTGCGAACGGAACTACCATGTTCCAAGCTTGGGAAGCTGTCCGCTTCATCAAGCTCAGCAAGATTTCCGCATTGTTGGCGGCCTACCTCTCTGCCATCCTCTGTATGAGCTCCTACCTCTATCGAAAGGCTATGGCAAGGCTCAAGGCTAACCTTACTGAAATTCAACCCACGATGTATAAAACTACCATGTAATCAAAGGTATACGCCGCTCGTTGAAACATTTGCATCTCAAGCTGTGTCCGTTTAGCCATCGCAAGTTCGAATCGCAGCCTCTCTCATTCGAACTGCTGCATTTTTATGCGTGTCTCACGCTCTAGCAGTTGTTTCTTTTCGCGTGTCACGTGCTCCAGCTGCTCTTTTCTAGCTCTGAGCTCCAATTCAAGCTGTTCCTTCTTTGCCTTCCCCTATGCAGCCCGTTCCTCACGCTCTCGCTCCATCCGCTCCTCATACATTGGTTTTGGGACATAGAACCCCAACAGTTGTTATATTATCTGAAACACATGCATCATATGTGAGCCGTCCTCTATTGCCGGTCCTCCCTTCACACGCATGGGTCTGAACTACGCTTCCTTCAGACCCATGCGTTCGGCCAGTTCTGGTATCTCCCACGTACTAGTCATGCTTCACACCGCGTCCAAAAAAAAAAAAAAAACAACTTTGTCCTGTCGATGCGGACAGCAACTTGTGATGCAGGTTCTTCTTACTGATTTCTCTCTCCTGGGCTGAGCCTCAGAGAGATTTATTAATAAAGACAAAGCCGTTGATTTCACACACAACACACAATTATTTAATCAAGAACTAAAGCGACAACCTAACAAAACTACACGAAAATGAATACTTGACTAAAAGCTGGCTTTGGAAAGAGAAAAAAAAAACATCTAATGTTCCCAAAATGTAGGCTCAAAGTCAAAGGTGCACGATCCGGTCCGGAACTCCAGCACAGGGCTAGTGGTGTTCGGTGCTGACGGACGAGTAACAGCCGTCCGGCTACGGGCCCGAGCTGCGCGCCCAGCTGCCCGGCCAGGTTGACCCTGCATGCTTTCTCGACGCGTCGCCAGCAGCCACCATGCCCCGAGCCTGCTCGCGTCCTGAAGCCGGAGCCACCACGTCCCGGTTTGCTCATCGTCCGCGAACTTCAACGTATTGGGAAGACTTCGCTGATATCTTGCCCCACTCACCACTCACCTGCATACGGACTTCAGATTCAGTTGAAGACTTTGAACTTTCTTGTAGGTTGCTTACAGATGTGTTTCGCCGTGTACAGTCAACTGTATATGAAGAGTTTTGTTTTGTGGGGGATTTTAGTCTTTTTACCTTTTAATTGAACATTTTGTGTGGGTTTTGTTGAAAATCAATGGTTTTGTTTTTCGTTAAGGCTCTCCGAAACTCAAACATAGAGAGCTCTTATTAACGCGAAAATAACCTGCATCACAATACGTAAGCTATGAATGCTCATTCATCTGCCGATGGAAATTCTAATAATCTTAAAATGAAAGCCAGAGTAAAGTTTCAGAGCCAAAAGTCCAGCGATAATTTATGGGGTATTTTATTTTTTGAACATGAGTCAAGACATACCAAGGAAAAGTTACACTGACACAATCGCTACGTTTCACAATATTTAACTTTTTGTGTAGAAACTTGCACTTTTCAACTCTTGTTTATATCCCTATTCTACTGTTACTTACTCTATATACTGCAGTGAAAACTCTAAAACTTTAAAAACTGATATTGGCCTTCAAAACACCAGATGAAGTTAAACCATCTTGCTGTTTCAGTATAGCAGCTTTTTCACAGCGTTCTGCTCTATCAAAACGTCCACCACGGACACCACGCAGCGGTCTTGGGTCAAGAAGTGGCCAAGCACGGAGCAAGCGCCATCTGTGTACAAAGAAGGAACTAGCTGACACACACACACACACACACACACACACACACACACACACACACACACACACACACACACACACACACACACACACACACACACACATATATATATATATATATATATATATATATATATATATATATATATATATATATATATATATAATTGAAAAAGCTACGCAAAGGCTGAAGGCTGAATACCTTCACTCAGCGGTTCCCAGTTCGGCTGCGAGGTCCGCAAAAAGCGAAGTTGGACTTCTCTTGCGAAACGCAGCGCGCACTGTTGCCTTTCGCTCGTATAACTGCACGTATTTCCCCAGCGTACTTCAACTAACCATGTGTGCTTACGCTCACGTGCCAAGCCATATGTGGCCTGAGGCAGCAGTGATCCCAGACGCTGGGTACTGCGGCCGTGTTGCTGGGACAAAGAGAGGCCCTGGTTACCGAGCAATAATACAGGCAAATAACGCATACCCTGTCGGCATAGTCCGGGTTCAAGGCTCGGGCTGAAGTCCCCATAGTCTTTGTGTTTTCTTTTTTCATCTGTCCTTTTGGCGCCGGTGTGTATGCAGAGGGCAGCCGCGGAAGTTGAGCCGCCTCTGCGGAGGGAGCGCACAAAAGGCGCTGACGAAGACGAAACGAGAAGCCCCAAATTGAGCTGCTTTCTCGCTTCTCACCTCCTTTCACCTTCACCGCTCTCGTCCAATCAGCTGCTGGGGAGGAGCAGCTTCTTAATGAACAAGGAAGATCGCTGCCCTCTTTTTTTTTTTATTGCCGTCTTCTTGCCGTGCCTGTGCACCACCGCAGTTTTCGCATACGTCACGCCTCTTCAAAGTGAATAAAGCAAGGCGAGAGACAAATTTGGGCTGAGGTGAGCAGTTTAAAATAAGAAGCCGGAAAGGGTGACGAAGAGGGCGAAAAAGTGGGAATAAAAGAAGGAAATATAAAAATGGGGGCGAGAAAATTGTCCCCTCCTCTTCTGAACGTCGTGTCACTGGCTCTATTGCGAAGTATAGGCAGCCGAAGCCTGGACTGCATGCCTTACGGGGCAAACGAAAGACGTATATATATATATATATATATATATATATATATATATATATATATATATATATATATATGCAGTATATCGGTCGTCTTCACCACCTCCCCCTCCCATTTTTTCCCCGCGTCTTCATGTCGGAATATTATCTAAGAGTTTTCTTAGCTGCGCGTCATTCTGGAATAGAGTATCCATCGCTTCTTGTTAGCAAGAGCCGGCCTACGGCACGGCATAAAATAAGAGACTCGGCGGGCTGCGCCGCTACCACGTCTAATGGAAATGTATGGCTCATCGGGCGGCGCAGTGACGCAACGTTTTCAAAACTTACTTTGCGTCTTTTGCCGTCTCCCGTGGTTTCAGATTTCTTTTTTTTTTTCCTCGCTCACTTCCACTGTCTCCCTTCTCGCAATATCATCATATCTGACTGTAAGCTCAAGCCACCGCGACCCCGGCATAAAAGCTCACCTGCGCAATGTCGCGAAAAAGAAAACGAAATATCAGGTTTTAATGGAAAAATATAAACGTGCAGGTGTGAAGAGCGGAGAACTAAAGACGAGTAAAAAAATGGCTCCTTGCATCTTCAAATTGCTAAACGCGTGTGAGCGCGTGCCGACCTGTGAGCGCAGTGAAATATTGCCACGTTCAGGGCACTTGTTTTGCGAGGAGTCGTCGCCGCGCGTATACGTCGCCCGGGCGGGTGCTTAGCAAATTGACGTTTCCGTCTCGCGGCGCCGTTTTGGAACGGGGTGAATCGTCGCGGCTAGGTTGCTCGAGGATCGATCAAGAACAGCATTTGTACTACGACCTCTGGCTGGATGCAGTCTCGCTGCTCTTGCGCGCCCGGAGAGAGTGGCTTTGGATGCGGAGCGGGTCAATAGATTGCCCGTGAGACGAGAGCGCTGGCTGGGGCGCGCGCTGGGGGAGGCGGAGCGATGGTGTCCTAGTTTTTTTTTAATTTTCTTCTCTTGCATTTTCCTTACCTATCCCTTTTGTTCCCACTGCCTCGTCCTTGTGTCGACCTGTTGAGGTGTCATCTTAAGGATAGACAGTTATGGGTGCCACTTTTCTCGTCTTTTCCTTTTCATAACCACTTAGATGAGAGTGGAGGCGCACCTGTTCTGCGGCATGTGTAAAGAAAGGAGGGTGCGGGAGTTCAAATTAAAAAAAAAAAGTTTTTATAACAAAATGCTGCGTCAGATCAATAACGGCAGACAGACAGCATTTCTGATACATTTATTAGAATCCTAGTGACGGCTTTACCCGGCTGATTTTTATGGTTACACATTTTTATTTCTAATTTCAGAACCATTGAATGCCCTGCCGTTAGAAGCTCTTCGAGCTGGTCTCCAAATAACTGGTTTTCAACCGTGGGAATGTGCCTTGTTTTGGACAACGTTCTTATAACCACGAGACGCTGAATAACGGTGAGTTCACGGAATGGTTCCTTGCAACAGCGAAAATGTGTCTTCATGCTTCAAGTTTTTGTCGCGTCATGAGTTCAGGCTCACACGATTGACAGATGTCATATCCAACCCACAAACTATCGAATTGATTGCAGTACTTGAGAGCGCAAAGACGGCACAGCAACAGCGTCGTAGATTTTCTTCCACATAGTGACTATGCGATCGTGGTGGCCATATCCAACCGTCTCGAGCTTTGTGCTCGCTCACAATATGGCTATTGTTGGCGCGTGATTACACCCGACCTGCGCTTCTTGGCATATTTAAATCTTGTCGTCTCTTCAACAGCGCGCATACATCGGCATCATAAGGCTCGATTTCTCAAGCCCTTATTAGACCCGCCGCATCGTTTCCACCCCCTCTCGTTGCTGCGCTCATCTTGCAGCTCGCTCATTTGGTATATTTCCCAAGCGCCCGCACCTTTTTTTTCCTATGGCTCTCGTCGGCGGCCCTGTGCATAGTAATTATGGAGCTGTGTGCGCAAGCGCGTGATCCTATAGCTTCAGGAAAACGAGTAACCTCCAGTCGGCCCTCCTCCGCAAAATGATCCAAAAAAGGCAAAAGCAGAGAGGAACCATCAGCGAGGTCGACGAGCGAGAAAAAAAAAAATTTCCTAACAAAGCGCGCACGAAGCGAAGACAAATAAAGGGCGGCGCTGAAGCAAAGGAAGCGAGGAACGTACCGAGGGGCAAGAAGAGAGATGAAATAAACGAGCGCGCGAAGACGGCGAAGGCAGGCACTCACATTGAGGGGCAAGTAAAAGAGCCAAGAATTCAGACGCCTCCAGATCAAACTTTAATTGGAGGAGCGCAGCAGGTGAGCGAGGGCGAGGTGAAAGACTTGCCGCATAATCTGGGCTGGCATCGATTTCTGCCGCGCTCTCCCGTACGCCGCTGTGCCTCACCTTCGGGACCCTTGCTTGATCTCACTAATGGCAAAATCTTCTTTCTGCGCTCGCGAAATTTTCGACGACCTCGCTCCTACCGGCTTGTCCGCGGGTTCGAGGAGGGTCGTGTGCGCACACCCCGCGGCTCGCGTGCGTCGGCTCGCGCGCATCGCTGTCGGTGCAGGGCCGCCAATGCTCGTGGCCGTTTGCTGTCCGTGCGAGTCGAGATGAATGGCTTCTAATGAAGACGTTGATCGGGCGCGTACCTCATCTATCCTCGCCATTATCGGCCCTGCGGTTTCCCTCAACGCGCGCTCCGCTGGCCGTGTCGGCTGGCTTCAACCCTTTCGCGGGATTTAAACGCTGGATCCACAGCAGGGTCCGCAAAACGATAGGCACCGTGACTTCCAAGGAAGCGCCGATAGCTCGGGCCTCTTTTGCCAATCGGGATGATCGTGATACTCATAGACAGTTTTCCTGCATATACCCTTTAATATGGCCACGCTATCACATTAGCTTTCCAAGTGAGAGCTCATTCCTCGTATCAATCTGCACCGACATAAGCGCTTGGTACTTTCATTCCCGGTTTTTCGGAGGCACATGCATTGGTCAACAATTTTGGGTGTAGATGTTGTTTTCCGCTTTGCAATATTTTCTCTGCCTAATCTCCTTCTACTAGGCAGTATAGCCTTCTGTATTTGTGCCGGTTTAGTTCTTCATCACTTCTCCAACTCCGAAGTTCTTTCCCACTCGTGGAGATTTAGGTGAACAACCTTTTGCTTTTCAGAAAATATCATACATACTTAACCAAAAACACGACAGCAAGCACCAGGGTGATTGATCATATAAAATAATATGCAAATATATGTGCGGTAGAAATACTACGACGATTAATTTTTAATTAAAGTTATTATGCAATTATGAGTAGCTCTCGCATGACGTTAATTTAAGCTACGAAGCAAAGAATATAGCAAAGAAATGCGCGAAAATTTCAAAACATTGCCATGACTGCTTTCCGCAAATCTCTTAAAGTGCCAGATGTTGTGTTAATTAACGTCCTTGTCGATTTAAATGTGTGCAAGGTATAACAATGGCTGAGTACATTTTATAGCTCCTGATGCGGCAGCGTGGCGTGTCTCATTGTGCTCGTTCCTACGTTTTCCCTGCAGAGGATTTTCGGCTACACGCGCAGCCTCATCACTGAGCATGTATACACCGCTTGGAGCTTGCCGAGAGCAACATTTATAACTTTCTATACTACTTTTCTCGCTGTCCGGAAGCGTAGCTGCGGATGTAACGAACGCATGCTCTCCGTTTCTAGCCCAGTTCCCTGGTAGCTACAAGTAATGATTCGCGACACGAGAAGCAGAGAGGGCGGTAAGCACGCGGTCTTCACTTCACGTTGTTCTGTTGTCACCTCCGCGGCGCAGACGCGTTGCTCGCAATGACCCGAGGGCAGCTCCTCCCTTCGCATTTCGCGCTTCTTCATCGCCTTCGTACGCAGTCGCCGTTATTGTCAAGGCCTTGATGCGGTTGGACAGCGCCGCCTGGGGAAAAAGTGATCACCTCGTCCTGGTTGCTGCACTTGGTCAAGCAGCCTCGTAATTATGGCCGACGCGCAAAGCTGAAGGCGTCCCGCGAAATTCACTGATGAAGGATGAACATGAGAAAGAAACTGCTTCGCACAGCCGCGGTGGTCTATAGTGGCTCTGGTACTCTGCTGCTGACCCGCCGGTCGCGGTATCAAAGCCCGGCTGCGGCGGCTGCATTTCCGATGGAGGCGGAAATGTTGTAGGCCCGTGTGCTCAGATTTGGGTGCACGTTAAAGAACCCCGGGTAGTCGAAATTTCCGGAGCCATCCACTACGGCGTCTCTCATAATCATATCGTGGTTTTGGGACGTTAAACCCTAAATATCAATCAATCAAAGAAACTGCTTCAGAGACGGTGTACATGGGCATGCTTTCGTGACAACAGCAGAGCTACACTAACACGATGAGCAACTCAGTAGTTCTGCGCAGTGTTCATAGTTTGTTATAAAGACTAACATGCCTCACAGTGAAATCAAAGGCACCGTTAACGTATTTGTCACACTTTCTTCAATGAATCAAAATTTGTCTTGTTTAAAGAATGTAATACCGCACACGTAGAATAAAACTGACGAAAGAAATGAAGATATGGTAAGCTGCCATAAATCTGCAAGTTTATTTTTATGCTAGTGTATTTTCTTTGTTATACGCAAGGAAGCTAGAGATATGGATTAAAAAGACTGAGAATGTTGTAGGAATATGCTTGTGGCTTCAGGTGGCGTTAGTGGAAAAACGCCTTCTTGGCACAGTTCTCGATATTCCTATAGAGTGCAGCATCGGTACAGCTTCTGATTTAATTAATTACTGTAAAAGAAAATAAGATTGCAAGTTATTTACCAAGTTCATAACAGCAATACTGACGAAGTCTTGCAGGGTTTAGCACAGCTTTTGAATTATCGCTGCCTCATTATCATGACGACCATCATCATCCCCATTTATTACGCGTACCTATTTATATTATTGGGCAGGGAATGGTAATGACATTCACTGAAACGTGGCCTCCGACCATCATCTCGTTCAGGAGAGACGCGCATTAAGTTTTCAGTAGGGTTGGAATTCGATTGATTGATATGTGGGGTATAATGTCCCAAAACCGCCATATGATTATGAGAGACGCCGTAGTGGAGGGCTACGAAAATTTCGATCACCTGGGGTTCTTCAACGTGCACCTAAATCTGAGCACACGGGCCTACAACGTGTCCGCCTCCATCGGAAATGCAGCAGCCACAGCCGGGATTTGATCGCGCGACCTGTGAGTCAGCAGCCGAGTACCTTAGCCACTAGACCACCACGGCGGGACAGGTTAGAATTTCGCATGAGCATATATGCACGGATTGATAATAAAAGTTATAATAATGATTGCTACGCTTTAATGGTCACATGATCATGAGAGGCACCGTAGTGAAGGTCCCAGGAAATTTTGAACATTTGGGGCTCTTTAATGTGCACCTAAATCCAAGCGCACGGACATCGAGCCTTTTTGCCTGAACAAAACACCAACCACTGGCGCGTTCGTGGACGTTTGTCCATTTTTCGGCGAGTTCTTTCCTTCCACCCGGAACATTGAAATTTCCACTTTCGAAGGTAATAAGGGCGCACGCACCACAATCTCTGGGCTCGCTTCACTTCTATCATATAATTAAGAAAAATAAATAGAAACATTGCTGTACGTCTGAAGAGTTTTCTCCAGTGACGAATCGTAAGGAACAATGGTTTCACAAAGCAAGTAAATAGCAACGTTTCTCGCCACAAATGTCACAAAGGGTGTGTTCTTCATAGCGGCAACGTGGCTGTGAGTAGTGCGGAAGCTTGTGCTAGTTGGTACGGCATGACGATAGTTATAGCGCGAGAACAAAATGACGACACAGAGACAAGAAGCGCTCATGTCTAGCGTTCGTGTCCTTCGTGTCCTTCTTGTCTCTGTGGCGTCGTTTTGTTCATCGCGCTATAACTATCGTCATGTGAGTAGTGCGTAGCGGGCGTGGTGACATTGAATGAGAGACATCGTAGCCGCGTGACCTTTTGTTTTTATTGCGTGTGTGCACAGTAGTCTGCGGGATTCCGCTCGTGGCTGAATCGCGACGCTCGCTGGCGTTGCGGCATGATCACTGCGCAGTGAGACATGAACGTCTATCAATCAGACAGACTGATGTATGAAATCGGGATCAAACTTGTTGATTCTTAGCAGACCTCAATGGAACTCATGGCTGTCAAAGTGCCGGTGTGACTGTCAAGTGTTTCATGCGGTTGGCGCTAAGTAGCAACTCCACTGCATCAAAAAAATTGGTCAGCTTGCTTTAGTTGTGCAACGCCGCAGTCATCAGCTGAGCTTGTGATCAGCTATCTTCTTCAAGCTTTTTACGTAGCTCGACGCTTACTCAGTCTGCTGGGTCGGCTTCGGAGTGAAGACCACGTCAGCTTGGTTTCAATTTTGTGGTATTAATAAACTCGGCAATAATTAGCGAGGTCTTGATCAGCAAGATGTATAACGTTTGGTTTTATTTTATAAACAGCTGAATTGTTGCATCTAATTGGTAGATCATGATTAGTATCGAGCTAGCCAGCATATTTTCAGGTGGTCTTGATAAGTGTGACATTAATTAGCAATTTTAAAGTTCACATATTTTAATTACCTTGTTTTTATTTAACAATATCTAACATAGCGTGGTTTCAATTAGTTTCATCTAAGCTTGAGTGGGCTTAATAGGCACGGTCTTAGCAACATCTTGCCTCATTACCTCAGTCGTAGAATGACTTCACCTAATTAGCATGGTAGTAGCATTGACTAAGCTAGCTAGATTTATATCCTACCTAATCATGTAATCAGCCGGGCGCACATGTTCGTGGAGCGAGCAGACGTTCAAGAGTAGGACGAGGAAAGCGCTGGCTATCCGAGCAACGCGAGGAAGGGGAGGCCGACCATGGCGATTATGCATGTGGCCTCGGCGATTAGATTCAGCCTCACTCGTTTGAAAAACGCTCGGCCGTAGCAAATCTTAGAGGCCACGGTACTAATTATTCTAAAAAAATATTTAGTACGGGCGTTAAACCATCGAGAATGAATTTAAACAGCCTGCCCCTCTAAGAAATATAATAACTAAATGTTTCTGAGACTTTTCCAATATGGATGAACTTGTGCACTTGTTGGTACAACACACAAATGAATGAATGTGTCCCCCAGTTGAAGAAACCAGTCACACCACCAAACTTTCTCGGCAGTTCTTGACTTAGCGTCTCGTCCCATCGTAACCAATGGATCGTAGCACGTGCTGAGGGCTCAATTCAAGCTGCATGTTGTTAGTTCGTTAAAAAGGCGGTGCCACCTGAGATCGAAAAGATTCCATGTTTTGCCATACACGGCCCATGTTTCATAGCACCAAAGTACACTTGCTATGCCCACTTCTTTGACATATTACTTGCTAGAGGACTGAAAATGATCTAAGAAAAAAAAAAAAACGCGTAAAATGATAATCACATTACAGGAAAATTCCGACTTCGAGAAAATTGAATTGCTAACCGCGTTCTTATGCCGTTCTAGAGGCTGACGAACGCTGGAAAGAACATGCAAGACGGTGGTCTAGTGGCTAAGGTACTCGGCTGCTGACCCGCAGGTTGCGGGATTGAATCCCGGCTGCGGCGGCTGCATTTCCGATGGCGGCGGAAATGTTGTAGGCCCATGTGCTCAGATTTGGGTGCACGTTAAAGAACCCCAGGTGGTCAAAATTTCCGGAGCCCTCCACTACGGCGTCTCTCATAATCATATGGTGGTTTTGGGACGTTAAACCCCACATATCAATAAATCAAAAAACATGCAAGATGCCAAGCTGATTCAATCTGAAAAAAGCCTTCCGGGGACGGCCGCTACTTTTAATAAAAGTGCAAGCTTACATCAGGTGGCAGTTCTGCGTGATTAAAAAGATAAAGCAAAAACGCGAGAGGTCGGGCACTAACACGTTTAACATCGCTTGACCCCACCACCCCCCCTCTTGTCCTGCGCTCGTGTCGTTCTTCTTTTCGTTTCGTTCCTCACTGTTACACCCTTCCTACAGTTTTTCCGTGCTTGCACTGCAAGCTATTTGAATATGAACTTTGGTGAACTAGCCCTAATAGCCATTCTTCCCCTCCCCTTTTTGTTTCAGTGATAGGGGAAGGCATAATTTTCTTCCCGTGATCTTTCGGTTCGGTACCTATCCTACGCCGACATTTTTGCATGGCCGTAGACTTGATTTTTTGTTAATGATGTGAAGAGGCATAATAGAAGACAAATATAGTTGCCTTTTTATACAACATTATCCTCGAATTCATATTTGAAATGTCATCACTGTCTACTGAGTATATCAGGGGTGCCACAATAAATCCTTAGGACATCCCGCGCCTGATTGTTCCAGCGGCGAGCGCATACTGTACTCCACCTCGGAAGTGAAAAAAAAAAGTATTGACTTTTTTACAAACTTGCTCTAGCAAAGCTATCACGGCAATATTAGCAAATTGAATAAGATGCTCTGTGACTCCAAACTCATTCACCATTTACCATATCTCTTTGAGCAGCCCTATATTACACCCCTGTCACACGGCAAATCTTATGTCATCTACAGTGATTGACATTAAGTGAACCTAATGTCCTTTTACCTGCGTGCTGTCACATGCCGAAAACAAATAGCATTTTGAAATGATGACCATGACCATAGCCCTATGGAGCCATGGATTTCGGGAGAAATAAATATAGGCTGAACCTTGCGTGTAACATATGTGTATCCACAAAAATAATTTTTGTGGATGGTAAGGTGCTTTACACAACAGTCGTTTTACACAAGTTGCACCAGCAGCACGACACACTCGAAAACCAACATGGCAGACAATATGACCAGTCGTGAGTAGAGTGAACTGAAGCGGGGCGCATGACGGACTTGTCGGCTGAGAAAGAAGACGGCGGCAGCGATTTCCTGTAGTCACCACCTTGGTCGATACAACACGTGCAATCGAACCATCAATATCCACGCTACAAGCAACAGCAACAACAGAGGAAAAATAAAACATTCCAAGCGTCCAGCCGCTGTAGTTGAGAGTTCCTTAAAAAAAACAAAAAACTTTCGCGCTTGCTATTATGTCATCAAAACTGTAATAAGTTGCTCTATAGTAAAGAATGAGATATTTACAAACGGTAAAATTCAAGTTTACATAAGTTAAGTCATCTCCTTAAAAGTCCCTGGCATCGAGACTACGCATTCGGTCCGAAATCGAACGCGGATGTTTCGGGAATTCTGTTGACAGAAAATGTCAATTTAATCAAATGACACTACTGTACCCGTGTGGCAGCAGACAAATGACATTACATACGAGTGACATCCGCTGTGAATGGCGTTAGATTTACCGTGTGACAGGAGTTTACTTGATGCATTGGGTCGGTGAAGCTTGCCAAGGGTTGATTACCGAGCTCCGCCTTTTCCCGTCTACGCGCATGTTCTATCCGGAGAACAAACCGAACATCCACTCAATCAATTTCAGGCCATTTAAAAACAAAAAACAAAAAAGGAACTCATTAGAAACAAATATATTTACCTCGTCAGAGGCACAAATTTTATTCATGCGATGATAGGCTAGTTTGTGATTATGGGAATCGAAAAAAAAATGTGATCCTAAAACAGGCCGCTGAGCTGTATACACATATTTATTGTATTGAGGAAATTATTAATGGGCTAAATACATGATATGGTTTCTAAGAAACTGATTATTTGTGGTTAAGATCTGTCCTATTGACCTCTGAGCTAATCCCCAAGGCTGCGTAATAACCCGTGGAAGTAATGGCAAACATATGGAGAATTATGGTGACAAAGGGTGTGCAGCATACGAGCAAGCTTAATGCGTGACGTTACAAACGTATCAACTTTGTCAAAGCAAGACATTGAGGTGGCCAATGGCAAGTATGGTAATAATATTGATATCTTATTATTCAAAACCTGCACTTGTCTCAACAGCAGAAAATTGTTCTGGCGATCTCACGTTGAGTTTACAGACAGGCGGCAATGCATTATTTTTATTTTTTTGATTCAAGATACTTTGCACGAGGCGGCACAGAAAAGTACGTTCCTACCGCAAAACGCCCAGTGAGAGAGAGGCAAACGATGCTTCTTCATTGAAGCTACGTGACGCTCTCAGTTAAATGCATTAGCGGGCTGCTTCCGTGCCATGGCATATACGCTGCCACGTCTCCTTATTTTCAAAAATATTAAACGACACTCTATGGGCAAGTTCAGCGACCTGATCCGATAGGATGTAGTAAGTCATAAGACATACGTACACAGATGATTCGTCTGGCGCTGTTCCGTTTTCCTCTTATGACCGGCATTTGTTTGCAATGAATAATTACAACGATAGCGAAGCGACAACTCCTACAGTCAGGCAAAACACTCGAAAGAAAAAAAAAAGACCGGAAGGGCAAACCCGGGCTGCCTTTTCTTTTTTTTTTTCTTTCGGTATATTCTGGAAATGAGCCGCGCGTGTGTACACAATATAACAGAGATACGGGAAGGAGGTGGAAGTGCGCAGAATAAAGCGTCGTTGGCCCAGTGTATTTTTCACCTGCCTGCAGAGCCGTCGGCCCTCCATCAACGCCCACGGCCATCTGTCCTTATCGCACGGCGGTACCGCGCTTAACGGTTTGGGCGTATTCCGTTCGTCCGAGCATTAATGGCCAGCCCTGCTTTCTCGCCGAGATCGCCTTCTGCACTTTGCCGTGGCGAAGATCCCGAAGGTTAATGGACCCTCGCCGCTTTTGCCTCTTTCTCACTGCTTCAATTTGGAATCCGGCGATAAATTTGCACCAGTGTGTATGGCCGGATGCACAGAGCGCAATTTTCACGAGGTGCTTTCTTCATTGGCGCCCGCGCCTTGCGAGCGGCTGCGTAGTATGTGCGTGACGCGAAGTCCAGACATGTGACTTTCTTCCATGCAACTGTTTTTTTTGTTTGTTTGTTGGTGCTAGCTCGAAGAAGCGGCGTCCTCACTTTCTGTACTATATCAGTACATAGATGATGCACGGCACGCTACTTCGAGTATAGCAGGGATTTTATATTGCTGGGGTTAGTGTGCACTGTTGGGAGGCGTGGCTAGAAATTTCAGCTTATACAGAATGTGAATGGAATTCATGATAAGTTACTTGCATGAGAAGTGTACATTTACATAAGAGAGACCAGTGATTGGGAGCAACCATTGGGGCTGATATTCATTTATTTGAAGACTGTGTATAAAACATTTTTTCCAGAAATTTGTAGCTAAGGAAAAAACAGCGATCAGAAAACGAGTTTAGGTACGCACCAATTAAGGGACGAAAAAGAGCACCTGGGGTTGGCGACGTGCTATCATTAAACGAAGATTATTCATACTCATGAGGTGTTGTTTTTCAAAAGCAATTTAACATCGGGATGTTTTACCCGTAGTGAGGTCAGCCGGCGTTTGCCGTGCGCGCACCTTTGACGGTCATAAATACGCCTACTCCTTACTGCAACATTGGGCAGATCATTCTGGCGAAATTAGATATTACTTAGTCACATTTCTGTACTATATGGTCCACATCGTTCTGGCGGATGCCTCACAGCAGTCCTTTACAACATTTCGTGTATATTGCCTCATAGCTTGAGGGATGAGTGGTCATTCAGGCGTCACGAGCTCGCGTAGTCATGGCGTGATGACCACGCATATCTGTTATAAGTAGTCAGTAAACAGACTAGGAGAGAATACTAGAGAAGGAAAAGTAGGGATATCAACCAGACGAGAACAACCGGTTTGCTTGCCTATGTGGGAACGGGATGGCAGAGATAGAAGGGAGAGGATATGCAGTGTTATCAAGCACGCGTACCGGTGTATAACAAGAACAGTACTGCTTAAATGTGTCATGTAAACAGTGCTGGATAGAGGGGAGAGAGAGACAGAAAGATAGCAAATCCTACAGCACGTGCACAAGCACCTAGTCAGTTAGGGTCCATCAACCTGGCGTGGAAACGTGACGTGATTATCACAGTTGTTTGTCCAGGCCTGTTTCTTTCAGAAACCTCAGCAGTTCTTTGGTCGCCTTCAGCTGCAATGTCATTTGTCGATGACATGCTATAGAAGAGATTCAGCACACATTTGTCTATTGTCAAGGCGCGATATAAAGAACGCCCGTGACTGTCTCTGCGTGACTGTCTCTGCGTGGATGTGGCGTATGTCTCCTCTCACGTATACAGGTATCACAGAGAGCGTTGTAAGCCATTCCAGTTTGGAAGGAATACTATATCGTAAATGCCACTCAATACATCAACTTGACAGACGCCACCGGTGAGTAAAAATCAGCTGCGAAGTTTGCAGTGAAATTGTAGTGTCACCAGTCTCCTTTCTGGACAAATTAAGAAAGAATCGATCAACTGTCGTGGATTAATTAACGCATTTCGTCGCCAATTTCACACCCTCCGGCAAGCTGAGTACGTGTCTCTACATGGCTTCTTTGCATATACATGTTTCCTACATAAAATGAGAGAGATAGAGAGATCTACATCTTGAAGCCCTTTCTTTGAAGCACCTGCCCCACCGGATGGCGGGAATGACATTTTACAAGACTACATAAGTTTGGGCTAGTTGGCCTGGGTTCATGATGGTGAATTTCCAGCGCACGAACATAGCAAAAAATAGTACCGAGTAAAAAGAGCGCTGCGTTTTTTTAGATGCTTGAAGCAGCTTTTTGACTAGCATGTGGAGCGCTGTCCCTCCGTACGGTGGCGCCGCGCGCCGCAGGTGTTGGCGTGGTGCCAAGTAGGTCACGCCACTGCTGCGCGCTGACGTCATGCTCCCATCGCAGTGTGTGTTGACGTCACTCTCTCCTTGGCATGCCGCGCGCTCACCGTGGCACCCGCAGTTGCCGCCTCGTCCACTCGCCCGCAATACCAGCCGCGACGGCCGCTTACTACACCACCGACTTGTCGGTTCACGCCC
Source organism: Rhipicephalus microplus (assembly GCF_043290135.1). Classification (NCBI taxonomy): domain Eukaryota; kingdom Metazoa; phylum Arthropoda; class Arachnida; order Ixodida; family Ixodidae; genus Rhipicephalus; species Rhipicephalus microplus. The sequence continues at coordinate 90,962,584 of NC_134710.1, read as the reverse complement.
GAAAACCTGACGCGCGTCTAACGTACGCGTTGAAACATGTGTGTACGTGTCACCTACAAGACCTATGCCAGCGATCGCTTCAAAGAAATCTTCCTGCTCTCACCGCAGCACCCGCGTTAGCGTCGTTCAATTCATGACGCCACCCGTGCGCAACGCTGCTGCTTCGCATCCCATCAGGGTTCCCTTCGGGAAGGTGGGCCGAGTTTTTTTTTTTTTTGCTATTCGCCATCATGGCACTGGCCATAAGGTCAGGGCAGATAAGATCATGCTCACAGTGCCATTTTATAGAGCCGCAAAAAAAAAAAGAAAAATACCTCTTGTAAGTATGCAATGAACCCGTGTGACAGGATTTAACTATTTATCTATGTAATCAGCGTATTCGTAGATACAAGTTTGTGGACTTGCAATATGAGCCGAGGAACGGTTATTATTTATCATATGCATGTGTCTCGCTTATACCCTGCTGACCCGCAGGTCTCGGGATCGAATCCCGGTAGCGGCGGCTGTATTATCGCTGGAGGTGAAAATGCTGTTGCACACGTGTTCTCAGATTTTGGTGTGCGTCAACGAATCCCAGGTGGTCAAGATATCTGGTGCCCTCCACTACGGCGTCTCTCATAATCCTATATATGGTGATTTTGGGACGCTAAACCTCACATATTATTATATATTATCGCTATATACCCAATCTTTTTTCCGACAGGCTGTCTATCTTTGGCGCCTACTTCAATGTGTACTATGTTGCAGAATCTAGCAAAAAAAAAAAGCTTGTGAGAATGCTGTCAGGCCTTCTACTGTAGGCACCCAACAAGCACTATACATCCCTACTTTCTAAACAAAATGCCCCCGAGGCGGTAGTGTAGTGGCTAAGGTACTCGACTGCTCAGCTGCGCAGGTCGCAGGATCGACTCCTGGCTGTGATGGCTGAATTTTCTGCGGACGCGAAAATGCTCTAGGCCCGTGTGATCACATTTGGGTGCACGTTAAAGAACCCCAAGTGGTCAAATTTTCGGTGGCCTCTACTACAACGTTTTTCATAATCATATGGTGGTTTTGGGACATTAAACCCCACATACTAATCAATAAAATCAATTAAAAATTTCCCTCACCAGTACGATCTCACGTGTGCGTCCTTAAAGACAGTGTCTTCGAGGTAACCACAGTACGGAATGTTTTTAATCCAACCAGTAGGCCTGCTGGCGAGGACTTTTATAGTGGCATGGTTAATTAGGGAAAAAGCTGTTTTTTTCAATGAACCAATCACAGATGCCTTTATTTAACAATATGCCCAGAATGAATATGTTCTACCCTCCTATAAATTGTCGCTCATCATGTACATATTGCATACAGTTTTCCGCTGCGTAAAGCTCGTTGAAAGTCATCCTAATAATTCTTGGGCCTTTACCTCCAAAAACCACGTTATGAATATCAAGATCAAGATGAGTGTGTTGTGTTTGAGATATCGTACGTAAACATCCCAAATATGTAGAAACTTCTGCACCGAGAAAAACTTTTTGCGAAGTAATCAGGATCATTGTGTATGCTGCCATAGACGTTTTACAAAGGACCACAAACTTCGCACTCTATTCGTTTTAACAGAGCTTCTCGCAAGAACCAAACTAAGTTGCTCCTAAACTGCTGGTCTTGTAACGTAGTCACAGAGCTAGGTACAGAAGTAAATAATGCGTAGACCTACTAGCGAGCTTGCGCACTCTCAATGACGCAGTGGCTTCGACATGCAGAAAACATGTGGGGCAGTAGACGCCACTGACAAGATACATCTGTTCACGGGAATTCAGTTTCATGACTTTATCCGCTGTATAACTTGCATCAGTTCAGGCACTTGTTGAGGGCGCAAATTTGCGCCATTCTTTGCTTTATCGGGGGAATAATTAAAATTTAAATAGATGCTGCAGCAATTCGTTTTAGAGTGACCAAGTTTTGCCCTCGCATTCGAAACTCCTGTGTGTGGAATGGCACCGTGGCTGCTCAAAAGTAGGCGCTTCCAGCGGAAGCCGTGCTGGATCGCGGGGACACGAGCAGTTACCACTCTTTTTTCGAGGCTAACTTGCAGGGAAGTCAAGGAGCGAATTTTGCGTTACCGAGAGACTAATTTGTCATCACAATCTTTTGAAAATCTGCTTAATGATTGCGCACAACAAAGAGGACGGACGGGTAGAGATGGACGCTGTCCGGGACTCATTTGTGTCTGTATCGCGATCAGTAAAATATTTTTTCATCCATTCAAGTAGCAACAACTGCTTACCGGTTTCCGCGGGTTCATCTTCGACATGCGACGGTTTCGGCACGGACATCGTATATAAGAGCCTACCTGCAATCCACATACAAGATATGAAAGAACCGCGGACCTTCATTTTTCGTCAGCATACACAATCACTCAAACCTTAACGAAGTCACAAAACGTATCTGAGGGTTTCCGAGAATGTTTCTTGGTGGCAGGCGACCACATAAAAATGCGGTTATCGAATACACGAATTCATTTCTTTGGCGGCACCCGTGCGGTGCCATCCTGTTGCACTGCTGCCGGACTCGCCACGGCGACGAAAGCAAAGACCAAGACACGGTATCCGGATGGGGGGAGGAAAAAAAACAAAATGATTGATTCGTGCAGACTCGACCGAAGATCAATAAGGTGATAAGCCAGGATCGCGCACCTCGCGCGGGCATCCACCTCGCTTTGCGCAGCGTGCCACGGATTCTCGGCTGCCGGTGAAGCCGGACGCGCGGACGATGCGTTTCCCGGGAATTCTAAACGACACATGTTTATGATAGCCGCGTGAAAGGAACGAAAAGGGCGAGAAAACAGGAGGTAGCCCGCTGTCGGTCTTGTGCTATCTTTTCAGACGCTCGAAGTATCGGACAATCGGTCGCTTGAACTTTCACTCCTAAGCGATTGGAGAAATAAAAGAAAAAATATAAGAGATAAAGAAAAAAATGTGCAACTCGATGAGGTGTGACATGAGACCTCGAGGCGGTTGACTGATCAAGTCAACTGAATTTTAAAGAGCAGCCACTTTAGGTGGTGCGTGGATGGCTGCTTCGGTCGTCGCGTGCTTTGAAATGGGGTATATGTGTGTACTGATGTGTGCATAAGAACCATGACTGACTCGTGACCGTATAGTCGAGGCGTCAGTGAGATAAACAAAGCTGACAGACCACGTTCGGTTGGAATGGGCTCCCCCCAAGCAACTGCGACCGAACTCTGAAAGAGCCACCATACATATTCGATGGAAGAAATATCATCTCCTCTGCGAAAGTTGATGGAGGCCTGGCGCGACGTATTGGTAGGTTGCCGAAGAAGGACACTTGTTGACACCCAACCACCTCCTCGACGACACAGCTTGTGTTTCTCTTTCGATACGTCACGTTAACATCTGGAGAGTTATGCTCTTGCCGGGTGCACAGCAGGTGCGAACTCCTTCAGGCGACACTCATGAGATCCAGTGCGTGTTCTTCCCTTCATCGCGCAATCGCTTGCGCCGGCGCCAAAACTGCACGCGCTCGTGTGAGTCAGTGCTTAAGGCTGCAGGGGTGCCAGACATAAAGACGGGGCGCAGCTTTCGTGTTCGCGGTTCTCGCCCCGTTCCGCTCTCGGAGCAGAAAAAGCGAGGTGCGACGCGGCCTTCTCGCCCTTCTCCCGAGTCTCCCAAGTGGCTCGGTGTTGCAATAGGAAGAGTGTAATTTATAGAAGGCACGGCGGAACGGCGAAACAGTCTTCTATCGCCTTGCCTTAGCACCGATCTGTAGCACCACGGAAAGCAACATTGAGCTAGCAGATAGAATGAACGAACAATGAAAAGGAAAATGCAGAACAGTAGAAATAAAAGCGCAGGGAATGAAAAGCTGGAGGGGGGGGGGGGGGGGGGGCAAGCATTATCCCGCTGCTGCCAACGTACCCGTTTTCTTTTTGTTCTTGGGCGCCACTTTTATTTCCGAAGTCCAATTATTAGAGAACACCTCGGAATGAACTGCTGCAACAGCGAATTAGGTTTCTGCCGAAGAGAGAAACTGCGATAGCCTCTCGCGTGGGTCGAGCGCTGCTCTGCCGGGAGCCTGCGAGTGACTCCTTACCTGATTTGCATGGCGGGAACCGCGCCTCTGCACTCGGCTCGGCTTTTCTGCCTCGGCAGAATTTGTTCCTCCTGCCACGGGGGTGATCTGCCGCGAGTGAGAACGAGCCGCGCTCCGAATGTAGGACGGCGCCGATGAAGAGGGGATTGTAGGTTTCCGGCAGACAGAAGCGACCCTACGCGCACTGGCTCGCTACAGCACGTCATTCTTGTTAGCTTTTTTTCCCCTACCCTGGCGTTTCTTTATTTAAAAGTTATTCCTTGTAGTGCAATCTCCCGTTCGTGTTCTGCGCACTGTTTTTCATTTCTTCCTCTTCTTTTCTCGCCTGTTATTTCTTTGGTTTTTATCCCAAGGCGACTCGCGAAGAGGGCGTGTGGCGGCGAGGGGTTAGGCCTGGCCGGCCGCCGCGCTTCTCCAGCCTCGCAATTTGGACAAGCGTGCTGTAATCCGTTGGTGGCGGTGTCTCGCCTTTGCTCCGTAATCCACACTTGCCGTCTGCGCTCTGCTCTGGCACCCCCCCGTCTCCTCGCCCCGAAGGTTTCTGCACGAGCCTCTCCAGTGCCCCCTCGTCCCCTTTCACCACCAATCTGCCTTTCCTTCTCCTCTTTGGGTGCCTCTCTTCCTCGTTTCCCAGACCCGATCCTTTTTTTGGGGTGAAAAAATACAGATGTGAATACGTACTTTACCACGGTCTGACTGACGCATGCAGCGCAAAGAGCAGGGATAGAGCTCGAGTTGTACTTAAATATACAATGGAACGGAGCTAAATGCAGAATACAAAAATAAAAAAAATGGGGATACCGAACGATAGAGAGCTTTTGTGTGTATTCCGGATAGGTATTACTCATTTTCGATTACCTATCACACTCCGGGGATCTTTCAGGTTGAGTACGCTTACATTTCTCGCCTGCACAGCCTTTTGGTCTTGTTTTGTTTCGGTCAGTTACTATGCGGTGCCGCACGGAATTACCGTTTCCAAGGGATCTGTGCAGGCGGTGACACGCTGGTGCGCCTGCGCAGAATAACTATTTGTTGCTGTGTGGGTATTTTAGCTGTTTTCAAATATATTTAAGTGTGTGTGTGTGTGTGTGTGTGTGTGTGTGTGTGTGTGTGTGTGTGTGTGTGTGTGTGTGTGTGTGTGTGTTTGCACGCTTACAAATAAGTGTGTGCTGTCATAACTTTAAATCACTTTGGCTGTCTCTCAGGTGACATTGTCCCCTGGACATAGAGACTGTGAGATGTATGCACCGTGGTGTTATCAGTATTTGTGAACCGAGTTTGTTCGCAAGATTCAGGTAAAAAATAACATGCAATCTATTATTTTTCGAACATTTCCCGAGTGCTGTTCACACAAAGAGTCATAAAGTTCTCAAAGAACAACATCTTTTTTTTTACATGAAGTGTAACTTCTATAAAGTGTTAGTTCAACGAGCGCGGCGGCTCGGTGGAGGGGTATCCGAAGTAGCATCGAGAGGCAACGTCTGTGGTGGCTCTTTGTGGGCGTAGCCGTAGGTTTCATCGATGGTACCTGGATGAGAGACACGCCAGCGACAGAACCGCTCAACGTGGCCAGGCAGACGACAGTAGTAGATGGGTCTGTTATCAGGTGTGCGCCAAGGATTGTTGGGAAGCGTTGAAGGACGGCGGGAAAGGGAAACGTGTGAACCTGCCGGCACGCGTGTTGCGTAGAAGGCGTTCGTTTGGTGGGCAGAGTCGACGACGTTTGACGGCGCATGTGCCGGTCTTCACGCGACGTCAGCGTAAGTCAGCGGAGCTGACACAGGCGGTGGTTGGTACGTGGGCGAGAGTGCCTCGCAGACTTGCTCTTCGATGGTTTGGCGCAGCGACGATGTCAGCCCGTGAGTATTCCTGGGAAGAAATTGCGTAAGGAACAACTGGCGAGCCACTTCCTCTCGGATGAATTGTTGGACTTACGGCGTCAATATCGTCTGTTCCGGTGAAATTGCACCAATGGTCAATGGCGATGTGGTGGTCATGTCGAAAGTAGGTCGTCGCGTTGAAATGTGCTGTTTTCGCAACTCATCGTAGTTTTGGCAGTGCTGAATAACTTCCGCAACTGTTCGCGGGTCTTTCGCCACCAGCATGTGGACGGCATCATCTTCGATGCCCTTCATAATATGTTTGAACTTGGCTGTTTCAGACATGTCGGGATTGTAGCGACGGCAGAGGCCCACAGCGTCCTCGATGTAGGACATGAAACCTTCTCCAGACAGTTGGGCGCGATCTCGCAAGCGCTTGTCTGCGCGAAGCTTGCGCACTGTTGGTCGGCCAAACAGGTCCGCGATGATGGTCTTGAAAGTGGCCCAGTCGGTAAGCTCAGCTTTGTGGTTGTTGAACCAGAGCTCCACTACTCCTCTCAGGTAAAAGTGGACGCGGCCAAGTTTGTCGTTTTCATCCCACCTTTTATTGACGCTTACTCTCTCGTACGAGGAGAGCCAGTCCTCGACGTCCTGCTCATCGGTGCCACTGAAGATGACTGGGTCTCGCTGTCTCGGAACGCCGGGACAGCGGACAGGTGGGGATGTAGGAATGGTCTGCTGTGCAACGTCGGTGGACATTGTTGACGGCAGAGCTATAGTTCGTTTGCGGAGTTCCAGGATGGGAAATGGATCCAGCACCTCCACCACTTGATATATAGTACGCATTTAGCAGTGAGCCGAAGACATTTTTATTGGGGGAAACACAGAGGCAAATCCGACCAGCTGTCAAGCGGAGCGAGCGTGAGCAGCAACAACTGTTTTCCTTCTCTTCTTTCACTGGTGCTCCTGCCTGTGCCATATATCAATGCTACAAGAGTGTCAATTCGATCAAATAAATGGGCAAGATATTGGCGTTTCCTCGAACAGTATTAAGATAAAGCGGATATTTTCGTCATTTTCACCCGATCCCGCAGTCGACCTGGAAATGTTATAAGGCCAAGCACGTGACACTGAAACGTCGGACTCTGGGTCGTTTCACCCGAATACGTTTATAGAACTGGTACAGTTGATGAAATTATTTTTCCCACTTTTCTCTATTTATATTTCACATAATGCTATTGAGAAATTTTCTTCAGTGTCCCGTGGAAGGCTATACTTGCGGAAAAGAAAGAAAAAGGTAGCTGCCGTCAGGTGCAGAACTTTGAATGCCAATACGGCAATTTTATCATTGTTTGGAGGAAGGTATATCCTTCATAGTTTTATATGTTGTGAGACAAAGGCGTCGTAAAATCAAACTTCGAAATCCTTAACGGTCCGACAGGCCGTTTCGAGGTATATTCAACAAAAATAAATTTAAAAAATACACCGCTTCCCGCTAAAGAAATCTATGTGTAGATGAGAAGCAGCGGGCACTAACGCTTACACTGACACTGGCTTTCCTCGCGGCGTTGCGCAGGAGAGAAACCTGTAAAGGCGCATAGCACGCAGCGATGGACCGGTGTTTTCTAGTGGAACATGCAAATCGCGGCTAATGAGCATTGAGAAGCAAAAGGCTCCTATTGGACACAGAGATACACCATCCTTTCTTAGTAAGTGCGTAAGCTGCGAATTTTTATTGTTCAACAACGCGCCAGAGAAATCTTCCACTACTTTTGAGGCCAAGATCCAGTGCCTATACATACAGAGTGGCAAGTGAACGGTTGCGCAGTGCCAGCAGTCGGTTTTTTTCAATCAAGGAACTCGTTAACAGACGCTGCCGGCGTCGGCGTTGTGAGGCGATAGAGATTGGACAAGGTAAGTGCAAACCCCCCCTGCGCATAGCTTATGTCTCCACCGATAAGCGAAGGCAAGCTGGCGATTGAGAAACCAATATGAACGCAATCAACAGTTGGTAGTGACTGCTGTGTGTGGTTCTCGTGTGGAAGAGTGTGCGAATGCTTGAGTGTGGAATTTTCAAGTTGCGCCGAATTTACTTACAATATGATACGAACACAGGCCGGTTACGCTATCGTGCTCTGCTTTTGAAAGCGAAACTCAGGCATCCTCCACCCTTGCAAAGGCGCATTCATGGCATTAGTTTATGGAAGGGGGAGGGTAGGGGGGGTCGGAATAGTAACATGTTGGCGCTGTAACATGCCTGAGTACCATGTCTGTTGCTCCTCGTCTCATGCTAAAAAAAGCGTTGTGCACATCTTGATGAATTCTCAACGCTATTCGTCAAGATTCTTGAGAGCATACCTAGCATACAAAAAAGGCTTGCTTTTTCTACACTTAAAGAGCCAACACTCGCACAGAAGATGCATCGTTGCTCCTCGACATTAATCTCACGCAAGGGGCCATCGACTGCTCTTACGAGAAAGGAGAACGCTGCTACAAGTAGCACTGAAGGTAATGATGAACAGGGCCCCTAAGCAGTATAAGATGATGAATGGATAGACCATCGGTGTGACTATGGCAACGATAACCTTACTTCAACCTTTATTTTTTCAAGGTGTGGTATATCTGAAGTGCACGAAAAACATTCCACCAGATTACTGTTTATTGTTCCATTTTTTTTAAGCGGGAACAATAACAACAGAACATTGATCTGCCACTGGTAACAAAAAGCAGCTTAATGAGCGAAGCAATGGAGCTGACCTGCAGTGTTTCTTACTGCGGGGTGTCACCATTCTGCGTAGCGAGGAGCAGTCAGTCGTTTAGTAATTTATAGAAAATGATTCCGGTCTTGACTGATCACAACCGCCGAGTTCACCGAGACGGTCACTGCGATTACTGGCAGACACATCTCACGGATCCACAGGCTTCGCATACTGTATGAGGCTTTGAGAAAAAAAAAAAAGAACCACATATGCTGATATACATAAAGTTCGCCTAAACCCATCGCCTATCCAGCTCACGTACGCGCCATTTCTTACATAATCTCCCGCAAAGCTGCTTTTCAGAAGGTTGATATAGTTGCACGAATGCGATGGTAGAAACCGGTTAATTTGGCTTGCGGCATGCAAAAAGAAGCTAACCAAAATGCTTTTTTAAAAGGCGCTGAGGAGCATTATATTGAATAACTCTGTATTAACAGGTTACCCTCATAGCATACTAAGTAGGCCGCTCGTGTATATACTGTTAGTGGAAGCCTCGTATGCCAGAAAGCATTCAAAAACGTAGCGCAGGTACAGCGACAAGACCTTGAATTTCTCTGGCCAACTTCTCGTGAAGTCATACATTTTAATGTAGGTTCAGTGGCAGTGTTTAGTAACAAAGAAATAAAAGACTACATTGAACACGGAAGTAAGCATGCGCTGTAGATATAGTGGGCTCATGCTCCCAGAAACACTGCAAAAACGAAGGCGTCACAAAATGTAACCATAAACGCGAATAAAAAACTGTTCAGGTGTTTTTCTTGCTAAATTGAAATCAGGCCCAAGTATGTGTTTCGTTAAATTTCCGCAAAACCACTTATGAAATGAAATTCTAAAAAAAAACACACACATGACACTTGAAGTGCAACGCGCATTGGCGTGATACATATAAGACAAAAAAAAACATGACCGCACATAAAGAGACGGGTAGGTGCTAACAGGGCAGCTCTTATTGTGTGTTATGGTTTTTTTTTTTCATACAAGTGCCACGCTAATACGCACTGCAGTTAGGAGCAACAACTCGTACGAACAGCAAAACTTGTGTTAAAGTGATCTGCAAGGTTTATCTACATGTTGCTCAAAGTTCCAAGTTAGTACACGACTACAAAGTGCTTTTTCTGGCACAAGATTACTGCAATGACTTACTCGTCCATCTCCGAATTTAAAGCAGGAACTACACACACAGTAATTCACGAAAACAAAACTTTGCGGTTTCTCATAATCTATAAATAGTAAACACACATGGGAACTATTTCAGGCCGTACGCAAGAGTGACTGGCTAAAATAAATAATAATAATAAAACTGGCATAAGCTGACATCAAGACGCAAAAGAAATATTGGAACAGCCACAGTTATTGATACATCACCATACCCAAATTTCATGCAATAGTGCTTGACAACCTGTTGAAGGTATCATTACGTTATAGCGTATGGAGAAATGGGGGTGCAGAAGAGAGGAAAGCTGGTTTAGTCGCAGAAAAAAAATACACTTGAGTTGCTTAGAGTGGCTAAGGCGTCACTCCGTTGAGTTTCTAGTCGCGGGTTACCGATCACTGCTGTGGCGGCCGCCTATGCAATGGCAATCGCAGTGACAAGCGCAGCAAATTGTGAAGGTTAGTGAAGATGCATGACTTCAAATGAGTACCCATAAAAAAAAACGGAGTTTTGTCTACGTTTCATTTTTATCACATCTGTTTTTTATTCGCTACTCAACTAATACAACTGGAAGTACGCGTACAATTGGAAAGGTCTGCATACGATGCTTTTTAATGAATCAGAGGAATTGTAATGTTTACCTGTTCACAAGTGACGCAACAGTTTAGACAAACTGTTTAGCGTCAGTTGCACGTGCCGGGCTCGTCGAAATGGAACAAGCGTGAATTTCTCCGCTGGTTGCGCTTTAAATTTAACAGATCATAGAGTACAGTGCTTTGTGATTTAAACGCGATAACCGCGCGCCCCACGTGGCAGCCGGTAACTCATGGGTGCTGGGGATACGAAGCTGGCTTTGTTCTATTATAAAATGGAAGCGAGTATCATAAAATTTGACCCTCACGCGAACTCAGCTAGTGTGTACCGATGGCGAAAAAAAATCTATCTATCTATCTATCTATCTATCTATCTATCTATCTATCTATCTATCTATCTATCTATCTATCTATCTATCTATCTATCTATCTATCTATCTATCTATCTATCTATCTATCTATCTATCTATCTATCTATCTATCTATCTATCTATCTATCTATCTATCTATCTATCTATCTATCTATCTATCTATCTATCTATCTATCTATCTATCTATCTATCTATCTATCTATCTATCTCTTTCGTGTCTGTTTCTTTTTTCTTTAATTTTCTCTCTTTCGATGTCTATGACTTGCTTTCTCAAGCTTTGTTTTGTAACATAAACATGCGAGGATAGAGTTGAAAAATTGGGGGAATTCTTAAGCTTTGCCCTCAAGAGTTGAACGCAATAGTGATATCCTGTTCGTAATGCGTACTTCAAACACTTGGTGCATAAAATCTTCTCGAACTTCCTCAGCGCCCACTACATGGCCTTATAAGAATAGGTGCAGTAAAGTGTGTGTGTTTTGTAGGGGGTGGCTGGCTTCAAACTATGAAGTCGTTATGATAATCACATGTTTTGACGCCTTATGGCATTGTGCGCTTGTACCACGCATTATTCCGGCAATATTTAATGTTCTATTGTGGAGCCTGTATTTAGGGCACGTGTGTTTGCAAAGCATGAAAGCAACTTTCACTGCATTTTTAAGTGGAGGAAATTATTTTCACTGTATTCAGAAGCGGATGTCTGACTTTGTAGTAACTGTTTGATGGGACACCCGCTTGGCATGCAAACGACTCGGGTTTGAATCCCACTGCAACCCAGAATTTTTTTATTTGCATCTTTCTAGATTTGGAGGTCACGCAGAAAATGATGATTTGTCGCTCACAACCGCCGACACTGACACCGATGCGGACACAGGAATTTCTTCCAAACGAACTCATTAACGCTATTGCGTTAAGAGTAATTTGAACGCACCACCTGTCAGGAGTTCGTACGATAGACAGAGATTAGCGATTGGAGCGAAGTGTGGAATAAACTCCGCAAAACGACAAAAAAGTCCCAAATTGTTCGCGTGTTTTTAAGGAAGCTATATTACATAACGAATATGTTTGAATAGTAGAATGGTATTTGATTTGAAAAATGTTGGGCTTACATGGTGTAAGAACGAGTTTACTTATTTTGTTTCAATAGCAATGCGAATAAAACTCGTGCTCATAGAGCGGATTACCTTTTATTATAAGTTGTAAAATTGTTATGTGTTAATTTGCATGCTCGCATGCAAAACAAGCAGCGTTGCTTAGTACCAGGTAATTTTTCAGTGGCATTTTGTAAAAAGTTAGGAATAAACTGATCATAAGTTTTTTTAAATTGCGAGTGCGAGAGCGAAAAAAAGAAAAGGAAAAAAATGCGAATCTGGTCTACGAACCCGAACCTCCTGTCGCGAAGCAAATAGATAGACGCAACTTGTCTCGGTTTACCTTTGCGTCATCGCAAACAGTGTCGAGATCAGGAGAGGTTGGTATCACTTCGTGTGATTTCAGACCAATATTAGTTTCCGTCATTGACATAGAAAAAAAAGATAGGAATAATATCTGGGGGTATGGCGTCCCGAAGCCAAGATTTAATTTTGAAAGACGCCACAGTGGAGGGCTCCGGATATTTCGAGCATCTTGTGTTCTTTAACGTGCACTTACATTGCACAGTACATGGGCCTCTATACCATTTCGCCTTTACCGAAATGTCACTGCCGAGGCCGGGATTGAATTCGCACCCTTTGGGTACGTCAGCAGCCGAGCAACATACAGCCGCTGCTCCACCGCGGCGCCAACAGAAACAATAAACAAGCAGCGTTTATTCGTAAAAAATAAAAGAAAAAAACTGTGAGCCGCTGTATAGTCTGGGAAGATGAATGAACAGCTAAGCTGTTTAGTATACACCACGGAGGTGATTAATTAATATGCATAATTCTAAAGTAATGTGCAACTGTCGCGGCAGAGAAGAGCGCTTTGAGATAGATGGCGAGATAGTAGAAGTCATGTGCCTACGTAGGACATGTAGTAACCATGGAGCCGAACCATGAGAGTGAAATAACTGGAAGAAAAAAGATGGGATTCACCACATTCGCCCAGCATTCTGAAATGATGAATAATAGTCTACCACTGTCCCTAAAAATGAAGGCATATAAAAACTGGATCTTGCTGGTACTTACCTACGGAACACAAACCTGGGGGCTCACAAAGAGGGTTCAGCTTAAATTTAGAACAACGCAGCGAGCGGTGGAAAGAAAAATGGTAGCTGTAACCTTAAGAGAGAACATGAGGGCAGAGTGCGTCAGGGACAAACGGAGGTTAACGATATCACAGTTGAAATCAAGAAGAATAGATGGACAAGAGCTGGGCCCGTAGTGCGTATGCAGAATAACCGCTGCTGATGATGCTAATAATAATAATAATAATAATAATAATAATAATAATAATAATAATAATAATAATAATAATAATAATAATAATAATAATAATAATAATAATAATAATAATAATAATAATAATAATAATAATAATAATAATAATAATAATAATAATAATAATAATGACGATGATGATGATGATGATGACCCAAGTGACATGACAGGAGGCAGTTTTGTATCGAATGCAAGGTTGTGAACTTGCTCATCAACATTCAAGCCCCTATGCTGAGCCTACCACGTCACATCGACCATGACACGGCCATCGAGGAGCTAATTACGTGGCGTTTGCACGCCAAGTCCACCCACAAGATCTCATTCTCTGTTCCAAGTCATGGATCATCTTCTCTTGTTTACTGCATGTGCTTAGTGTTTCGTGCGCGATGTTCTTTAGTGTTTGCTACCCACTGGCGCCGACTTTTTTTGCTGATTAGTGGGCTTTACTGCAACACATAATTTGAGAAAGCCAGCTTACACAAACCAAATTTCAACTTAATTTTTTTTTATAAGTTCGCAGCACTTGCAAACAGCCGTGCGTTGCTGGGAAGACATTTTTCAGGGAAAATATCAGATGATGTGTTTCAAACTTAAATGGCTTAGTATTTTAAAATTTTTTTGTCAATAATCTACTGTTACTGGCTGAGCGTGCCCTGTGTGTAGGGCTACTGCCACCTCGAAGAGCCTGATGAAACTAGCCACTTGCTCACGGTCTGAAAAAATGGGTGGACCCCCGCCATATATAGCTTCGCTGTACAAGCCGCTGCAGTTCCGTTCATAACGCGACGCAACTTCTGCGTCTTTGTTATGCACATCATATTCTGTATCGGTTCGTGTCGCATAGGTAGGAGTAAAGAGAGCTGGGAACGCTGGTGATTTGTGTGAACCACAAGCTTCCTTAAGACTATTGCCTGGCCCAGCAGGCAACTTTGGGCACTCTATATTTTATGCCGTTGAAGATGTGTCGGAACCGATAACTTCTTCTGCACTGTGTATGTGCAACTATAGGTATGTGCTCATTCTTGACTGATTCGTCTCCTTACATTGATGTATCACTGTGACACAAACTACTTATATTTCTTTATTCGGATATGTCTCGTACTACTTTGAGCATATGCCTTTGATAATCATTCTTTTCTTCGGCAAACAGCGTACTCATTTTTTTTTTTGTCATCATAGGGCAGGAAACTGCAAGCAATGAGGCAATGTGCTTCTGCCATTAACTGCATGCTCCTGCCTCGTTAAACTCGTAGAACCTTCACCCCATTTGAACTCAATGGTTCCGTTAGATCTACCTGTTTGTTTCTTGTTTCCTTTTCTTTTCGCCAGTCGCCGAAAACCCCTACGGAAGTCGATATACGGGAGAGCCAGCATGGCCAAATCGTGCGAGTTGTTAGCGACAGGTACCAAGGCGCTGTAATAATTATTTCACGAAAAAAAAGCCAGGACACGAGACTAAAGCTAGTTGCATCTTTCTTTGGCATAATATGGAAAGGGTTATAGTTGTGAGATTAGTTAAGGTTAGACGAGCCTAGCGACAGCGAGGCGTAATTGCAGAGGCGCTCACCAATAAGCGTGCGATCTGTGGGTACGGGTGTTGATTTCTCACTTCGTTTGATTTCTCACTATACCTCGTTTTGCATTACTGTTTTCGGTCCTCTTAAAAAGAATGGCGCGTTTATTGTTTGATGAGTGCTGTTCTGACGAATGCTGTCACACACTTTTGTGAAGATCCCCCAATACATCACGGTCGAGCTCCTATGTTCTAAATGCTACCATATATTCAAATACAGCGAACGTAAGTTTAAGACAAAGGAGATGGCTTAAGGCAGGCGCCTTCAGTCAGCCACTCTATTAGCTTCAGAAATATGTATGCCAGTCTTCAGAAGAAAACGGGATATCACCCACGAGTGACATTAGCCGACCGCCTTTCCGGTCGACCAGCTTGCAAGTATCGGGGAAGAATCTATGTGACCCGTACGTGCATTCGCATACCTCTTTTTGCTTCAGACGGGGCTGTTCGTGCCGCATCCATTTGCATAGGGAAGTGGTAGTGCGTGGCTCAGTTTGTACACAAAGTTGCTCCTCCTGATAATGGATCGGGGTTTTGCGGAGAGCGCTGAGTCGTTCTTGCGTGGCCGCTACAGCTCTGCTAGCTGCCGCCGCCACGACCACTTTGCTCTTTCGCTTATCCGACTACACTTGCCTCTAGCTGTGGAGCCGGGAAGACATCGTCAGCCAGTCGTGCACGCACGGACTATTTATTTAGTTAGCCATTTGGTTTATAGTGGGGATTCCATTTGAGATGGTGAGAGAGACGCTAACATTTATGAAAAGCTGGGGCTGTTCGGTTAGCTTATGGCCTGGCATATTACTCGAGGTGTTCGGCGAGAGAGAGAGAGAGAGAGTCAAAGAGGGAAAACCAGGAAGGTTAACCATGGTCGTCTCTTCTTTCCCGTACTATTATTAGACAGAAATAAACTTTATTTGTGACCAGGCGCACGTTCGCTAAGTCCAGAGGTGGGTGACTTCCGCATTCCAGGTATACCATGGCTGGCCGCTGACACCCGTGCCCTTTCCACCAGCCGGAGCTAGTCCTCAGGGTTTACTGACGCCAGGAACGCCTCCCACTGGAATTCTGGATTTTCTTGTATGCTCTGGTCGTCCATGGGTGCGACACTTGGGTTGTTTCGACAGCCCCATACCATGTGGTACAGGATGTTTGAAGAGTCCCGGCAGTATTGACAGTTCCTGCTGCAGTAGCCGGGGTAAATTGTGTGTATGATGTTCCGTGCTAATAGCCTTCTCCAGGTCACCGCTTGCTCTTTACTCAACCTTTTGTTAGAAGGTGGATAGTGGCGTCGTTTCTTCCGGTAGTGCGCAAGTGCGTCGGATCTATCTATCTATCTATCTATCTATCTATCTATCTATCTATCTATCTATCTATCTATCTATCTATCTATCTATCTATCTATCTATCTATCTATCTATCTATCTATCTATCTATCTATCTATCTATCTATCTATCTATCTATCTATCTATCTATCTATCTATCTATCTATCTATCTATCTATCACCACCTACAACTTATAGCTCTCCTGGCCGTTTCGATAATGGTATCGATACCAAAAATGGTATGAAATAACAAGACTGTATAATGATCATACGTGACTGGTCATAGTATGACAATCATGACATGTATGCCATGAATGTCATGATTTACATTTCATGGTCTTGCTGCTCTTGCGGTGGTTTCGTTCACATGACATATTGCAAAACGGTTATGGTATGACATGATTGCATGGCGAACGTAAGCGACAGAGACTGACGTGGAAATCATGGCATGCATGTCACGTAAGTCATGACTACACGCTACGCTCATGGTACGCTCACAGTAGTTTCACTAGCTTGACATATACCAAATTTGGTTATTATGGCACGTGAATGAATTACTGAGGTATATGACTGGTGCAAACATGATAATCATGATATGCGTGTCCTGTCAGAGCATGACTACATGCTACGCTCATAGGGCGCTCGTGGTCGTTTCGCTAGCTTCATATATATCAATTATGGTATTACGTGATGTAAATTGACGACGAAGGTAAATGACAAGTCTAAACATGACAATCATGACATGCATGTCATGTAAAACATGACTACATGCTACGCTCATAGCGTACTCACGGACGTTTTGCTCGCTCCACATGTACCAAATTTCGAATCAGGTGACGTGAATAGACGACGAAGGTAAATGACACGTTCAAACATAATAATCATCACATAAAAGTCATGTACGGCATAATTTACGTCCACCTCGTAACGTAGTGCTGATATTGAAGTGACATATCAAGCTTCCTCATTCCTGCTTCGCATGTCATCGATTCCCACTCTACGTGGGATCTGCCAATTTTTTTTCGGTATGGGCTCCTCTGTGTTTCTGGAGTCTGAATATTGCTGTGGAGAAGCCCGGTGTATATGCTCTCGGTCTGCGGCATGTGCCGCTTGGTTCCTTACAAGAGATTCGTGCATCGTTGTGCAGAGGATCCTTGCGTCTTCGAAGTTGCACTTCACGAGGATTTAAAGGGCTGATTTGCCAACTGATCCCTTTTGAAACCTACGACACGCTTCTTGTGAATGCGTCATGACTGGTACTGACAAAGAACTTGAACTTATTGCTAACGCAATGCCCAGTTCCTCCGTGGTGGTTGCATCATTGGCATATGTGGAAGCGGCTGCGAGATCTGTGTTTTTTTTTCATCCACCACGCAGGCTACATAATCGTTTTTTTCCTCGGCATTTAGTAAAATCTGTGTGTCGTATGCTCTCATTGCTGCTGTAGCTTGGTATAGCCTCTGCTGTAACAACTGTGCTCGTGCATGTCTTATTCCTATGTCATATGGCGGGCGCATGTTCCTTGGTATTTGACGCACAAATATTTTGCCCTTGATTTCATTGGGAATAGTCTGGGGCAGGTTCTTCCCAAATCCCCAGTGCCCGTAACAGCAAAGTCCGAACAATTCAACAACAAATAGCAGCGATGGGATCCTGGTCAACCCCCGCTTCCAAAAACTGGTGGTATTGAGCGGTGGGATCCTGCAGTGAACTCTCGGACGTCAAGTGCACACACTTTATGTTCCACTTCTAGGTAGCGAAACCAGTTGAAGAATTGTTGCAGAAGCCTTGAACTACCAGAGCACTCGAATATAAAATAGCCCTAAAAACCCCGCATCCACCGCGTGGAAAGCTCGACTAGTCATTGCGCGCGCTTCTCCGGCAGTTTCGACTCCCGTGGTGTCGCCTAAACTTGGTCCGCGTTACTTGTCTTTGTTATTGCTTTAATTT
Source organism: Rhipicephalus microplus (assembly GCF_043290135.1). Classification (NCBI taxonomy): domain Eukaryota; kingdom Metazoa; phylum Arthropoda; class Arachnida; order Ixodida; family Ixodidae; genus Rhipicephalus; species Rhipicephalus microplus. The sequence goes on along the minus strand of NC_134710.1, from coordinate 90,944,536 downwards.
CGCAACAAGAACCCACGGTTCGGTCTATGCAGTTGGCGAACAGCGGGTCGTTTTCGGAAGTGGCGCGAGCTCCACATTTCTCTTTCAAATCTACCGCGACGCTCGCCCTGCAATTTCCGAGTGGCAGCTGCGCCGAGTGCGGCCCGTCGCAAAGTTAAAGCGATCTAACGAGCCACCGGCGGCAGGAGCAAGCAGCCCCTGTCTCGCTCGCTTCCCGCTGCTCGTCGTTCTTGTCTCCGAGGACACATGACGGCACGCTATAATCGCCTTGAATTATGGCAGATTACGGAGAAGGAGACCCCTGCGATATCACATCTTGAGACAAGACTCCCGTTTTCTTTCACCCTGCCGAGGCTGCGAAAGAGCCCGGGTTCACACGACCCTCGCAAGCTCCACCTGCAATACGCCATCAGCTCTCGCCCCCAACCCCCTTCCAAACTCCAGCCCACTATCTTTGTTCTTTTTCCTTTCTTCGCCCCCGCACTGCAGCCTCGTGCAGGCGGATTAGGTTCAGAGGTTATGCGTTTTCCGTCGGGTGCATGTTATGCGAAACATGAATATATAGCGCCGTAAAAGGGGCCTATCCTAAAATCCGCTATGGGCGCATAAAGACGTGTGCGCGCCCCTGTCTAGATGGTGCGCGCAGGCCTTAAGGTGTCTAATGTAAATGTATACGCTATTGCTCTACATGGCACAATTGTCCTGTTTCCCCGCTCACGCGTTTTCAGGACTAAAACTCATCTGAAATTCCTAGTAGTAACTTACTTTTTGTTAGGCGTAATTCTAGCGCTGGCTCCGCGCGAGGCAGAGAGAAAGAAATATGTAGAGACGTGCGCAGAGCACGAGCGCTGCAAGCCGCCAAGCTTGTGGCTTTCGAGGGAAATGAGGAAAAAAAAATAAACGAAGAAAGCACAGCGACGGTTTTTACACTGGTGCCAACCTGGCTGCTTTTTCGCGTTGATTAAACGGTAGACTTTGAATTCTGACTTTTTTCGCCTCGCGCCGGGCTAGGGAGGATTGGGGGTACACGCATGTGATTACCGATGTGAAGCTCTCGAGTTTTCCTTTCCTGAGTTCAGCATTTGCATAATACCGTCAAGAAAACTGCGCGCATATTCTGCGCGGCTTGTTTTTGCATCACCACAGAAATGGCGATTGTCGTGAGGAGCCATGCACTGAATAAAGGGCAGCCCGCATTGTCCACCACCACTCTTTCTGTGCAACATATGACTTGTTTGGAGAATCGTGCAACTAATATCACATATCCTGTGGACAAAACATGAATGTGTTCTGGACGGGGAAGTTTGCCTGAGATTTATTACCATATAGGTCGCTTTCTGGCCTCGTTTCGGGCATCTTTGATAAAGATAACTTGCATGTCCGATAGTGAGTCTCGAACCAGGGTCCGCGATTATGACAGCACAATTTTATTAACACCTAAGCTACAACGGCCTTTTTTCCTTACGACTTAATTATCAAAACAAAAACAAGCAAACATTTGTTACAATTGAGATCAATTATAGTATATACTTATTTCTTGACAACCATCATATTAAGAAAATTTACGCATGTATAACGTCTGATAACAAAAATCTGATTTGAAAATGGAGAGCGGGCTCAAATTTATATAACGCCTCGGACAGTGAACTGGAATGCGTGAAGAATGTTTGGCGTTGAAACATTAATTTGACGAGCGTAAAACGCCCCGGGCCGTCACAGTCATGGCGTTGTTGTTCATCTTGGGGAATCCTTTATTTGCAGATTTCTCTACAAAATTCAACACTGGTGACCTCAGGTAGCGTCATGAGCGGGCTGTTTTGTAAAAACAAAAAACAAAAAAAAACAGCTAAGGCTGCCTAAGAGGTGTGAACTGATTGATCATCCAGTCCGCCCATCTTGACAGTTAGTGCTTTACGGTTTTTTATGTATTCGCCTCAGACGACTCGAAGGCAAAGGCCATCTTTTTTGTTTCCCTCTCAACCGATGTGTGGTGCCTGCTCACCACCACTCCAAAGCCTTCTGCACATAACGTGGTTTTGCACTGCCTCCGAGATCGGAGGCACCTTACCTGGTTTTGCATTACTCCGTGATGGGACCACACTTGACCAAGGTGTAATGTGATGGAATGACAACACCATATGACGTCATGCCACACGACGTCATCATAACATGATGATGACGTACGTCTCCAATATTTTGTGGTCTGGGACGTCATCTCGTGATGATTGTTTGCATCACTCGTCCCTGCAGCAGCAGGATGTGAACGTGATCGAATTGTACGTTTTGTGGGCCATTCAGAGCTCTTGCTTGAGTGATATTTGCTGAGATTTTTACGTGTCAAAATCGCCATATGGTGTACCGAGGCATGCCGTGATGGGAGAGGGTGGGGGCTCCCGGTGTATATAAACAAACTGGAGTTTTTTAAGGTGCTCATAAATGTAAGTCCATGCGGGTGTCCTTGCATATCGGTCCAGTCGAAAGGCAGCTGCCATGGATGGAACGCAAACGCAACTAGTGCTTTAAGACGCAAAGTTGAACTGCAATGACTTCAGGTTTGGCGAATATTCCGCATGCCTTCTCTTTTTGTAGAGCTTTGAGACTGTGGCATTTTATGTGCTTTAACATCAGCACGAATCACGTAAACCCTTCATGAAGACAGCTGCTCAGTTGGCATGATTCACTACAAAGTACTGCATCGAATGTTTTTCCTTCAAAATTGAATGTGTTGTATTGTTTCTTCGTTGCAGTTAAATGAATAATTTGGATTATTAATATAATAATTGCTGACGTTTGACGCCTCAAAACCTCCATATATTTATGACAGACGCCGTAGTCTCCGGTGGGCTCCGGAGATTTCCACCTCCTGGGGTTCTTTAGCGTGCATCTAATTCTAAGCATGCTAACCTCGGGCATTTTCGCCTCCATCGAAAATGCGGCTGCCACGGCCGGGATTCTATTCCGTGACCTGCGGGTCAGCAGCCGAGTTCCTTAACCACTAGACCACTGAGGCGGGTAACGAATCGTTCGTAACGCTGATGTTGTCACAGACATCGTGATACTATTGCAGTCGCCATCATTGCGCAGTCATCGCAATTGTGTAGTGCCGTCACAGAGGCTGACGTACCGCACACAATTGATCACCTCAAACAGTTACGCCACGCCATATAAAATGACTGGTATGCAGCAAACGTTAATAATAACTCGAGTATACCTTACAAACGCATCGCACAATATTGTTTTACTTATGGTGGGGCATCTTTCCACATGTGTTTCTGCTTTATTTCTTGCTTACATGCTTCGAAACCAACTAACTTCTTTCATAATGCCACTGAAGGATGAAATTTCTGTTTTTTAACGTCCGGCAAGGCAATCTATATGTAACTGTCCTTTCGAAACACTGCGACGGATTAGAATACATAAATGAAGAAAAGCCGTAGAGGCCGCTTTGAAGAATGAAATGTATCGCTTGTGGAAAAATTAAAAAAAAATCGTATCACGTGGCTCATGCCAACGTCAGGAGAAGGGGAGGGGTTAGGCAGCAGCCGCAAACCTACAGAACGTACTTTCTCACCCCAACTTCTTATAGCGCTGCATGCTAGTTACCAGCCCCTTTATATTGCGTGTCATATATAAGAGTCTGCTTTCTGCGTTGTTGTGGCTACGTATTTCGACTTCCGCAGCCCCACGAGCGAAAACTCAACCATGGCTTCAAAATATGAACAGGAAAAGTGGTTCTCACTCCTCCATCCAACTCGTGCCAGTTATGAAGACATATGTAAATAAGCGTCCGTATAAATGTCTGCTGAAGAAATTGAGCGCCTGAAGATCGCTTGCCGAGGGCGGCTCTCTCACGTCTCATTGTATGCACACGCACCCTCGGCCGGGGCGTAAGACTCCAGCGCTGTTATTTGATCCAGACTTCTCAGACCTGCGGCAGCAGATAGGACACGGTGCTCCAACAACAGGGACAAGACAAATACAAACCACGGGGCAAAAGTGATGACCGAATAGAAAACAGGAACAAAAGCAGAAAAAGCTGGGCGAAGGACGCGGAATATTGTTCCCGGTATTGAACACGGGACGGGTCCAATCACGAGATTCAATTATAAGCGTGGACGGCCAGGCTCACTTTTTATCGTTATTATTATTATTTTCCTAGAGGTTCCGGCATTTTTGTTTTTATGCCACAGCATTAGAGATGGGGGTTGCCATGCACCTTGTTTGCGCTCCTCGCCAACCACAAGGCGTGAATGGAGTCCCTCCTTCATTCTCTTTCATTTTGTCGCCTTCCGTTATTGTTACGTTTCTTTGTGCTGTCGATAACCTTATAGCGTCTTTCAGTCGGTGTGAAACTCGTATTGTTTCGGCTGCGCATTATAATCACACATGCGATTAAAAATAGCACTTTGGTAATCATAAAATGTGGCCAGACATAATGTTACACAGCTTTCAAGCACTTGCACCCTGTAGCGCATAGTTGATAAATTCTCTGTCCCGAGTTACGTATTCTAGGAAAGGGTTTGAAAGTTGTACTTAGAGAGAGATCATTTATTAGAGAAGTACAGAACATTAGACTCCAGATAGTTATGTAGGGTTTAACGTCCTAAAACATTATATCATTATGAGAGACGCCGTAGGGCTCCGGAAATTTTCCCCACCTGGGCCTCTTTAACTTGCACCCGAATCTGAGCACATGGGCCCACAGCATTTTCGCCTTCATTGACACACTATAGACTCTAGTGAAGCCACAATGCTGCGTGGTTATTACATTTTCGCATAAGCTGTTTCAGTCACAATCGTTACATTCATCACCTCTTTTTTGCGCATTTACGATATAGAAATTAGGTGTGCTTTAATCACTAAGGAGTGCAGGAGGCTTTGTTATTATTGAAACAGTGGAAGTAGACTAATTAAAAAATAAAACAGTGGTGGTAACACTAAGAAAGAAAGAAAGAACAAAAAAGAAAGAAATGAAGAAACTAGGAACTGTAACTAAAATGAAGTCCCGCTTTCTAAGCTCTGCATACCTGGAAGGAGAAAATCAGTTCTATGAGACGAAGCTCCGGGATGGCACAAATATGACTGGGGACTGGTAATTTAGTGCACACAACTCTGAGTTGGCACTAGTCACTATCACAGCCTGTGTCGATGCATGCAGCCCATGTTCCTTAGACCCCTGCTGCTGCCTGCACTTTATGCAATGACTGTATTTGATGTTTACTGTACCTCAGGCAACATCATGTCCCAAGGCGCAATGTGTTCGACGATCGTCAGTTTAAGGTCAACTTTCTTTGAAAATGCGAAGCATTTCAAAACGAAATGAATCTATCTATCTATCTATCTATCTATCTATCTATCTATCTATCTATCTATCTATCTATCTATCTATCTATCTATCTATCTATCTATCTATCTATCTATCTATCTATCTATCTATCTATCTATCTATCTATCTATCTATCTATCTATCTATCTATCTATCTATCTATCTGTCTGTCTGTCTGTCTGTCTGTCTGTCTGTCTGTCTGTCTGTCTGTCTGTCTGTCTGTCTGTCTGTCTGTCTGTCTGTCTGTCTGTCTGTCTGTCTGTCTGTCTGTCTGTCTGTCTGTCCGACCGTCTGTCTGTCTGTCTGTCTGTCTGTCTGTCTGTCTGTCTGTCTGTCTGTCTGTCTGTCTGTCTGTCTGTCCGTCCGTCCACCCGCATACGTCTGGTTGCTCTCGTGTTCACCATCTTAACTTGGTCTAGACCAAAACTGCATGGGAATTAAGGTGGGAACATGGGAACGTGAAAGTCCTGTCGCATACTTCATGAAATCCTTTCCTCCAGACACGTGTGGCCCCGTTTACCATGGGCCAGGGTGTACGGGTCTGTGCCATAGGCGATTGACGGTTTATATCTACCTAGGAACTGCGAAAATAGATATTGGTAATTCGAAGGCGAGAGTGTTATGAAAAAACTGGCAGTGACAGTTTTGACCAGATGATTGCAAAGAATAAAAATTAGGATGTCAGAAGAAATCGAACCCAAGCATTCTGAACCGCATGCGGGTGTCTTCGACGTATCCAAGCCAGGTCTTTACACTGCTTTGAAAAAAAAAAAGATCACCACCCAAGCACACCTTACAAATGCTTAACCAGCAAAAGATGAAACGTGTGGCCCCGATGTTAGCAGTGGGTTCAACGCGACGCTGCACTGAAGCCATTCACAATTATTGGTTACATGTTCGTGCTTCTTCGTGAGGTTAGACACACGTTTGGCTTCGGTTTACCACAGTGTTTATTTCACATACCACACATTGTGCCTCGCATGATCATGGTCCATGTTGGAGTCTAATGAGTAATTAAATGCGGTTTGCAATGTGTTAATGACAGTGGTTGTATAAAACCCAGGCAGTCACACACATCGCAGCCAAAGCCAAAGTGCCGCTGGAGAATCTGCCACCTAATGTTTCCATTCGCCCCTGTGAACGCGCTCCCCCAATCATCACGTTGACGCTGCTGTGCCCACAACAGCGCTTGTTCGGCGCGGCGTTGCCCCGCCACAGTGGTCTAGTGGCTAAGGTACTCGGCTACTGACCTGCAGGTCAGGGGATAGAATCCCGGCCACGGCGGCTGCGTTTTCGATGTAGGCGAAAATGCTGTTGTCTTGTGTGCTCAGATTTAAGTGCGCGTTAAAGAACTCCAGGTGGTCAAAATTTTTCGAGCCCTCCACTATGGCGCCTCTCATAATCATATGGTGGTTATAGGACGATAAGCCCCCCATATCAATCAAATCGGCGCTGCATTGCTGCAAGCGTTTGACATTACGAGCTAACTCGGTGGCATGGTTGGCAGTATCCGCCCGCCATCGGTGCTTGCATTCCCGTTCGCGATTAAGCACGGCTTGGAAGGCTGCCGGATCATCGGTACGCAGTTGTTGCCTACATTCGACTTTCCGGGCCTATTTTTGTGCCTGAACTTCACCGTTGGCCCGGCGAATACGAGTTCTCTCACTTTTCCACTTTCGGCGCTCATCTTATTCATGCAGGAGCTTTCAGAAGCAACTTATGCGCACGTGCTCAGCGCCACGGCTGCGACGGAATGGACGACGTCACTCACAACGCTGCCAATAACTCGCGTGCTTGGGTACGACGCTGAGAACGACATAGCACATCCAATTGAGACTACTCGTGACACTTATGCTGATAATTTTTTTTTCTTGTACACATATACAGCTTTTGCTGTGAAACATTCCATGCAGATGTAATGTCGGGTGCAACGTGATCTGTGGTTATCGGGCTGGGCATACAATTTTATAATAAAACAACGCGATAAACACTATACATGCAATTTTATGGTACATGCGTTATGTCAGGTTAACGTATTTGGTTCCAGTGTTGGCTCAGCGTTTATAGGAGTTTAATAGACACAGAAAAATTTGTATTTCTGTGACTAAACAAGCTACATTCAACGCTAATGCTAAGTCATCGCGTTTACTGTATCTCGCCATACTAAATTTCCTGAAGACGGCTTCGCATGAAACCGATTTCCGTAAGAGGTGGGATCAGCCAAATGTTTTTACCACGATAGCAATTATATGGACACTCTCGGCTGTATTTTGCCGCCGGCGTCGACGTTACTTGCAATATGTGTGTACTTATCAAGATATATGAAAGCGCGAGAAAGAGAAATAATACAGAAAAAGACTCCAACACGCGGAGTCGAACGTGGGAGCTCTGAATTGTGAGTGCAAGGCGTTAGTCACTGAGCCACAAAGGAGCACCTCCTTCAACGTTCAAACGGCAAGCTATTTATATCTACCACTTACCGCGGGTGACGGCCATCTCAGGGGGAACTATCGTGTTTTCAGCAGTACCAGCAAGATGGCGCAATGAGCGCGCGTCGTCACATCATCAAGACGCGGCGGCACGCACTCTCATCTCCCACGCGTAGTTTGCCCCGTGAAGAGGGGGCAGGGTGGACCTCACGCACACGCTTATCTCGCGGTGGGGACAATTGTACGTCTTGGCTGGCCTTGGGCTTTCACCGGAACGATTCTGTTTTAGTTACCGGGCGCACAAAGGTCACTGCAGTAGTTGCATAGTCACCGATTGCGAAAAGGGCGTGCTTTTCAGACACAGCGAAGTAACAACTGAGGCGCTTTTTCTGCGTTAATTTCTACCTGTCAGTACGTTTCGTGCGTAATTTGTGCATGAGAAACGCGGGGCACGTTTTGATCTGCTTGCCATTCTGTGCATGGCCTTCCAATTTTTTAGCTATCGCGTTCATTGCTTCGCCTTTGCGGCAAATCTGTGACTTTTTTCTTTTGTTATAATTCGGCCACAGTTCCTCGAGGCGCGTACATTTGCTTGCAGAAAGTGAGACTGTACCTTGTGGCAAATTCTTTAGAAAAAAAAAGAAAAAAAAGAAAGTCTTGATGAACCTCCGGACCGACCCCGGTGGTTCAGCTCAGACTTGGACTGCTTAGATCTCGAGTTCAGTTTCTCACCACTGTGCTTGCATTACTTTGGAGGAGTATAGCAACAGCGCTCTTGCGTCATGCTTAGAGGACAAGTAAACAAACGAACCCCAAGTGGCAAGAAAATCGCTCTGTATGTCATAGTCATTGTGCGAGAAATGTTATTGAGCTCATCAATCTTTAGCATTACTCAGTACTTTTTCTGACACGTGTTTGTCGTTCGTCTTATGTTTCTGACGTTGAACCGTATGGTAGATATATTGGTGGGATAGATGCATCACAGAATTTTATTTCTCATACAAGTGCTAATCTACATTAAAATGTCTTTTTTCTTCAACATTACCCAAAAGTGTAATTGTAGTAGCTATTTAAAAGTTGCCTACGGGAATTAGCCATGGATTGATGTGGTTTTGAAAGTACCCACAGCGCCTGCAACAGCTATATAGTTTTTAGGCATCCATACAGTAATGAATGGATGCCTAAAAAAGCTCTCCATTACTGGCTAATCGTAATGCGTGGCTTTTCTGTATCGGTGTACAAGGATTTGTTGCGGAAACGTATTGTGGCTAACAGATATTAATATCATAATGAATATACCGGTATTGAGCTTTCCTTCAGCAATTTCCGAGCGTATGATGAAAGGTTCGCACGACAGTTATGAATGGTGCACCACGTGTGTGCTTTGGCTTTTCACATTATCGCTGTGCTGAATTAGACACAGCTTATTGTAGCTGCCCTTGTTATCCTTTCTTGCTTTGCGGTGTGATCACCTCTATCATTGCATTAGGCCTCATTTTACCGAGTCGTTACCCGCACTCTATTCCTGACTGAAAATTGGCGTAGAAGTAAATTTCACCCGTCGAAACTAGCCCGGGTCAACTTCAAGTGATACTAAAACTCTAGCAATGCGCAGGAATGGATTGCGCGCTTCGCAACGACGCATTAAATTGCAAAGAAAGGTTCGATGCAGCAAGCAACACGAGTCAGTACTGTTCAAATTTCTTTGCTCTTGGTTCGCAGTAGAAAGATTGAAAAAAAAAGTAGGTAAACGAAGAAAAAAGGAAAAGAAAATGAAATCATTAGCTGACACTGCAAGCTGTTCGAACGCGAAATAAGACTGATTTGGTCACAGCTCTCGAGAGGCGCCCAGCGAAACGTAAAATTTCCCACTTGAACTGCCAATTTGGTCTAGATTTATGCATTTAAACCACGCACGGGAGCGAGGATTTATAGATGGATAGGTGCGGAGATGTCGCGTCTGTGCCGTTTGCGACGGAATGCCTGCGCTATACGACGCGCTATAGGCCATCAACTCTGTCATCGTCTAGCCAATAATTTGGACGTCACTGGCTACGTGCGGAAGAGATGCAGTGCGCCAGACACCCTTCTGGTGTGCGAGACGCAAGGAGGTGCACCGCAAAAGAAGTACTGAAACAAAATGTGGCCTCATTCCACCTACACTTGCTTCATGTCTATTCCGAACGTCAAGCACAAAAGTAATAGAAAATGAAGATTGAAATAAACTTCTTTGTAAAAGAGCACAAAGGAAGTACAAGAGCGCAAAGGAAGTATAAGAGCACAAAGGAAGTAGCAAAACGTAAGGCAGAACGATGGTAAAAAAAAAAAGACGCCTGACATTCTCGCCACCACCCCTATTGCTAACGGATTCAAAGAGTTGATCTTTTGGAAGAAAAAAACTTCGGTGGGTGATGACGAAGGGCTGAAGCGCATTGCGGGCGTTTGACCTCGAAGCCGGCGCTCGGCACGGCGCTCGTAAAGTCAGCGTGCGGGGACGTCGTAGATCCTGTAATTTTCGACACGGGTCGCTCTAATGTCATTTTAACAGGGCACTGGAAACAGCCTCGAAGAGATGTACGGGTCGTTATGCGCGCTATAGGCGATCTTTATTTCGCTCTTTGTTCATGTGCATAGGTCCAATATTTTTTCTTTCTTAATTTTTTCCTTCTCAGTAGTGGGGAAGCAAAGGCTTTGCCTTCGCATGTTATAACTCATCGTGATGAACGTTGATTGCTCGGTGCCGAGATATGGGTTGTTTGTTTAAAGCTTACTTACCACCCACCTTCATGTCTTGTTTCATCAATACAAGCGTGCACGCATTTGTTTATTTTAAAGAAGAACAGTGTTGCCTTGCTAAGTTATTCGTCAGTCGTACCAATTCCTTGAAATAAATTCTGGCAAGGAATGAAACCCCAATACGTTGTCTTGTTCTGTGACTGAATCTGATACAACAAAAGGGGACGGTTCTATTGAGTCCGACATGCTTGCTCTTTGGCCGTGTGGACAGCAGGCGAAGAATGGTCAGGCGGCAATTCATGACGATAGAGTTGCAGCTTTGAACTTTCGCTGCGGAAAAGGATGTTGTGGTTCGATTACGCCATGGCATACCGTATTCAGGTGGGTGCGAAGTGCAAGAAACCCTGTTATTATCATGCATTTGCTGCACGCTAGAAAATCATCGACAACTAATAAAGCTGGTAATATTAATGAAGTTAATCATTTTCAGTATGTACTGCTAAAAGTCTATTGAACAAGGTATTACTGCAAGTTGAAACTAAAAAATTAGGAGTAGAGGAAAAAAACAAGTTTAATACTAATTCACAAACAATTTCCCTTTCCTCCACGTTCGGAAAATGCTGTGCAGCGCTTTATAATAAACCACCGGTCTATAGATATGCGGTGTATACTTGCGTACTTTACCTAATTTATCTACGGCTGTGTGTATTCAACTTGAACACCATTAAAATATGTCAACATAACCAAACACGCCATGATATGATGGTTCGTACTTTTCAAGTGGAATTGGTTTCATTTATTTTGTCCTATTTTGTAAAGTAAGGTCATATTTCTAGTAAGAAAAGGAAAACTACATCTTTCTTTGTTTACTTCACAAGCATACTGTCCCGCAAGCTATCGATAATTTTGCTCTAATTTGCGTCACACGGAGATTTCATTTTCTTTATCTTCCCTTTCTTTTTTTTTTTCCTGTATACGCACTTGTTCGCAGACTTCACTTATTCTCCTATCTATAATTTCTTAAATACCGAAGCCTCATACGCCATAATAAACGCGAAAATATGCCATCGATGTCAACGTGAATGATTTATCGTGTTGCGTCTCTCATAATAATATTGGGGTTTTGGGACGTTAAATTTCACAAATCAATCAATCAATCAATCAATGATTCATCATGTTGACGCCTACAGATTGTAGCTTGGTCAAAACTGTGGTGGTCACGGAAGACAGTGCAAGACTTTGTTAGGTGCAGCAAGCTTCTGGAGGAGGGTGGAGAATGTAATAGTAGTATTAATTGTTCGGGATTTACGTCTCAAAACAACGATATGTTTATGAGAGACGCTGTATTAGAGAGATCCGTAAACCTAAATGTATAGGCAAACTGACCTCTAGCATTTTGCTTCAATCGAAATGCGGCCACCACCAGTGGTATTCAATCTTGCGACCTTCACGTCAGCCGTCAACCACCATGACTGCTTTAGCGCCATGGAATAAGAGACACAGAGAAAAAAGAAGCTGCCTTTTGCCTTTGAGTCGTCTTAGGCGAATGCGTAAGAGACCCTGTCAGTTGCTGGTGGCTGCATGCGGCCACCAGAAACTTGAATCTGTTTCGTACTCCCGTCAGGACGACGATGACGCAATCGCTCGAGAAGAGGAATGCTGTCATGTCTGTTTCGCTGAAGTTGGTGCATGTGCATTTATACGTGTGAAAGCTCGCCGCTATACTCGCGCGCTGTAACAGAAGTGGAAGTCCTGTAGCATGGATATGTTGGAAACGATCTTCAGCACGGTTACGCGAAGAAGTACACACAATGAGGAAATCGGACTGGCTGTCTGTCCGAGTAGCAGAGCTTCCGACGCGGACGCGTCGAGCGCAGAGCACCCCGAAAACCTCAGCCGCATCGCGAATAGCGCAGCCCATGGAAACCCTTGAAGGCGTACAGAGATTGCGGTCTCGTGGTTTGCGGACAATGGAGGTGAGCGGCGCTCGTTGAGAGGTATCGAGCGTCGGCGCACGCGCGGTGAACGTTTCTGTCAGAGGTCAGTGCTTCATCAGGCCGGTCGGTCGTTGGCGCGATCGGCTAAACGGCGCGCGTTCGACCACAGCGCGGCCCTCGTGACGCCATCGGGCGGCGCGATCGCAATTAGCGAGCAGGGCCCGCCTGCGCGCCCTCCTCAAATACGACACGAGAGAAGCCTGTAATTACGCTTAATTTTTTCCCTCGACGCGCAAGAGGCTGGCTAGAAGCGCGGCTCGCACACCTCATTCGCGGCGAAACTCGTGAACGCCGCATCCGGGTGTCCGTCCGTCCGTCTCAATCGCTGCTGCGCCGCCAGAGTGCGTGAGCGGCCCCGGTGCGTGGCTCGCACTTTGCAGTTCGGTGATTGGCGAGCATAATTTCAACTCGCTGCTTTGGGTATCGAGCTTAATTGTGGAAACGCACAATGTGCGCTGGCCCTGATGCGGTGTGATTAGCAGCGCTGCCACACGGGTGTGTGCGTGCGTTTCCACCGTGCACGCGGCCTGGGTGCGTCTTATCTCCTCTGCTTGACCTGTCACCCTGGGCAGCAGCAGTAATTGCAGCTTGCCGATATAGGAAGAAACAACAGACATAAGAGACTCCTCTGGCTACAATCGCGCCTTTCGCGTTCTCGTTCAGCTTCCGCGCTCTTGTGGATATTTGTTTTGAACTCACATATCCGTTTCGTCCGCTTTGCGTGCCAGATTATTCATTATTATGCATATGTTTGTGGAATTATTTCACTGCAGCTCGTTTCAACGCTGAGGCCGTTGTACTTGTTTACTTTGTTTTTGTTTACTGCAGATTGCTTCGGCATTCTATGCCACCGTGTTTATTCACACAGCCGACGTGTTCCTTCGTAAGCAAAACAGAAGGACTAGCTTCATTGAACACATATAAATGAGAACAAGACCGTACTCGAATAGATTGTGATGAATCGACAATGAAAAACGTACTTTCTTTTTTGTTATTTCATAATCATTATCTTCAAGCTGTCGACATATACCATGTATCAATAACACCCACGCACACGCTAGACAATTTACAGCACACCGGAAATCTGAAATCTTTTCGTGGTACGTGGCAAGAAAACAACGCCACTTTTCTTAGCCCAAGCTCGACACTGAGTGCGCAGTTATTCTCATTTTTTCTGTTTATCTTTCTTTCGCATTCTTTCTCCCTTAGCGATGTCAGTTAGCGTGGCTATAAGTAGCCACTCTGCACCCGCCGTCTTTTTGTCGCATGTTATGGCAAACGTGGAATGCATACTACGCGCGTGCACCCACCATAGCTGTTTGATGAATCTCGGCGTTTTCGTAGACGTTTGACACTTGTTACAAAAAAGAGAGAACTGCGTTATTGCGTTCGTATTCAGCGCTCACGCTTCGCAAGATGAGGTCAGAGAATTTTCTTCATTTTTTTCCTCTTCCACTATATAGACCCGCCAAGAAAACGGCACACTATAACAGAGTTTCTAGATAAAATTTAGTGAGAGTATATTGCCCTCTTTTCTCGTTTTGCGCCCGACTAGCATGAACGTGTATGTGCACAAAGGGTGAAGAACGGCATCCGTGCTGCGACGGCTGTCATTTATCCATATGGCGTCCTTCGCGCAGCCACGGTGGGCAACGAATAAAATTTTAGGGCCAAAAGTCGCCGTCACTCTGTAATATACACGGCGTTCGTACAAACTGAGGCTTCTCGCGGAGCTATCTTTTCCGGGTGGCTGAGCGCCTTGTGTTGCCTGTCTGGCGACCCAACCCCGCGAGATCGGCGACAGCGCTGTCTCGCTGAGTACCGGGGTCTGTCAGGGTTTCGATTGATAGCAGGGTGCCACGGGCACTCGGGCTACCAGCCAACGCGCCGTGGTGATGCCTCTTCTACTGGCTTCTTGAACAGCCTGTAGATTGTTGCGACGCGTGTCTTGAAAGGCGTACTTTTTCACCTCCTCTTTTGCCGCAAGGTCCGAAAGTTAGTAAGCCGTTATAGTACGCCTGTATATAGTGGAGTGCACAACTTGGCACAGAGCGGTTGTGGCAGCGTGCTGCGTGTTTTTAAATGCAAAGCATTTCTGAACGAACGTCGACGACTTCGACCACATCAGTCTATCTATCTATCTAGCCGCCTACGACATTTAGCTCCCCTGGCCATTTAAATTATGAGATCTCTACCAAAATTGGTATGGCATAAGATGACTCTATTACAAGCATAAGTGAATAGCAATAACATAAAAATACGGACATGTATATCATGAATGTCATGATTTACATTTCATGGTCTTCCTGCTCTTGCGGTGGTTTTGTTCTCATGACATATTGCAAAACTACGAACGACCATAGCGTTTGCCCCATTGTGCTGTCTCGGCAGAGCCGCAACGATGGGGGTGGCTTTACGATAAAAACGTTTTGCTATCGGCCACAATAACGACAACCGCTGTGACTGCTTATCGCTGTCGTCAACCGGTGTGAGGAAAGTGTGTCGTTCGTACGAGGAACATTAGGGAGCGCTAGAATAATCATGCACACAGACTCGCGAGTGGGTTTGTCACGTGGTATTTTTTGTATTTTGCAGGCATTTGCAATTAGCAGAAAAACACTAATACGTAACAGATATAGAGTTCAAAACTATCTATTTGGACGTTTTGCAACCAATCTACAACTTTCTCATTGAAATTCTTTATCCACCCCCCTTCCATCGAAAATTGGTTAATTAAACAGATCTAATAAAACTATATTTTAGAACACAAAAAATAGTCTGACTAACTCCAAGCAGCGGGGAGCAACATGCGTTATAGTGGCGTCGTAATTACGTGTTCCGGCGTATTTTTAAACTCTGGCTAAGGTTACATGGGACACCCTGTATACCAATTATGGTATTACGTGACGCGAATGAAAGACGAAGGTAAATGACATGCCCAAACATGATAATCATGACATGGAAGTCATGAAAAGCAAAAATTACGTCTGCCTCGTAACGTCGTGCTGATTTCAAAGTGACATATCAACCTTCCTCATTCGTGCTTCGCATATAATCGATTCCCACTGTACATTTTTTTACAATTGGAATGAAGGGATTAGTGTCCATGTGGAGCGAGCACAGAGCATCATGGTAGTTTTTGTGTTTTGTTAGATAATGCCAACACTCTTTACGTGGAAGAAACGAGCTCTTTATTGCTTTTTTCAATGCAACATAAATTTCGGCAGTTCAGATATATTGTAATGTAGAAGAAATTTGACAGAACGAGATTGTATTTTAAATTTAAGCTAATGAGTGCAGTAGAACTCTCTTTATACAGTTTTAGTGGAACCACGAAAAAAAAACTGTTGCCGTGACGCTCACAACGGAAATATGCAGCTCAATTCAAGAAACGTGCTACAAAATAATAAAGCGAACGCACTGCATACAGCCCTGCATCAGAAGTTATTCATCAGTTCATCGCATAAAGTAGTTCATGATGGAAGCCTGGCGTTTCTTTTACACCCCTGCCAGAAACAGACAATTTTTCAACTCTTGAATAGCTTTGTTGAAGTATACATCTCCAAAGTCATCATGTATGTCTTCAGCACATTCACTGCAGTCACAGTTCACAGCGTATCTGACAGGAACCTTGCAGTTATCATGTGCGGGAAGTGAATTCTATAATATATAGGCGCCTGTAGATTCTTAGCTGCAACTGTACGCCAGAAGCGTTATAAGCGGGAAAACGTGTGACGAAGGAGCATGTCAACAAAGTTGTAGCGTGTAATAGTATCAACCTGATTGATGCTAATAGTTGTTTGATAATTAGAGCAAAGAAAGTAACAGCGTGAATGGAACAGAGATTTAAAAGGAACGAAGGCCATGAGACAAGCGCTGACTGCCAACTGAATCACTTATTATGGAAAAATCAGCCTTTTGCATAGTCTCAGATTAAGCATGCGCACATCACATTCACAATCACAATCTTTCTTTCAAGAAGTCAATTTTTTTTCTCCGTTAGTAGAAGAGAACGTTAGCTATCACTCTTGTCACCCTCGTTATGGATCCAAACGGCCTTTGAAATTGCCCTTTTTTCATATATTTTTCTTTTCGTGTAAATTTTGTTCTACCAAATTCCATCACACGTAAGAGAACACATGAAAACTTCTTACAATGGTGAACCAAATGCTACCATATTCATTCTTTCATAATTGTAGTGTTGTCGAGAACGATCATTCTACAATTTGACTTGCGGTAGAGCTACACACGATGCAGTGATTTCATTGTTTCTGTTATCTTTTTCCCCATCTCTTCCCTCCTCTTTGTTTTTCGTCTTGCTATTCCACTTCCCTAATCCGCCAGTGTAGGGTAGCCAACCGGAAGTCTTCCTAGTTAACCTCCCCACCTTCTCTCTTTCTATTTACTTCCTTCTCCTTCCTTCTCACAGTTAAACGGGAACCCAATTACTCGCGCATTTAGGGAAAAATGTTTTGTAATTAGTGGTGCCCGCGAGGGGGAAGGGGCTGTTTTTTTTTTCGTTTTTTCTATAAGTGACAATATCGAGGACAGCTTGCGAGGGGCATTGAAAAGCAAGTAAACATTGTACCTGCTTGAAACGTTCTTAAATGGGCCATGACACCAATTTTTCTTATCATAGTCTGTATTATGTGGGTTGGTCCTTGCGCATTCACTAAGAAGCTGGCGAAACTTAGGTGCATTCGGTCAAGAACTTCTTTTGTAATTGAATATTTTTGTAAACACGTTAGTGACTTGAGGGTCGGGCAACACTGCCGCACTCGCGAGTCACGTCGTAACAAGCAGGTAGCTTTGCGAGCATCTGCGTTGCGGTGAACGATATTGTTCCGCAGTCCGCTGCATGTGAAATCGAGGTATCTTAGCTCTCGTCAGTTTGGCACCGAAATTGAACGATCTGCAGAGGCTTTAACTTTGGGAGAATACGACGGCTCCGCTCCTTACTGCACATGTTGTCACACGCGCCATGGCGAAATCGCAGTTGCCACCTACGGGTGGAATTAACAGCAGGCGAATCAGAGAATTTCGTTTGCACTAAAGTGTTCTTTTGTGAGCCACAATAGACCTCTACTTCTAGTTTTATCTAAAAACCAGAAATTGTTAGATGACCATGTCATGGCCCCTTTAAGTAAGCTTGTGCGATAACTTGCGCAGGCTATGGAACTAAGTGCTCCTAAGTGCTGGCGATCCCGTAAATTTTCTCCCATATTTCAATCTTGTCTTGCCTGTTTTATTCGTTGCCTGGCTATGCTTTTGCTTTATACAGGATTGTAGAGAATGGGGGAGGGGAGTTATGAAGGAAATAAAGAGGAAAGCAATCTGTGAAGGAAGGAGACAGAAAGGCTGAAAACTGAAGTCTTTACCAGAAAAGGCATCTGGTTGGCTATGCTACTCTAGGAGAGTGGAGGAGAAAGACTGAAAAAAAAAGGAGTGAAAATGTTTACAGCTACTCGCATTGACGCCCTGGCGGGTCAGTTCCTGAAAATTTTCCCTTCTGTCAGTAGGTGGTCATCTACTTATCTGATGAGTTGAGAGAGCTCCCTTTTGGTAATTAAAGCGAGAACACTTATTGAGATCCCGAAGATCAACCTTTAGCTTGAGGCAGGCGGCTCCAACGTCGGGACAGATAGGTTTAATCTTACCGCCATATCACTGCACGTGCAGAGTCCCAACAGTTGACTATTAGCTATTACAATAATAAAGTAACATGTATTCGAGAAGGCCGCTTCGAGCAATAGGTGGACGAAAAGAGTAATGTCACGTCCTGGGATGTCGGACAGAATGCGCAGTGGCAGACAATGTGGGGAGTCGTGTGCTTAGGTGTTTGGGTGAATTGTACCGGTCAATCGTTACATGTCGTACGAATACACAAACTTCTTTTGTTGCGTCGGATTTAGAAAAAAAGATGCTGACGAAGCTGAAACTGGTGGGAGGAGACTGGGCCGCTGCTTCCGCTTGAGAATTTGAGTAAATTCCGACATGACTAAGCAACCACTGAAATGTTATGGTGCGTACCTTTATATGCGGAGTCTTAATGCCCAACGAAGCAGAATGTCCAGTAGGTTACGTGACCTGCGCAACTATATATCCAACAAGACAAAATGTCCACACTTGGAGATTCCGTCTGGAGGCCACAAGTGGTACTTTTCCTATTGCGTGGTTCCCGATTTGCCTAAACTCTGTTAAGAGAAGCTTCTGGTAGCCGATAGAAAAGTAAACTTAGGCAGGCTACTTTCCGATTACAGTATACAGATAATGGAGGACGCGCGGTTTCTCTATTACGAACTGAAAAGCTGCACGGCAGCCTAGACTCCAGCAGCTCTCGCTGATACTGCGCGATAAAGTGGCGTTCTTACAGATCTTGTTGGAATTAATAACGCGACAGTTGAGCTTCTAGTCATGAGATGACCATCGGTGTATATTTAAGTGAAACCATATATAATCCATTTAGATGGAGCAATCGAGCCTATTTGCGGGCACTTCATGATATTCTAGCTTTATCCGTGTTTCCTCGTATTGCAAGGCGTACTCACTTTGTGAATATATAGGCACGCTAAACGGGAGTGCGGTGTTGCTGAAGGCGTGCAGAAGGTTATAAGGTATCATTGACCACAGTAATGTGATGTTACTGCAATAATGTGTCGCAATACTGTCACAGCTTGTTGTTTCTTTACCATTTTGCAAGCAAACGGACAAGAGAGTGAGAAGGCATCCGGGAACGTGTCGGATACGCGCCCTCGGAGTGGATAGGTAGGTTCGTACAGTGGTATAACCCACTGTGAGAATTTTCGCCGCTGTAGACGCACACTTTAAAATACCTATGCAGGTCCATCTCAAATTTTTGTGCAGAAAAGCGTGGACCCATCAGTACGGTCAGTGTTGCGTCTATTCCTGCACTACGCGTGAAGGGGGGTGACGAGTGATTTTAAATGAAAAGAAGAAAAAAGTGGGCCCCGTAACTATCTCTCAGGGGGAGAACACCTCAACAGTAGCCCACGAGGGGTGGGGGTAAATAGGATAGGATTAAGAGGTAGAGAGATAGAAAGAGAGGAAGGAGAGAGCGAGGCACAGCGACAGTGAACGATGGAAGTAAGGAGAAGATAGGAAAGATGGACAAGGTCGGAGGAGTTTGAGGACGGGGCACCACTGGCGAGAGCTCTTGTCGGTGTCAAGAGATGGCGTAGGGCGAGTCCAATCGGCCAGAGCTACGCTGTCGTCGAAGATCGGCGTCAGGAGATGGCGTAGGGCCAGCCCAGTCGGCCAGAGCTACGCTGTCGTCGGAGATCACGAGGGCACAGCCGGTCGGCACGAAATCCAGCGAGCGAGTCCAATAAGTTAGTCATCACTGATAGACGTGAGGAGTGTTGTAAACGCGCAGCGCGCGGACCCATCAATTTTCGACTACCACTCAATATACTTTATTAAAAATGAATGAACAAATAATGGAAAGAAAATGCCTGTTCCACTAACGCACCACAAGCTGAAAGGCAGCTGAAAATAAAGTGATGTGGTGTGTGTTAACGATAAAGAATTTTGGGAAGCAAACTGAAATTGTTTGAAAACGTTAGCTCAGCTTGCTCCAAGAAATGCAAGGTTAGGCCATAGAAGAGCTGCTGGGCCTGTTTGAGCTTTTCTTGCTAAACAACTGAACAGAATGTTTGGTTGGTCATTGAGCGCATGTTGGCTTGTCATGATGATAACCTTCTATCTAAGACACGCGGTACACCTAAAGTATACAGCTCTGCTATAAAATTTCTATAGCGCATATGTGGTACAGACATAGGGCAAATTCAAATACGTTTGAGAATTTTTTGTTCAACATCTGCTCAAAAAGGTAGGTCGGTTATCGAGCACGTGCTGGTTCATCGTGATGATTTTCGATCTGAAACACCGAGGAAACATTGAGTGTAACAGCTCTGCTGTAAAAAATTTAAACCTGATTAAAATACAAGCGTATGTAAGAATGAGTTAAGATAAATAAATTATAGAATTCTTTGTGTCTAAGCAACGATTTGACTATGAGGCACGCCATGTATGATGGCTTACATTTACTTTCGACTCCCTTGCGTGCTCTAACGTGCTATTTACACCCCCTAAGAACAGAGGTGTCGCTGCCTTTCGTACTCATCCAAATTCGGCCACCATCGGTTGTTGGCATATGACAGTAGTGTTCATGAGGCAGTGAAAGAGTGCCTAACACTTTGCTCCACTCATGCAGTGGATAAAGTGAAGAAGTTGATAAAATCGGCCAAGTCGTTGAATATGACAGGTCATTTTCCCACTATCTGTGAAGCGTGAGCGGGTCGCAAATTATGCTGTTTTACGCTTTGTCGGAACTTTATTATGTGTTAAGTTCTTCTCTTTTAGTGTTCCTTTTGATGTCCCCTTTTCTCTGTGAAGCTGAGAGATTATTAAAACAATATTATTAAAAAAAGATACTAGAAATTTTATACCTTGGAACTTTGCTCCAGACCACTACTTAGTTCAACTACAGCTTTTGTCCGCGATGAAAGGTAAATGCTGGAATGGCGGAAATTCTGCCAGCACTCCGGTTTCTTGAAACTGAAAGTACGTGTTTTTTGCCAATTACTCTAACTGCGTCAACACTGTATGGCTAGGATGGCTTCAAGTTTCATTGTTTAACATAATGAGTCTAGAATGGCGTATTCTGATACGAGCCATTCGTTGGAACGACTGGCGTAATGAATGATGTTCCTTTTTTCTAAAGCAGCGCTATATTTCTCCCTTTTTATTTTCCTGTCGAAGTATATTTTGAGCTACCTTACGTTTAGCGCTGGCAAGCTTTCTATCCTAAGGTTGTGTGCTCTATCCTAGCATTTCTGGTGAACGAGAACACTAGACTTCACAAACTGGCACCAAAAGTTTGCTTTGCCGCGTACATTTAAACTATGTGGCAAAGCAACAAACCATTTCAGTTATCGAAATTGTGTTGACAGTGTTATCCTACCCGAGATTTCTTATTTATTAAGGCGAAAGTCCTTAATACCTCATCAAGAAAAAATTGAGGGGCTTCCCACGACGGCATCCCCTGTCAGTGGCGTGAACACGAGGGATAAACAAACTACTGTCACCTCGTGACATCTCAAATCAACAAACTTGGTGACCTCCCCATGACGTCACTGTAATCACATGGTGACATCAACGCATGACATCATTGCTTAGTCGAAGGTGTGCGGATCCAGATCTATCTATCTATCTATCTATCTATCTATCTATCTATCTATCTATCTATCTATCTATCTATCTATCTATCTATCTATCTATCTATCTATCTATCTATCTATCTATCTATCTATCTATCTATCTATCTATCTATCTATCTATCTATCTATCTATCTATCTATCTATCTATCTATCTATCTATCTATCTATCTATCTATCTATCTATCTATCGGAAAACAAGTATACGCCTCTAAAACACAGTTTATTCGTGACGTTTCGATCGGAGACCGATCTTCATCAGACAAACATTTAGTAGGCTCCGTGAGCTTTTATGCCAGAAAGGAAGAGAGAGAGCTATGGGGGGGGGGGGGGTGTTGATGAGGTGTGAGCCTGGTGGGTTTAAGTTCACAATGTATCACTGGAATGTGCTTAATTTCGCCACCTGGATCATTTAGCCAGCTGGACCTAAAAAAAAAATAAACTTAGCGTCGTTCAGTCGTTTGTGTGTGCATTTTTTAATTTTTGTTCTTTGCTCAAAATGCACGTGCTATGCGTAGGTGAAAGTCCGCACACGTACACGTGGTCGTTGTACCACACATAAGTGTGGACCACTTCAGTATATGATGGGTTGTTTGGCAACTCGTTTGAATGTGCACCTGTTTTTTTTTTTTTTTTGCACGACATGCACTTGTTATGCGTAGGTATAAGCACGCACACGTACACGTGGTCTTTTGACTACTGGTTTGACCACTGGTATATGTGTGCACTTTTTTCTTTTTTTCTTTTTTTTCTCTCTTTCTCTTTCTTTCTCCCGGTTGGACGACGGCATAAAACCGCATCTGAACCTACTAAATTTTGTCTGATGAAGATCGGCACCAATAAACAGTTTCTTTAGAGGCGTATACTTATTTCCCTCTAATTTTTTTTACGGTAACCGAAGCCAGAGTCTTCATAATGTACGTATATATATATAATATATATATATATATATATATATATATATATATATATATATATATATATATATATATATATATATATATATATATATATTGTGACGACGAAGACCGAAACTGGCACTCTGGCACAGACGCGCATGCTAGGCAAGCGAGGAAGAAGAGGCAGAATAGAACAGCTTGCCCGACGAACGGGTGTTGTGTCGGTCTCGCTTATTACAATGGCGCAATCGGCGAAGCAGAAGTCTTACGTCCCGGCTTCGTCATCCAGGAGAGGCGCAATAAGCGCCGCTTGAGGACGGCATCAAGGCCTCCTCGGCAGCTGTTCATCTGCTGCCACTACCACCACCGTTCGGGGACGGCGTCAAGGCCTCCTCGGCGGCTGCAGTACACGTTACCGGTACCATATCACAACGACGCCATCCACGCGTCCTTGGCTATGGATTCTGCCGTCAGCGCAAGCCGACAAGTGAACCCTCTGCGGGAAGCCCCCGGTACGTGTCTTCGTGGTTCGTCGGCAGGGTGGGCTTCTCCATCGAGGAACGCCGTTCACGCTTCCTTGGCAATGCGGTCCCATACGCCACTTCAGCTACCCTTCAAACCACCAGTGGACGGCGTCCAGGCCTCCCCTGGGGTTGTAGGGCATGACCTTATTGACACCCTGCCACCGTTTCGCGGCAGGGATCCGCACCGGCTCCTGTTCTTTGGGAATGCCGCTCACGCTTCCCATGGCCTACATTCCCGTTGCCACACTCTTTCAGCATACAAGCTGCCAAGGAACGCCGTCCAGGCTTCTCTGCTCGTCAACCTCACCGGCGTGAGTGCAGCAACCGCTACTCATTCGAAGACCGTGATCACCAACGCTTCGGACTTCACACACGACAGCGCTGCGAACCTGCGGCGTACCATCGCGCTACTCCGCGTCAAGACTAACGGACTGACAGCGTCGATCTCCGAGCTAGCTCCTACAATGTTGCCAGAATTGCGTGCCACTAACGCCGTGTTGGATGTAGCTGCCTCGCACGACCTTGAGGCAAGCCCATTGGAGCAACGAAGGCAACCTTGGGGCACCCTCCTGCAGCTCTCAGACCAGCTCGACGGCGTTGCCTCAGTGATATCCGTATTCTCACGTGCCGCCCCACCATCACTGTCCACATACGAACTGCCGGAATTCGACTGGGTCCGGAACGACGCCGACAGCTGGGTGGCAACCGTCAATGCGCTCGCAATGCACGCGGCCTGGACAGAGAATCCGAAATGGTATGTGGCCATAGACCGTCTTCGGGAAGGTGCAGCGGCGTGGCACCGGTATGAAGGTTGGAAGCAGCAGTCATGGGCGGAGTGGAGCGTCAAGCTCATAGCTGCTTTCGGACCGATTCCCTGTGCCACCTGCCCATGTAACTCGACCTTCTCTCAGGACGGAACTCGGGAAAAGCCAGACCTAGAGGATGCGATTCGAGCCCCAACCATCCTGTCATCTCTCGGTGACCAAGATGTAGGGAACAATCACGATCGTGTAACTCTGCCTTGCACAGGCATTTCTGCTGTCGTATTTAGAGCTCCTGAGGAGCACCAGCCCGACGGTGCAGCTGTGTCCGGCGGGTCCCTGATGGCAAGCTTTGCGCAACGCTCCGCAAGAGGCCCCAACGCAGGTCGTCCGGTCGACTTAGAGGCACCGGCCCCCATCCTACTGGACACTCTACCACCTAATGAGACAGCTCTTTCCGCTGAGTCTAATAACATCCCATCTGACCAGACGGAAGAGGATATGCGTGCGGCGCATGCACTGCCTGAATCGGTAGAGTCTCCGATTTTCGGAACGACTTCCGTCGAGGATCTCCCGTCAGTACGCAGCGTGGCTTCAAGAATCGCTGACTTTACAGCGTCCGGGAGCCCCATAGCGACAACGCTGCGCAAGTGACGGACTACGCAAGTCACGGCGCAGGAGCCACGCCACAGGTCAGCACGAGGACTTCACCCCAAGTTCGTGCAGATGTAAATCACACCGAAAAACATCTCTCGATCCGCAGAAAATTGCACAGACGGCTGCATAAGATTTTACTCGTTTCGTTGCCGGATCCACCATTTCCTGCCCTGTTTACTAAAATGTGGTGGGATAAAGGAAAGCGTTCTGTGATTAACCTGCGACCATGTCGATCCAGTCGGGGCCGCCCGCCAGAACCATCTCCAAAAAACCACACCACCGCAGGAAACTTCTACCACGAGAATGCCTGCTCGGTCCACCAAAGGAAAACCGGAGTCGAACTACTTTCTCTGAAAGTCGCAGTCTGGCCGAGGCTGTAGACTACCACGCGACAGTCAATGTCGTCCCGCGGAGTCATCATCAACAAAGGGACCAACAAGAACCCAGTCCCCACCACGACATGGCGAACGACCCGGGCGACATAGCCAGTGTCGGCCACCAGAGCCAATTTCGACAAACTTCCAGCGTGGTCGGGGCTGACCACGACGATGCAGCCTACCCCGCCCACCTGAAGCAATCTCAGCTGCTGCAGCTAGCCTCACCCACAGGAACATTGTCGTGTGGCCCATCGACAATGTTTGCAGTCATGGCCGCCGAGTGTGACGACGAAGACCGAAACTGCACTCTGGCACAGACGCGCATGCTAGGCAAGCGAGGAAGAAGAGGCAGAATAGAACAGCTTGCCCGACGAACGGGTGTTGGGTCTGTCTCGCTTATTACAATATATATATATATATATATATATATATATATATATATATATATATATATATATATATATATATATATATATATCATCCACTTTTCTTTCTTCTTATTTACATTCCATTGGTTCTAATAACTTCCCCTGTACATTCCTTGGCATTACTGTCTGTTATATCTCATTAATATTGTTTCAAAACACGCGAAAACGAGCCCTTAGGTATACACTTCTTTCCCATATATATATAAAGTCAGGTAGATCCTCCGTGAGCGGTCACAACGTGGTTAATTTCGATGTTTCGGCCTACAGTCTGGCCTTCATCAGGAGGAACTTCAAGAGGCCAGACTCTAGGCCGAAACGTCGAAATAAACCCACGTTGTGACCGCTCATGGAGGATCTACTTGACTATATGCAACGCTACCGCCACTCAACCACCATGCCTGCCTACTGCCTATATATATATATATATATATATATATATATATATATATATATATATATATATATATCCCAGGAACACGAGCATTCGGAGATCGGAGATTAGAAATGTTTGTAGTTAAGTCAGCAGTGAGTCGCAAGCGTACGTGAGCGAATGTACATTCAGTGACATCTGCTATATACAGTGCATGGAATATGATTTGTAGCTAGCTTGCCATTGGGTGACGCTTGCTTAACTTCAGTATTGCGATTCACATTCGCGCTCTATTTCGGTCCCGCTGCCGGCGCTGCTGCGTATCATCTGCGTATGTATCAGTATTTCATTCCGTGAAAAAGCTCGATTAATTTAAAGAGCACATTGGCCGAAGCGTCGGAAATACGCCTTCGTCAGACGCAATCTTTGCGAACACGTGCGTGAGCTCTTTCACTGCTTCGTTACTTCAGCAGCTTCTCTTTCCTCAGGCTCCGTCTAAGTGGACTTGCATAAGCAGAGATAAGAGCAACGAATCCTATTTGTGATAGAATATCACTGCGCGAACTTTTTTTTTTGTAAGAAACTTCAAGAGGAGACATACACTTCGACTAAACAAAATGACCTTCAGGTACGGCTTTAGAGCCGTTGTACGATATACGGGAATCGGTCATTCAATATTCAGTTTCTTTTGAATGGTATACACGCCAAGTCGAGGGTTGTATAAGCAGCACGATTGATCTGTCATCTGGTATTATTTAGAAATGCATTTTCTTTATCAGATTTTCTTGTTCTTTGTCCAGCTCAAAGACACACAAAAAAGCTTTGTCTAAAAGATACTCCGGAGTAATCTTCTACGCCAAGAATACGGAGGCAGTGGGCAGCGCAACGAAGCTTTTGTTAATAAAATCAGACACAGAAATGTGTTCCACTACGCTCAAGTGACTGTACGGGTGATTGCTTGCAATATTCGCTATCGGTGTTCCCACTGGCACTGCCCTTCACTGGCGTTTGTTTGCTTCTCTATTTGCAGCTTACCACTATAAAATAAAATTAAAGTTGGTTTTCTAACCATTGTTAGAAGACTGTTGTATAATGATTGTCTTCCTTATCATCCTTCTATTATGGAGCCACCCAAGCGCCTTTCTGGTTAACCTTCCAGCGTTCTGCCTTTTTATTTCCTTACTTCTTTCGTTTGATGACTGTATTCCGCAGGCATCAATATATGGGACAGAAACTCGGGGTTCAAACAGAGCAACCCAAGAAGCCAATCTATTGCTTCAATGAGTGATGGAACTAGAAAGGGTAAGACTTACGTTAACAAACTGTAACACACTAGTTTGAATCCGCAAGCAAAAAAGCAGGCCAATATTCTGGTCTTGATTGAAGAAGGGATATGAAATTGAGTTAACCGCGTGTGGCGGTAACCGTTGTGGTCGATTAGGATTACCCAAAAAATGCCGTCAGTGAGAAAGGTCTGTCGAAGACGGTATAGAAACTTACAGGCGTAGGGCGAAATCTGCTGGTATAAGGTACATGTAAATGAAAATGAATGCGACAGACATTTATCCTGTGGTAGCAACACCAAGCCTCCATGAATGGAGGCTTGGTGTTGTTAATACTGGTAATTATTGAGCATTTATAAGGTTGACAAGCACTTTTAAATGCGAAGCATTTCTTAGCGAACTTCGACGACTTCGAGCGTATCTATGTATGTAGCAACCTACAACTTTTAGCTCTCCTGACCGTTTCAATAATGGTATAAATACGAAACTTGGTATGGCATAACATGATTGTATAAGGATCATATTTGACTAGTCATAACATGAAAATCAAGATATGTGTGTCATGAATGACATGATTTACATTTCATGGTCTTGCTGCTCTTGCGGCGGCTTCGTTCACATGGCATGTTGCAAAACTGGTATGGTATGACATAATTGCATGTCGAACAAAAGCGAAAGACCCTAATATAGAAATCATGACATGCGTGTCATGTAACAACATGACTACATGCCATGTTCATGATGCGCTAGCGGCCATTTCGGTATCGACGCATATACCAAATTTGGTAATACAGTACGTGAATGGATGACGAAGGTATGTGACTGGTGCAAACCTGATAACCATCAGATGCTGTCATGTAACAACATGACTACATGCCACGCTCATGATGCGCTGGTGGCTGTTTCGCTATCTTCACTTATACCGAATTCGGTATTACGGGACGTGAATGACTGCTGAAGGTATGATACTGGTGGAAACATGATAAATATGAGATGGGCGTCATGTAACAACATGACGTATACATGCTACGCTCATGATGCGCTCGCGGCCGTTTCGCTAGCTCCACTTGTACCAAACTCGGTATTATGCAACCCGAACGGACGACATAGGTAAATGACACATTCAGACATGATAATCACGACATGCGGGTCATGTAACATGATTACATGCCACAATGATGATGCGCTCGCGGCTGTTTCGCTAGCTTCACATATGCCAAATTTGGTATTACGTGACGCCAATGGATGACAAATATATGTGACTCGTGTTAACATGATAATAATGAGATGTGTCTCTTGTGAGAACATGACTACATGCCACAGTCAAGGCGCCAATACACTTTGATATGACGTGGCGCATGTGCTCGCCGGCGTTCATTTCGTCGCGTCACGCCAGCGTTGCCACTTCCGGGCGCCGGTCCTGCCATATACTCGCAGGTGCGCGCCGCGCTGCGTTGCTTTGACGCATGCGCGTTTCGGCGCGTCCGGCGTTTTCCGTCACAAAAAGAGGGAGACGCAGTGCTGTCTGGGTAAAGCATCCGCGCGAAATGCAGCATGTTGCATTTCGCACCTGTGGCTGTCGGGCCGGGCCGACGGACGCTGATCGCGCCTGGCGTCGGACTATAGAGTGCTCGCGTTTTGCTAACGTAGCGTGGCCGTGCCCAGCGCGCGCGCGTCAACGCTACAATGGAGTATATTGGGCCCTTAATGATGCGCTCGCGGCTGTTTTGCTAGCTCCAAATATTCCAAGTTTGGTGTTAAGTGAAGTCGTTGAATGACAAAATATATGAGTGGTGCAAACATGATAATCCTACACGTGTGTCATGTAAACGCATGACAATATACTACGTTCATAGCGTGCTCGCGGCCGTTTCGCTAGCTCCACATATACTAAACTTGGTATCACGTGACGTTAATTGATAACGAAGGCAAACGACACACCGAAACATGATAATCATGAGACGGAAGTCATGAGTGGCATCATTTACTTCCACCTCGTAAAGCTGTGCTGATTTTAAAGTGACATATCAACATTTCTCATTCGTGCTCACTGTACGTGGGATCTACCAATTTTTTAAATGCGAAGCATTTCTTAGTGAACTTTGGCGACTTTGAGCGTATCTATCTATCTATCTATCTATCTATCTATCTATCTATCTATCTATCTATCTATCTATCTATCTATCTATCTATCTATCTATCTATCTATCTATCTATCTATCTATCTATCTATCTATCTATCTACCTGGCCACTTACGTTTAGGTGCTCTCGTGGTCACCCCCTTAATTGGCGTGAACCAAAATTAGCATAGGAGGGTAAGATAGTTTGACGAATATGACGCGCTGGTCAAGACATGAATAATGTCACAATCCCGCCGCGTACGTCGTCAAACACTTCCCGCCAGACAGTGACACGTACCCACGGGTGGGTATGTGCCGCTGGTATGCGGGTATATATAATGCTACAGGTCATTGACACTTAGTATGTACCAAGGAACGACGAGAACACAGATTGACAATTTTAAAGTGTTAGCGTTACACAATACCCGACATCGGTATCGTCGACCCAACGAAAGCATAAAATAAATGTCAGTGTTAAGAAAAACCTCACTTAGGCAGCGTTGACCCCCCGACGAATGCAAATAAATTTTAGGGCCCCAGCAGGAATCGAACCCAAGATTCTGCGTGGCAGTCAAGCATACTATCACAGAACTACGCCAGGTCCCGGAACTACTTTCTAATTA
Source organism: Rhipicephalus microplus (assembly GCF_043290135.1). Classification (NCBI taxonomy): domain Eukaryota; kingdom Metazoa; phylum Arthropoda; class Arachnida; order Ixodida; family Ixodidae; genus Rhipicephalus; species Rhipicephalus microplus. Next base: position 90,914,768 of record NC_134710.1, on the reverse strand, counting down.
GACGCTAATCTTCGTGAAACTTCAATAGTGGTTGCAGTGTTGCCTACCCACTTTTATAAACATTACATATGTACTCCTTTGATACAGCCGTCACGTCGGGTTAACGTCAATTGTGGTAGGGCGCCATGCGCTGAAGTTTATTTAGGAACAGTGCCCAGGGCCAGCATCTTCGCGAGCATCAGCGCTTCATATCAGCTTCTGGTGTTGCTGATGCGCATGTTGCAGTTGACATCGTTGCGCAATTGCAAACATCTGATTATATAAACACCCTCAACTCTTCAACATATGTATGTGCGTGCAACATTTGTACATATATTTAGCGTCATTTCATGACGTGTCGCTCAATAGAAAAAATGCAACACGGTCACCTTCCCTCCGCATGCTTCGCATAACGTCGATTCCCAAGTACGTGGGATCTGCCTATTTTTTTTTTTTTGCCTCAAAATCACCAAAACTTTTGGTTATTGTAAAATTGCTGATTTATTGTAATTCTTGAACTAAAGTGACTTGGAATTCGTGAAAAATACAGCATGAAGTTGTGCTATTGTAGCACCAAATCCATATTCCGAATAACTCGGAAACTGTCTGAGCTTTTCATTCTGCGTCCGGAACTTGCGAAAACTCAACAGTTATGTGGCACTGTAATCGAATATATGCCAAGCAGCTTAGCATCACCATCTACGCCTATTGATGACCAATCGATAATCAATCAATAACCAATGCATTGTAGAAAATGCTTAGTTGTGCTTAGCATGACCTATATACATAGCCAAAGCCTAGTGATAGCCAACAAATAACTAATCAATATTTATTTGCTACTCATTGATTACGTTACCAAATTCGATCAATTACCAACAAATTTTAGAAAATGCTTCTATGACCCTGTACTGGCTGAAATGCATGACCAATACCTTATGATAACCGATCGGAGCCCAAACAATAGCTGATCGATAATCAGACACTAATCCAATTACGAAACGCTTAGATGTGCCTTACCTGAGCCCCCAAAAATGCATGACGAATACGTGGTGATATCTAATATATAGCCAATAATGACTTAAATAAAAAATACTACAAAATGGTTGGTTATGCTTACACTAGCTGTGCGTGCAATGTGCCGTGAAATAAAGGTAAGAGTGAAAAAGGAAGATGGAAGGACAGAGAAAAGTATAGACAAAGAGACAAAGAGATAGAAATAGAGTAACACAAAAAAATTGATGATAAAAGAGAGAGAGCAGGGCTATCCACATGTAGTAGTTTAGCAAGAAGTGGGAAATAGAATTTATGCTGAGGAGGTGGATAGGAAGAAGGAGGTGAGAGAGTAAATTATAACAAAGTATGGCCTAATATGGCGTAGTGAGGGGTGGCAAAGGAAAGTTAGGGTGTGGAAGAGAGAAAAAAGGAGGGCAATGTCCCCCAGATCCACTGCCTTCTCAGTCTCCGCACCCCTAATGCGTATTATTTAGTAATTCTACATTTATTTAACACACATGGATCTTCTCGCTGAGTGTGGTTTAAACGTTATCTGACGTATCTATGTAATATATGATTTGGAATTGTAATCTAACCGCATTTTGTGAATGTGGGGTTCATGACGTAATCAGCAGCGTGCCTAAAGCATAAAGTTGTGAAATACTGCGAAGTGTAAAACAGCCCCCCTCCCTTCCCCCCATCATAGCGTTGTTGTCAACCCTGAGAGTTTCAGGCTCTGTTTGTGGGCTGGTCTAAGTATATTCAGAGACCTAAGGGGGCGTAGGTCGTATGTGATTTCGTGACAGTGAATTGTAATAGTATCGGTAACGTTAAAAGGACACTGCTTTATCGGCATGCGAATCTGAATACTCTGTTTTACTTCACTTCTGCCAACTCTTCAGTTAGCGGCAGGGTTGCGCTTACGCTTAACAGCGTACCTTCCCTGATATTTAGCTGGTTGAGGTACTTGCACAGTTTTCAAACAAGTCTTTGAAATACATCTTCAGATGCTTGCGTATGTTTGATTTGATAACCTTGCATAGCGCTACGAAATCCGTGGTAGTCCTTAGTCCGGATGTTTGTGGAGGCTAGGATATCCGTCTCCACTCTAGAATTCAATGCAGGCGCAATTTGGGGAACCATGGAATAGTATCGCAAACTACCAAAGGCCTCCAGTTTGAGAATCGCTGGCGTAGCGTAACAGGTGCGTTATCTCATGTATCACAGATATTTTGAGGTCAGAATGAAGCAAGACCAATTTACGTTAATATAAAATTTAAAATTATAATATAGTTTATCTACTTCAAAACTTTTCTTCACAAAAGAATGTTCCAAATTTATAGTTATGCATGATAATTCCCGTGACTTCATCCTCATTTTTCTTTATTCAAGAAACGGGTACATTTCTAAGCAAAATCAAGATGCTTACAGAACTACGGCGTAATAATAACATCGTGATTCTCATTGTACTAAATCATGCATTTTATTAAAATGTTTCACTAATAAAAGGAGGAGGAAGGAAGAAACAAGCGCAACGATAGGAAGGTTAGCCAGTTCTTAGGCCGGCTGGCTACCCTATGCTGGGGAAGCGAGTAAGGGGAATAAAAGATGATAGAAAGAACATTTCACACACACACACACACACACACACACACACACACACACACACACACACACACACACACACACACACACACACACACACACACACACACACACACACACACACACACACACACACACACACACACACACACACACACACACACACACACACACACACACACACACACACACACACACACACACACACACACACACACACACACACACACACACACACACACACACACACACACACACACACACACACACACACACACACACACACACACACACACACACACACACACACACACACACACACACACACACACACACACACACACACACACACACACACACACACACACACACACCACACACACACCACACACACACCACACACACACCACACACACACCACACACACACACACACACACACACACACACACACACACACACACACACACACACACACACACACAATGAGTGCAAGAGAGAGAGAAAGAAAAAAAACTGTCAGTAAGACCAATTGCCCCCCCCCCTCCCCCCCAAAAAAGAACACCTTAACAATGATTGCAAAGCCTGGGTGGAGGATGGACTCGCCCAGTGTCCCACAACCCTCTGTACTGACTAAGGGTGATCATCCAGTTTATCTAGTGCATCGACAAGTTCTTGTCCTGGCGCATTGAAACAGATGCACTAACACAGATGATGGGCGATCGTTTCTTCGCAGCTGCAGTCATTGCACGTATAGGTATTGGCCATTCCCATAAAAAAAGAGAGTGTCTATTTGTGAAGGCCATGCCAAGTCACAGCAGGAAGCCTGACGTTGCAGAAAATAAATCTGCCACTACTCAAGACATGGCGTCTCTTTTGAGGACTGAAACCTTTTTAAAGAAGCCATTGATAAAAGTAGTACCATGCCTCATTCATCGAACCCTGTTTTCTGTAATAATGATTTCCCGGAATTTTTATTCATGAGTACCCCGTTGGGTGTGAACGCGTATGTCACCAAATAGTTCTTTCTTAACGTGTTTCATTTTCTATAGCAGTATTTCATCATACCATAAATGTACCTGCAATTGTCTGATCACCTTATTACACAGTTCGATTCTGCACCAATGATCTGGAAACCTTAAAGAAAGGGCACGAAGACATGAAGTTACAAACATAGGGTTAAAATTTATACGGTGTTTTTTATCCCATCTTTCTTTTACAGTAACTACTTCAAAGCAATTGGCCAAGGCGAGACTGTTCCGCTTTGGTAAAACACCGTGGTTTACTATCGTAATGACTGACAAAAACGTGGTCAAGTTTATCATCGATAGCGCTCTGAACCTGTCCAAACCATTTTCTCGATTGAAGTTCTGTGAAGATTGTGAAGATTGCAGGTTTTGCAGTTGTTGGTTTGAGCATTAAAAAATAAAATTAGGAAGCTATTTCTGATTTGATTTGTGTGGTTTAACGTCCCAAAACCACCATATGATTATAAGAGACGCCGTAGTGGAGGGCTCCGGAAATTTTTACCACCTGAGGTTCTTGAACGTGCACCCAAATCGGAGTGCACGGGCCTACAACATTTCCGCCTCCATTGGAAATACAGAAAAAGAAGCCATTTCGGAATCGGTGTAAGGGGGGGGGGGGCAAGTCAAGCTCAAAGTGGCTCTGTCTGTCTGTCTGTCTGTCTGTCTGTCTGTCTTTCTTTCTCTCTCTTTCTAGATAGATAGATAGATAGATAGATAGATAGATAGATAGATAGATAGATAGATAGATAGATAGATAGATAGATAGATAGATAGATAGATAGATAGATAGATAGATAGATAGATAGATAGATAGATAGATAGATAGATAGATAGATAGATAGATAGATAGATAGATAGATAGATAGATAGATAGATAGATAGATAGATAGATAGATAGATAGATAGATAGATAGATAGATAGATAGATAGAACAGCCATTCCTGTATTCTGCCTGAATCAGCCTAGCGACTTTTATGTTCTTTCCAGCGTTGGTGAGCCTGTAGAGCAGCCAAACGAAAGGACTATCACGCGATCGAGGAAATGAGGGTGTGAAAAACAAGTTTTCTCAAAGTAGGAATTATTCTGTAATGCCCGAATCCCGATATCAACGTTACGCCTTATCCGGCAAATCACTTTTAGGCTGCCAAAACGAAATGATTCAATGAAGCGCCCATAGCAAGTGTAATGTTACCCCATTGTTTTTTGCGTCGTTGGTAAAATACATTCGAATGCTTCACTTCCGTTCCCATTGGGAAAGCATGGACGCATGAGCTAGTGTTCTGAAATTCGCTTTCGTACTTGGAAACCCAGGTGCTCGCTCCCGCCCAGGAAAATAAATGTTTAATGATTGATTTCTTCGGTGGGCACGAGCTTAAACTGAGGATTTTTTTGGAACATCCTCACTAGCTACATAGGTCAGTGAAAGCAAGCTTCCTTAAGAAAAGAAATGTGAAAATTCATATGGAACACTTAGTATCCTTGCCTTTCTGTTTCTGATTCGGACAAGCCCAAATTTTAATGCATTTAATAAATAATTGTGGTTTAAGAAATGTCCACGGTGTTAGTCCACGAGTGCCTGGTGTGTATTGCAAATAAGAGTAGGATCAAGACTAAGTACGTATCAAAGGTCGAACCGCGAAGGTGGGTAGTCCCACACTCATCCCGAACGTGCGCATCTAAGCCGGACTACACAGCGAGAACGGCTGTGGCGCGCCCGCCCTCCCCCTCTTTTTCTACATTGGGTGCGGGGAGGGGAGATGGTGGTCAATCGTCAGGAACCACGCGTCCCTTCGCGGGCTCACGTCCGCGCTGTAATCGAAGCCGCGAGAGCACACACGGAACCGCGACCACTGGTCAGTCTGTCAGCGCCGTGGTCCCCGTCAAGCTCCCTAGGGTGGGGGGTCACCGCGGGGCTGGTCAGTTGCGCCAATCGAACCTGGCAGTGAGCGAGCGGACAGACAGAGACGTCCTCTGGCAGGAACGTGCCAGCCCCATGGGCAGGCCGGGTTCTAACCCCTTCCGGCCCAATTAACGCGCGGCGCAGTGCCGTCCAGGCGTGGAGGGAGGTCCGGGTCCGATCAATTAATTACGCCCGTCGGGGCTCCACCCCTTGGCGCGCGCCGGTGTCCATTGTGGCGCGAGCGTACCCCTTTCGGGTCAGGGGGAAGCCGAGGATTACAGGAAGCCGGGGAGCAGCCCTGCCATCGTGCGCGCGTCCCCCAGCGCCAGTGATTGGAGCTGTGCCAGCCGAGTCAATATTATGGAAGGCGATGCCCGGCCGGCTGTGAAAAGGGTTAATGCGCATAACTTATGCGCCTGGCTCACCACCACCGGCTCGGTGTCTAGAGGTGAAGATGGCTGCCTGGTTTACGCTTCTCATCCGCTACTTTCCTTCACGTAACCCTATACAAACATTTTCACATGTAATATTTCTTATTTCTTTTTCATTATTGGTAAACATGGAGCCTTTTGACTGGTCGCAATTGATGCCTAATTGGTTGACACAAACTAAACGCTGCTAGTATACGATTGATTGCAGTGGTATTCCGAGTCGTTAACGGCAGCTGTAACATTGCAGCAATCATTTAGCGATGAGGAGATTAAAGGCTGCAGTGACAATAGATGATTTATAAACGCTGCTTTAAAAACAGATTTGTGTTTTCTCTCTCTCGCTATCTCTCTCTCTCTGTCTTTATGCGGAGAAGTCACTGACCCAGCAACAAGTGGGTGAACAGCGCTTAAAGGAGTACTGACACGTTTTTGAGGTGCGGCAAAACGGGCGTTTTTTTTTGTTTCTTTGGAATGTAGTGTTAACGTTCTCCCCCCACCGGAACCGGGAAAAACGTATAAACTATTTTTATTTATTTTAAAGTTTTTACTTCCTGGTTCCTGCAAGGCAGCTCCACCGTCAGGCACAGTGCTTGACGTTTCAAGTGAGGTGCACAGAAAAATGTGACGTCATGTAAATGCGCGTGCGTTCGGGTAACGACAAAAATAAAATGGACGAAAGCGCGACCGGCGCACTTTCTCGACTGCCTGTCTAGTGGTGCGCTGCCGACCGGCGTCATTCGTAGTTGTGCTGTGCGCTGTCCATTTCGCTGCGACACTTCGTGGGCACATCGACAGTGATCGAGCCTGAGACACCTCTGTTGTATGCGAAAGGATAAGAGTGCGATTTTATTGTTTTTCCGATCACGGCATCTCTGTTTCGCGGTGCCACCCACTTCTTGTGCCATCTAAGGCTGTGATTTCAAGACTGGGGGCAACGTTAGTATGCATAGTTTCCCGAACGACGCAGCGGTAAGGCAAGTGGGGGTAGATTTTGTGCGTCGCGATCGTAGCTGCGACTGGAAGCATCCAAGCGAAGCCGGATTTGCTCGCTGCATTTCGGCCCCGACTGCTACCGGATCGTGAACCATCGGTATCTTCTTGAGTTCGGCATTGCGCTGCCAAAGAAGTCATACATAAAGCCAGAAGCTGTGCCCACGCTCTACGCTGCTTCAGCACAACATCGCGATGCAAATCCAGCATCAGAGCCCACACGCGAGAATCTCTAGTTCCAGCAGACGATAGAGCTGCATTGGTACGTCACAATTTTCTGCGATTGTCTCAGTCCCCATGTCACTGAGGCATACGTCAGCCTGACTTGATACATCGCTGTAAAGCCGCTCCTTCGACATCGAAACCGAAAGAGGGTTTAGAAAAAGCGAAATTAAAAATATATTCAATGCGTTTCGAGGCACTAGAATACTCTTTCCTGGGTCCTCGATACCAGTGCTTTTATTTACAGCAGAAATCCGAAAATTTGCAAAGTTCGTGTCAGTACTCCTTTAATATATCATAATGTGGGAGGCAGTACACACAGGCAGCCAACTTATACGACTGATAGCGGTGACTCGCTTAGATTTGAGTACATAAACCTGAAGAAGAACGTTATTTCAAGTTAGCGATAGTGATCGAGTCACTATCGCTAACTTGGACAGTGATAGCGAGTTCTTGAATATTGTTAGTTTTGGTATCCTGCTACATAGTGTGGGCGTACACGAGCCATATAAAAAACACCGAGTAATCATTTATTAGTGCGCGGAAAGAGCTTATTGTTCTGGAGATTTTGCTATAGTGATGCCGGCAATTCTTCGCATCGGAGGTTGTGAGCACGGAAAGAATTATTAGGATGGTTTTTTGTGATCTGGTATTTTGCAGGAGTCGTTGACCTAAAGCTTCGAATGGTTGGCTAGCAGCTCATCTCCTCAGTACTACTACTGCTACTTGAAGCGAAGAATTTGGGCATCGCATTTCAGTCTGAATCCAGAATAAATCGTTGTATATTCAGAGGCTTTGCACCGCTCAAACTCGAGGTTTTGTTTCGGAACAAGAATGGGAAGCTACGTGATTAGAACATCTCCAACACTCAATGTGTCTGGGCATCGAAAAGACCGTCAATTCAAGAGGTCTTGTTAGTGACAGTTGAAGTGGAAGAACATTGCCATATTGTCATGGCATATTTCATATGTTATACACTGACCATGAGAGCATGACGAGTCTTCGAAAGTTTATCATAGGCCTGTATTGCACCCTACTTCTACACCGTGGCCGTTATTGAGCGTGGGCTCAAACGCCTTGTACATTGCTTCCGCCTGGCTGCCAGAAATCGAAGACCAACTAGATTTCATTTGCTTGACATGTTCTCCGCTTTATTTAGCAAAGCGAAGAAAGGAGAGGTGGCATGCTATGTCGGGCCAGTGATTGCTATTGGCAGCGTACCGAAGTGCGTTGCCCCTTGAGACGCGTGTCAATAAAAGGTTTCGCTTGTATCGGACTACCGGCAGCGCGTGCTTTCAGAAGTCGGCGTCAACAGCGCACGGATCAACGCCATCACTCGCTCTACTGAAGATCTCTTTCCTTCCTGCCCAGAAGCGAGCACCGCTGAAGACTATATCGCGTGTTTCGCGGACGATGCCAGTACCGCTGCAATTTGTTGGACCGCTGTTGGCGCGCCGCTGACAGCGAAGAAAAGAGAGGTGATGGTAGAGGGAGGTAAATCTTTTCAATATGGCGTCCTCCCTAACGAGCGTCACCGTCTTTGGTCCTCTCACGGCCTCCATCTCACCTCCTTTCTTCACCGTGAACGCCCGTATGCCTCCTCTCCCTGCGCCACAACATTTCCTTTCGCATGCATGTCGTTTTTAATTTTCACCTGAACCAGCGACTCGGGGCAGCCAGCGCCATGATGCCGGTGGGGACGGCTGCCAGGAAAACGGCCTTTCTAGGGAGACGGGGAAAGACACTCCCTATTTTAAATGCGTTCAGATTATGTGTCCGGCGCAGTTTGGGCTATCGTTCCCTCCTCACACCCAACGCCCGACGGCTCCCTGTCGTCCTACAGCCACACGCTGTATAAACCCTCTGAGCAAATCCCCGTCTCACATCCACGCCGAGCAACCATTCTCAGAGGCACGGGTACTTTGCTTAGAGGAGGCTCTTTCTCCTTTTTTTTTTTTGTTCCCCGGCCCTTATAGCGCGGCATTTTCTCCACTTGCAAGCAGCTTTCTTTGTGTTTGTTTCCACCCGCGCGCGGACCCCCGAGTCTCTTGAAAAGGCCTCCTGTGTACGTATCGATTCACGAAGCTACATGCAATAAAGCCGAGTCTCCTAGCACGCGCGCCTGGACGCCCGCTTCTTCCTTTCATTCCACCGATTCCACTTTGCGAAACTAAGCTTAATTCTTCCGATGGTCTTGTTCACCTTCGTTGCTTTTGTTGCTGCCTAGACCTTTTTATACGTGCCGTTGCATTTACAGCCAACAGCCGTCGCTCTGTTTACCGTCCGAATCGTGATAGAAGATCAGCCCAATGAAAAAAAAAATTGAACTGATCGTCGAAAGAGATATTTCAGCATCTTTATTTCTGAAGCATCTTATTAACTGCTTTGTTTATTTTGGACTGGTCGTATCGTGCGATGTACTTTTGGTCGTAGTGTGATGCCTGTTCTTCTACAGTGCCAAAATTACTACTAATAATAAATGTTCGCTAAAGATTTCTTCATACATGACGTCGTGTTTGTTCGTCGTTAGCATCACTGCCATGAAGATCATCTCGCATTCCTCGGCATCTACTATACTTGGGACAATCTCATAAACTTGTGTGTGTCTCAAGTTGTCACCTGTTGTACCATGATGTTCGTTTCCATGCCACAAAAGTAGTTGGATCTTCATTGCTTTTAGTACTCAAAAAAGCACGACAACCATATCACGTACGAAGCTCATCTACAGTGACGATGGAGCACAGTTTGACACGTTGATATTGTTCGTTTTGTGCAAGAATTTCATACACGTCAAACTCACCTCTTAGTAACATGGAGTCCTTGGTTCCTCTAACACATGAAACGTTACACATGCCTATTATATAATTATATAACTGCACTTTACGTGACACTGTAAATTAAGAGATCACATCAGTCATAATGCTGTTCAGAGCAGGGTAACAAACAAGACGCGCACCTGGTTGATATCCTTGCTTTTCTTTCAGTTCCTCCTCCTACTCTTCTTTGTTAACCATGTGATGCACTCATGTTCAATTTGCTGTCTTTACACATTCGAAGCAGAGTTACACTGTTCACAGTACCATCAAAGGATCATGCGTTAATATTCTCTAAATTATGCTCGACTAATGAAGACATTGCAAGAAAGATAAAGCTAATAAGAAAGGTTGTTGAAGAAGCTGTTCATAATGATTGTAAGTGTAAGCAAAGACCATCAATTGACCGCATTGCTGTACCAAGGTGTCAGATTCTGAACATCTGTAAAAATTGTAACAATTAATAGAGAAATTATCGTCGAGATACTCAGTAGATGACATGGCGCATTTTCAATAATGATGGCAGTGGCGTACCTACGATTATGTTACGACTATGAACTAACGATTGTTGGATGAAGTTAACGTGACGAGTACGGCAGCAAGATAATGACGGTATAACGTCGACGGAATCGCGACCACTGCAGTACAACAGTGACATGACAACAAGGGAATGAATTACGACAACCTGTCTACAGTGTCATAACAATGAATGCACAGCCAAGCTGCAGTTTCCCCTCGTCTACTTCTCAAGAGCTGCATACTACCATACCTTTGAAGTAATGTACATCCAATGCATCCTCAGCGATATTTTAACTATGCCGCGGAAAACCGGTGTGACGATACGGCTCATCGACATGAGAACCGCAAAGTAGGAGTCGGACCTGAATATGTTCCTCGGCAGTCAGCCCAGATGATAGAGAAACGTGACACTGCAGCCACCGTCTATCACAGCATCCAAGCCTTCATATTTCACAGAGCTCCCGCAAGACAGCGAACGCGTCTCACAGAGCTACTTAAACTTCAGCGATGTACAAGCCGCACCAGGTAACGGCAAAAGAGCAGGTGTTGTCATAAGCGAGACAGCTGGTCATTGACCATGAGCACAGATGAAACAGCGCGCAGAGAAGGCTGTTTCAACATCAATAAAGGGAAACCAACCTGGTAAAAGGCGAATCATGCAGTGTTTTGAGAAATATTTCCTTGATGAAGCCTTAGGGGGGCCGAGCTTGAAAACGGCGATGTAGGAAAGACGTTTACGCTCCAGTAGCATCGTCGGAAAACTGCGTCAGAATGCAGCTTACCCGAAAGCGCTTGTTCTTCTTCTTCTTGCTCTTCCCTACATGCCAAGTTTCAGTTCTCTATGGCAAGTACACAAGAGCGTTATCAGTTCCACTGAACTCATCTGCGCCGGTTCTCGTCATCGACTATTTGGCAGGCTAACTGATGCCTTCATTATTAGGGCACCGCTGGCGAGTGGTGAGATTTACCCGATTTTTGTAGTGCATAACCGTTTATGGTGGACCGTGACTTTATAACACAACGTAAAGTTAGACGTCGGCAACCCGAGACCCTAAAGGGCTTCGCACCTAAGCGTCAAAGAAAGGTTGCCATCCTTTTTTGTTTCTTTATGTCCACCAACATCTCAACTCCAAGTAGTGCTTGCAGTAAGTTGGCTCCACCTGTGCTAGACTGTGCACGCAGTGAAGCACCCTTTACAGTCCAAAACATGAGATTGAAACAATTTCGGATGTGCAATTTCTGGCGGGAGTTTTTTGTTGTAAGTTCGAGAGGATACGTTCATAGACAGCCCTAATGACCTCATTGAAACTTCCAATTCAATTAGTGAGAATAAATGTCACTACAGTAATGTGAACATGTCCTGCGAATGCGGAACAGATGCGCAAAAAAGGCTGAATACAATCTGCAATGAACAAATCGGCCCGTCCTTGCCCCGATGATGGTAGCCTCTTTAATGAAACTACAGAAAAAGATTCGTAAACAGCTTTGAATACAATTTGTGATCGTAAACAGTTAGTGCAATTTCTACCTGCTCACATAGTTTAGCATAATCGGGCTGATTGATTCCTTTTATCATTCGAGGAACTTAAACAATTCAGCAAGAGAGGTTATAATTAGTTTTAAAAGTAGCGTAATAATTAGCCTGATGAAAATAATACATATTTATTGTTTTGTATGAAGGACGTTAGTGGTAATATGTTCGTCAATGACAGATGTAGACACGCAGTACGTTGCAGTGCAGCTGAAATGCGCCTCGCGCATTAAAAACTTGTGCTCGAAAAATACCGTAATCTTTTTTTGATAGCTTTCTAGTGACACAGGCTCTGATGCTCAATACGTTCTCTGTCTAGTAGGCTTCCAATGCACTCGTCCATTACACGTCTTGTTCTCCGTGGCGCTTCGCGAGAAAAGATTTCAAGATGGTGGACCAATCACCCCCAAGTGTGCGCGTCGAGCGCAAAATATGGCGGATTATTATTCGGGCGAAATGAAGCTGCGTCTCCTCGGGTCCCGCTGGCGCCGACGGCGACTCGCTGTTCTCGGTTTTCCTTTCGCCATCCCTCAAGGCGGCTCGCGATGAAGGAAGGAGAAAGAAATAACTAGACGCTGGGCTCCAGAGTGCTCACCATTAAAATCCTTTCTGCAAGCAAATGATGGGAGAAGAGAGGAGTGAACAGGGAGCGCAAGGACGGGGAACAGCGAGAAGGAGATAAAGCGAGTGGAAAGAATGCACGGGGAAGGCAAGGGCGGGGGCCCACTGCCGCGAGACGCGCTGCGCCTGCGCAGACTGCGTAATTACTACGGAGAATTATTAAAGAGTGCGCCGTGCGTGCGCTCTCATTTGCACACAGCGCCACCGCTTGAGGGGAGGAAAGAGGGTGATGGGGAAAAGCGCGCCGGAAGGAGTCGAGAGGCGAAGCTTTTTCTTTTCTTTTTACTACAGGGAAAGACGGCTGCTCAGGCAGAAAATAGCGCCAAAGGCTGCGGAGGGTGAGAGAATGGATGAGGCCGGATTATTTCCGCTAAGATGATGCCGAAGAAGAGAACGCAAAAGGAGGCCGACAGCACTTTGATGAGAAAGAGAGCGAGAGACCAAGAAAGACAGAAAAAAAAAACAGATGTAAAATATGCAGAGTAGGTTGTAATGAAAAGAGAGAAGACAGAAAATTGCATTCATTTTGATTTTTTATTTTTTTTGGGGGGGGGGCTTCGTCCCCCTTACCCATGGTGATTTTCTGTTTCCTCTCCATTTCACCAGATTTTCTTCTACTCGGTTGTTTTATAAATTGAACGCAGAGGTATTATCATTAGGCGCAGTGCCGAGAAGCTCAAAAGAGCAGCCAACAACCAAGAACAAAAGATCTTCTCTGCGGCTTTTAGAAGATACCGTTGAAATAAAAAGAATCAAATGAGGTGAGGATTTCGTGGGCGGAGTTTTGCACTGTCTCACAAACGCGAACCAGATTACGCCCGCTTTGTTTTTACTTTCTGATTTTGTATAGTACTGGGGTTTCTATAATGCTCTCTAAAGACATTAGCATTTCTCGCACGTTAGTGTAGCTCAGTGAAAGGAATAGATTTTTTTTTTCGAATGAGAAAGGGAGAGAAAGAGAACGAAGAGGGAATAGCGATGAGTTATGTAATTATTGTTTGGCTCTCTTTTGATTCGCTGATCCCCAGGCTTTGAACGTCCCCCAAAATTATCGCATCGTCCAGTGTGAGGTGTGGTTTCTGGCACTCCTTCCCATTGTTCGAATACGCCTCACACTGTCCTCGGATGTTTTTTGTTTCTTTTGTCTCCATGTAATGAAGCTGAGAGTCACCTCTCTTACTCGGCATGTTTTATGGTTCATCTTTAGAAATGTGGTTAGTCTTGCTGCCGATAAGAACTTTATTTAATTTTTGTACAGAGTGGCCAGTTTAGAAATCTTCATTTCTTAAAGCCAATACAACTTAATAAATTGTAATGTATTAATTCATCACGGAAATTTGCGTTTTAATAAAAGTTCATAGTTTCAGCAATAGGCCAAAACAATGATTGCGATAGCAACACATCAGATTGTTATGGCTAGGTTATTTAGAAACCATGTGAAATGAAGTGGACATTATCGAATGTGTGTTGAGCTGCAGAGCTTCTCGCATGCGCCACAGGATGTTCTTCTTGTGTCTGGGCACGTATGCGACTCTTCCATACTTTAGCGCGACAATCATCCTGTTGGAGCTGTTCTGCAGGGGTTCGTACTTCACGAGGTGGCATCACAAAGGCCGAACGAGATTCAACATTTTCGCTGGCATTTGCCCGACCTTCCCTTTCTTGGCGTCAGTCGACACTGAGGATGCCGGTAACGGTAGCAAAAAGAACAGTTTGAATGCACATCACCAAATGTCCATGTCTGATTGTCCCAAACATAGCAGTGTGGGCGTCGATGCCAGAAGCAGCTCTGGATAGTGGGTGGGAGAAGCTTGCTTGCTTGTACTTTGAAACATCTCTCGTACCCACAACGGGAGCTTGGCCATGAAACCGGTGGTTAATATAAAAAATATTTTTAATTTTGAAAAGACAATATATATATATATATATATATATATATAAATATATATATATATATATATATATATATATATATATATATATATATATATATATATATATATATATATATATATATATATATATATATGGAAAATAAGTATACGCCTCTAAAAAACTGTTTATTGGTGACGTTTCGATCGGAGACCTATCTTCATCAGACAAAATTTAGTAGACTCCGATGCACTTTATGCCCTCGTCCAGCCGAGAGTGAGAGAGAAAAAGAAAAATATACATATACCAGTGGCCCAACTACCCATCATACACTGATAAGCAGCCGGACGGCCACGTGTGCGTACCACGCATAGCACGTGCATTATAAAAAAAAACGCACCTGGGCCAGTGGCAATGCCACCCATTATACACTGATAAGTAGTCAAACGACCACGTGTGCGTACTACCAATGGCAGGTGCATATTGTAAAAAAAAAAACAACGAGTGGTCAAACAACAATCATGGCAAACTTTTTGGTCCAGGGGGCTAAATTAAGCAAATTCCAGTGATAAAATGTTTGGCTCCTCAGATTCACCTCTCATCAGCTTTCCCCGTAGCTTGTAAAGAATACCGAAGTACATTCCTTGCGATTATTGTCGCTGTCGCGTTCCACCTGTTTTCCCCCTCCATAGTTGCTCTTGAAGCCTGGTGAGGAGGGCTACGTCAGAAT
Source organism: Rhipicephalus microplus (assembly GCF_043290135.1). Taxonomy (NCBI): domain Eukaryota; kingdom Metazoa; phylum Arthropoda; class Arachnida; order Ixodida; family Ixodidae; genus Rhipicephalus; species Rhipicephalus microplus. The sequence goes on along the minus strand of NC_134710.1, from coordinate 90,899,535 downwards.
GATGTGATAAATAAAAAAAGAGAGAAGAACAATAAACAAGGGCTACGCATGTCAAAGCTGCGCACGTGCAGGATAGGCACATGCCAGGTAGCTACGATCTCCGGTCTGTGGCTCAAGCATATTAAATATATACTGGAGGTTGTTTTTCAAGTTTTTACCTCGGGGGTTGAATGTGTCATTTTACTTGGTTTTCTGGTGAGTGATTTTTTTGAGGGGGGGGGGGGCGGTTAAGGATTCTTGGACAGTGCTCCACCTTTCTCAGAATGTGCGTGCCCATGTCGCACGCCCAAACACGTGCTCCGGGTGAAATCAGAAGAAAAGAAAAACGATAAAAAAAAGAAACCAAAAAAAGAGAGAAGAAGAAGAAGAGAAAGAAAAAGAAGTAGAAAAAAGAAAACTAAAACATTTGGTCAGGATAAATATTGTCCTGAATCTTCCAGAGCGCTAATTGAAGAAAGTATGCCTTCAGTGTTATTTAGACCAGCTTTTAATGTAGTAAATTTATAAATCATGTATGATTCGCGCTGTTCACGTTCCCTTGTGCTAGAGAAACCGCTTTGTAAGAGTGTGACCTTTATGGAATCAAATGGGTGGTCTCTGCAGTTATTACGCTGAGACAGAGGCAGATCCGGAAGTGAATGAACATGTGAACGGTGGTTGTTGAAGCGGATGCGAAAGGCTGTGTCAGTCTGTCCTATGTATTGAATACCGCATCTTCCACACTCGAGAAGGTATATGAGATTAGAGCTGTCACAGTTAAGGTTTTAATTAATGAAGTACTTGAAATCGGATTGTGTGCTTTCAGCAACGTTGGTTACCTGTATGTAATTGCACACCTTGCAGCGGGCTTTGCCACATAGCTGACATCCAGTTAGAGACGTTTTAACGGTATTTGACCGTACAAGATAATCTTTTATGTTTTTGGGGCGTCTATATACTACTCGTGGAGGGGAAGGAAAAACGTTTGATAGCCGTTCACTCTGTTGTAAGATGTTAGAGTGTGTCTTTAGAATTTTGTTTACGTTAGGGGGGTTGCTACAAAACGTTAAAACTAAGTTCCTTCGTCCCTCTTCTTTCAATTATTTCTGCTGGTCAACTAGCTGCTGGCGATCTAGGTTTGCCGCTTTGTGTATGGCGTCGTTGACTATGGAAGGAGGATAATGTTGTTTTGAAAGTACTTTTCATTAGTTCTCTGCGTTGGCCTCAAAGTCTTCTTCGGAGTGGGAGCAAATTCTTTTGAATTGGTGAGCGTGGGAGTACGGGATGGATGTCTTGCAGTGACGAGGGTGACAGCTATCGAAATGAAGGTATTGCTGCCTGTCTGTAGTCTTTTTCTAAACGTTAGTAGCTAATGACCCGTCTCTTACTGTTACGTGGACGTCTAGAAAATTTATTTCAGTTGGTGAGTATGAATAAGTGAACGTTATGTCTGGATGAACTTCGTTGAACGATTCTATAAAATTAATTAGGATGTCCTGTGTGTCTGTCCAAATAATAAAAATATCATCGAGGAAGCGTCTGTAGAGAGGTGGCTGAATATTCCGGGTTGATAGAAACTTAGTTCCAAGGTCATTCATAAAGATGTTTGCGTAGTTAAGTGCCATGCGAGTCCCCATAGCCGTGCCATTAATTTGTAAGTAGTATTGGTTAGAAAACTCGAAGCTGTTGAGCTGGAGAACCAATTTAGCGAGAGTTTAAATAACTATTGATTTTGGTCAGTTATCAAATTTATGTGAACTGTAGGCTTGAACTCGTGCTTTGATGCCGTCACTGTGTGGAATATTGGTTTACCATTACTCCTTCCTTTTGAATTTTTGTAGAGTGTCTACAATATATATATATATATATATATATATATATATATATATATATATATATATATATATATATATATATATATATATATATATATATATATATATATATATATATATATATATATATATATATATATATATATATATATAGAGAGAGAGAGAGAGAGAGAGAGAGAGTATCGAACGCGTTATTCGAAGGTCGTAGGTTCGTTTCCTGCCCACGGCTGGTTATTTTTTCATCCACTTTTCTTTCTTCTTATTTACTTTCCGTTGTTTCTAGTAACTTCCCCTGTACATTACTTGGCATTACTGTCTGTTAGATCTCATTAATATTGTGTTAAAACACGGAAATATATATATATATATATATATATATATATATATATATGTGTGTGTGTGTGTGTGTGTGTGTGTGTGTGTGTGTGTGTGTGTGTGTGTGTGTGTGTGTGTGTGTGTGTGTGTGTGTGTGTGTGTGTGTGTGTGTGTGTGTGTGTGTGTGTGTGTGTGTGTGTGTGTGTGTGTGTGTGTGTGTGTGTGTATTAGACATTCCACAAAAATTGCCCCAAAAGGAAGGAGTAATGAAGAGGATGAATGTTTACAACTACATCAGGGTGGTACTGCAATCTGACGATCTACGCCCACTTTACGTCCACTAGGGGCTTTTTCAGCAATTTCCATTTGTCCCCTGCCTTTGTCATAACAGAAACAATAGCACACATGGCGTTTATAGAGCATTTACGTAAACATTTTCCCCCTCTCAGCTGTCTCCATCTTTTATTTCCTCAGTGGTTATGAGTACTCTGGGTGTCACGCGAACGCCATATTTACGCAAGTAGATGTTTCTGCACGTATGACACGGTAATAAGCTAGACCTTCGAGATTGTCTTTTCCAGTGAGGAGACAACCGGGTTAACCCCACTTTCATTAGTATTTAGACACAATGATGTCATTAGATCTATGCACTGATGTTGTTGTTATTTTCAAGGGAATGGAGAATCTGTTTGCGGGCCCCTTTTCATATAATTATGCACTGCCTCTTTGCCACATTGCAACAATATATGCAGTGAAGACGTGATGTGAAGTGATATCGAGAGTTGATGAGAAAATCAGATATTGTTTTTTTTTACTGTCTCTTAGCATCCAAACAGCCCCATATAATTATTTCTATACAAATTTCACTTAGCCCTGATATAATTGTAACACAAAAATGCCTTGCATGACTGAGCGTGTACGAGAAAACTGCAGCGCAGGTTTTTCTTATTACGTGAGCTTAACTGCAGGTTGCCGATTTTTCATGCTTCTACAAGTTACAAAAAAAAAAAGAGGTCGATAATATGTCTATATGAAATAGCTCTATGACACTGATATTCTTCATTGAGATTTGACCTCGAGAGCAGGGCGAAGTAAAGTCGTGTTCAGTTCAATTCACATCTACAAGCTTTAGTTTTTTTTTTTTTCAAAGAATCTGCAGCCTTCCGTTTCTCTCTCTTGATTTGAAGCGTATTTGTACGACGTAGACTATTTCAATATGCGGCTTCATGTGCTTTGCGATCTTGCGCTGCCTATTGTTTGACTCAATGAAAAGTTGCAAGAATGCCAAGCCCCGATTGCTCATACCTATGCCCAATCATTCTAAAGTTACCAGGAACGTTTGCAACATCTTTACTTGCTTTATTTTTTCTATGGTACCACGTTTTGGCATTGACTGTGTGTTTATATTAGGAATATTATTCGCACGTATTTTTTGTATGTATTTCTTCTCGTGAGACTTGTGGTGCGTAATGAATACCTATAAAAGTAACTGGTTGGCCATATAAAATGGATGATTTGGCAATATTCGAACGAGAGCATTCGCAATGCTCGTTGCGTTGAACTTTCCTCCAGCGACACGTGAATTATGTAGCGCTATATCATTTTTGCCTCAAAGAAAATCTCTGGTAAGGTGTCGTGCGGTGATTGGGTGAAGCCAAATATTAGTCTTAAGCTTCAACAGCAACGGCAACGGGATGCCAAAGAAAGCCTTCGTTATGCTCCGAAATACTTGGCGGCGAAAATGTATCCATACTGTTTTTTATCAATTAACAATAGTCGTAAAACTAGCAACAACACTTCGGTGCTTCCATGTGGTGCCGGCCACTTCTTTGATGAGGCGTAAGATCGAAAAAAGTTCACCGGCAATTACGATACTGCCTAAAGCGAATTATGAGTGCAGCGTGGCGTTGGCACAATGCCAACTGTGTTCAAGTTTTGGCTATTCACAGTTGTAGCAATATAACATTCGTTACATATTGCCACAGAAATTGTCAGTGCTCTAGTGCTGTGTACGCACGCCACTCTGTGCATTGAAGGCGTCACCAACTAAGGGAAACATTGACAGATCCATTACGAAAGGTGAAGTCAGCTACGTGGGATTAGCGGGGTGGCGCGGGGTCTCCCCTGCGTCTTCTCTGCCCCCGAATAAAGCTTTGATCATCATCATCATCATCATCATCATCATCATCACCGTCGTCGTCGTCGTCGTTGTCGTAATCATCATCATCAGCTCCAGTGTGCATGCCAACCCTGCACGCGCACGAGCTCCGACCGAAGGGCCAGCGCACGTGACTGAGGAAGAAAATGAGGTTACCGGTCAGTGGCTCATCATATCGACCAACTTCGCGTTCACTCACTTTCGTCCTCGTTCGCTCTATCGGTTACGCCGCCGACGCACGGCGACGTCACTCAATGCTGGAATGGGCACCAAACTTCCGTGTTCTAGAACGTCCCTTCACTTAACGCTTCACCTTCACTTGATTGAAAAAGTAGATGGAAGCACCGTATCAAGGCTGTGCAAGCCACTCCGTATCAGCAATGAGAATCTGCGATTCTTGAGTAGCGCAGCGCCATTTTCAGCCGAGCAGCAGCGCAGAGCTCAATTCCGTCAATTCAAGGGTGCAAGTCGAGTCGAGGAACGTTTCTGAATACGGGGGTAAGAGCTTCGCTGGAAAACAAAATGATTGTCGAAATAATGAAACCTTCTGGCAGTTCCACACCATGAAAAGTGTACAAACTGAAAACTGAGGATTTCCCTGCCTCTGTTGACTCTCGGCTTGTGTTTTTGTCTGAGTCGAATCTTTGGTTTCGCCTCGCTGTGTTGGCAATCGGTTTGCGTCTGAGTGTTCCGGAGCTGAAGATTGCCTCACGTTCACCGGCGTTCCGCCTCCGCTTCTCTCTTTCGAAGATCTGTTTCTACCTTCCGACGCAGGTGTTTCCTTAGCATTTAGCTAGTTCGGGCAGACGCCGGAGTTAACGGAGATGCAAGCACTGGCGTTCTGAACGTTCAGCCTGCTTGGTGTCCACAGCGTGAAATAGAACCTTCATTTGTGATGCAAGGGCGTCCTCCCTGAGAATATTTTGTATGAACTTGACCACTAGCGCCTTCTCTTGACCTATTTTGGTGCTCTGTGCCGGACGCCAAGCGATGACTTCAGATCACATAAGACGACAGCCCGGGCCTTTGAAGGGCTGCCCATCAAAGATGATAGAACCACCCATGGAGGAGTTCGTATCAGCTCACGAACCTCGAGGCAGCTACCACGCCTGGTCATTCGATCGATGGAGTTCGTGTGACATGAGATAGAGAGATAAGAACGTTTAAAAAGTGCTACAAATGGTCACACTGCTCTGATGTTGAAGCACAAAGTAGAGTTTCTCCAAGGAGAGTGGTCTTCTTATAAATGATCTGAAGTTTGCTTGAGGGCTTTTGAGGACAACCCGACTGTTTTATAATCATTACCATCATTTATTAACCCTTAAATGCCCCTGTTGGAGTATTACATAAAAGGGGGACATACATACACAAGAGAAATGGAACATTTAAACTGTCATTGTTAAAACAAAAAATTTACAAAGAAACAGCCGAAATTACAGTCAAAGTACACGTGAAAGATAATGTGCTCAAAAAGAAGAAAACACAAGAAAACAAAAGTTTCAATGCGCCGCAGCACTCAATGCATTTGGTAGTAAAGATCGAATTTTGATGGGTTACGTTGCATCACAACACGGTCAGGTAAACTATTCTATTATACGATGGCCAATGGAAGAAGGAGTTGTTGAACAAGTAAACTCTTTTAAGACTGAGGGAGTTTGACAGGCGGCGGGAAGTGCAGTTTAGCAAAAAAAAAACAGTTCGAATAAGTGTGGAAAGTTATAATAAAGCTTATGAAAGCGGAAGCGAGGTATTTTTCTGTGAAGTGCTAATAATTTGATGTCCAAGGAGGATTTGATACTTTTGACACTTGGCCTAAGGTCATGCTGGGATGTAGTAAACCAAGCTGCAGGGTTTTCGTCAGCTTCAAACAGATCAACAAGGTACGCTTGATGTGGATTCCATATTTCCTAAGCGAATTCCAGTTTAGTACGGATAAATGTATTGTATACTAGTTCGCGTATTGCAGGTGTTGATGATGGCCCCACCGTGGTGGTCTAGTGGCTAAGGTTCTCGGCTACTGACCCACAGGTCGTGGGATCGAATCCCGGCTGCGGCGGCTGCATTTTCGGTGGAAGCAAAAATGCTGTAGGCCCATGTGATCAGATTTGAGTGCACGTTAAAAAGAATCCCAGGTGGTCGAAATTTCCGACGTCCTCCACTACGGCGTCTCTCATAACCATGTGGTGGTTTTGGGACGTTAAACTCCATATAAATAAATCAACAGCTTTGTTAAACAGTTCGAAAAACCGGAGCAACTTTAATCTATGAGCTTCTATACTCTGAGAGGGGGAGTTTACTTAATGATTGAATGAAAACAAGGTTGACTAATTAATGAACGCTGATCGAGATTCAACGTTTTAAGTAACTATCCTCGGCAGTGTTTTTGTATCTTGAAATAGGGACATGAAGTTCTCTGTGTATTTTCCACTTGCAATGAATATGTAACTTGGTGTAAGTTTTGACATTATCGCTGCTTTTATTTAAATCACTTTATATCTTGTGCTGTGCAGCCAAATCTTAACTGGTATATCTATGTCTATAGACGCGAACATCGCATATTGAATAATGAACAAAAATGTCATCATTATAATACGTTGAAAAAGAATTTTATTGCTCTGAACTCACTAGCTATAATTCTTGACTGGTATGTGGGGTTTAACGTCCTATAACCACCATATGATTATAAGAAACGCCGTAGTGTAGGGCTCCGGAAATTTCAACCACCTGGGGTTCTTTAACATGCACTCAAATCTGAACACATGGACCTACAACATTTCCGCCTTCATCGGAAATGCAGCCACCACAGCCGGGGCTCGATCCCACGACCTGCGGGTCAGCAGCTGAGTACCTGAACCACTAAACCACCGCAGCGGGGCTAATTCTTAAATTGAAGTGAGTTGTAACAAGCCTAAACCTTTATTATTGAGAATGCTTAATTCATTAGAAATATTTCTTTACACATTTCGTACAAGTAATGTTCACCTCTTTCATGAATCCAACTTATCGTTGCGAAATTGGGACATTTGCAACATCAAATGTTTACATTAAATTAAAATACAACGCCTTTGTGGCCAGACTGTTTCAAATGTTTATTTGTCGCATTTTGTATTGTCAATTTTTTTAGGGTCCTAATCTTTATCACATTATAACTACGATAAAATATACACAAACATTACGTAACATGAAACACGCAACCACACACACACACACAGACACACACACACACACACAAATATATATATATATATATATATATATATATATATATATATATATATATATATATATATATATATATATATATATATATATATATATATATATATATTTCGCCGGGCTAACCATGAACGTTAGGTTCTCACAAGTGGTAATGCGCAACCACTCTAGGCTTGAACTTTTTCTGTTACATATGTAAAGCCTGATAGTTTAGGTTACAATGTGTTGGTATACATAGCATAGATCTACCCATAAAGGGGCTTTTCTTAGTGGCAATTTCCTTATAGCTCCGGACACTACAATAAACGTTAGAGCGCACATCGGGGACATCTCCAGCGATGGCTTTCTTAGTAAGCGGAAAATGCGAACTTGTGGACGTACGCTGACTAATATATGCCTTAAAATCTGTGGCAACGGGGAACAGCTTTAGTGCACAAACTCGCAAAAATATTTCTGCTTACGGCAACGCCACTCCTTTTGGCGCTGCTGTAATTTTCAAAGACGCTGTCGCATCACTCACGTAAGCTGACTTTACAGGCTAAATAAAATAAAACGCGTGTTTGGAGTTGTTGCAGTTGATGAGATTATAGAAGAAAAATATTTCTGGAAAGATAAGGTAGTGCATTATTTAGGTTTTCCTATGAACATTCATTCTTTTTCTTATACTTCTTATTTTATAACTGCTTTTTTTTTCTCCAAACTATTATTCAGCTTCAGTTCCCCATACCCCTAGTGTAGGATAGTAAGCCCCATGTTTCAATACCACTTTACCTTACTGTCTTTCGCCCTCTCTCTCATAGGAATAAGCTCAGCGGCGATCATACACCAAATAACCATAGTTATCTGTCATAAAGCGCACAAGCATAGTTTTTCGTGGTAACCTGGCCCACTCCCGACTCCCTCCTGATTCAAGTAAATGAGACAGGTTTGTCACAATCGGCAAGGAACAAAGGGAGCCCACTACAATAAGTAACACTTGTCTCGATCGGATCATCACTTTCGTTATAACGGTGGTATTAGACAAAATATAATAAATATCGAAAAAAACAAGTAGAGTTGACATAACACCATGCATTTCACTGTCGATGTGTGAGTAGTTATCCCGCAGACAGCATAACGCTCCGTAGCAGGAAATGGTTGGCGCTCGAAAATCGGCGAAGAAAGGGGAGCGTTGTCTAGATAAACGCGATCCGAAGAATGGCGCGGTAGGAAGCGCCTCGAAAGGCTAGGGTTGTGAAAGGAACAAGGTGCCTAACGGGGGAAGCGTGATGAATGAAGGCCGACTCTTCTGGGTCAAGGTCGGCTCGGGGAGAACGGCGCGCCACGCGTTCACCACGCGCCCGTCGAGCGCGGAGCCGCCACACGTACAACGGATGAAAGGGGTGAAGGCCCCTTTCTCCCAGGAACCCCGCTTCTGGCAACCCTTCCTGAGAGCCGGCGCACGCGCACACACGCTCGCGCCTCAAACTGCCTCGTCGCTGTGGAGCGCTGGCGCACAATGACGCGTTTTCTCTTTGTTACCCCGATGGCGACAAATGTGTCTCGCTCCTATACAGCCAGTGCTTTTGCATGCACGAGGGGCTTCGTTGCCCGCGCAGCGCAAAGAACGGGTGATCTGTCTACTCTTGATAGAGGACTTGTGCACCGGCTCGGCTTGTATGTCGTTTCAAGCAACAAGCGGGCGATGTGACTCTTGTAATGTCGTGGCAGAGTGGGTGAGAGAGCGATGAATGTTAGTAGTAACAGGTGGGCTCGAAACATCAACATTTTCAAACGCACTTTGTTGCATTTCAACCAGGGCATGCGCCAAAGTTCATGCGATGTTGTTTTAGGGGCGAAGCCCCTTATGACATGGGTATGTCACTCCTCCTCCTCCGTATGTATGTATGTATGTATGTATGTATGTATGTATGTATGTATGTATGTAGCCATAGGTGGCACATACCCGCTCTAGAGCGGGTGTTTGCCACCGGTGGGAGATGGGAGATGGCGGTGCTTAGAGTGTTCACTAGATGGACGCACAAACGGACGCATGGACGGACGCACAGACGGACGGACGGACAGACAGGCTAGCAGACGGACGGACGGATGGGTAGACGCGCGGATGTACGAACAGATGGACACATGAACGGACGGACAGATGGATGGACGCACTCATGGACGGACGCATGTGCAGATGGACGGACACATTCATTGACGCACGGATGGTCGCGCGGACAGACGGAAGCAAGAACGAACGGACGGACGGAAGCACAGCCGGTCTGACGGACGCTTCGCCCCACTCATCATCATTCACTCCAGGGATATGCTGGGATTTTTTTTAAAGAAGGCGCACATCTAAACTGAAGCACCGATTCTTATTGTTTAACTTTCTACCTTTCTGTTTCGTTTTCCCTTGTGAACGAGGTAGTTCCTAAAAAAAACACACACGTTTGACGCCCAACATCAGCGCAGCGTTTTCTACTGCTTACTTATACGCTAAGCTCCCTTCTCACTTTTTTTTTATTGCAAATTGCTGTTGTTCGCTCTGATAGTGTGCCATGATGAGCTGGTAAGTGTTAGTTGGTTTATCACGTGTAACGTTCCAAAGTGACCCAGGCTTTCTAAGACGCGGTTGGGGGAGGGGGGGGGGGTGCTCCGGTTAGTTTTCCCGTTGCTTAAGAAAGACGGATCATTCAGAGAAGACTGACATGTCACAACAAGTCATTAGAAATCATGAATAATAAATAGGTAAACAAGTACGAACAACAGATGAATAAAACGTTATTTCTCATAATACACTGTGTTTAGACTTCATGGCTACTTCCCCCCCCCCCCAAAAAAAAACAACAACAAAAGGCTGCCACAATTTTGCACTATATCGATATCAAATGGCACACAGTATTAAGGCCAATGAGTATCTCGAGCTGAAGCCAGTAAGCCTGCATTGTATCAGAGTGACGGCGATCTTACATAATCCAACTGCACTGCGTCAGCTACAGACTGGCTTCCAGCACGTTACTGCTTCTTCCGTGGTACACAATGCAGTAAGCGAGCACATACGACACGTGAATCTTTTATCAAGGCGTGACCAGATTCGCAATCGTAAAGAACGCCACGGGACTTGAAAAATGAAGGCTGGGGGGGGGGGGGGGGGGGGGTCAGCTGCCATACCAATTTCTTCTTTTTCTTCTCCTATTTTGCTTCATGTGCGTCGGCGCCGATAGGCACGATCCTAATTATCGCCAGACAGACGCCCTCGCGACGCCGAATCGCTTAGCGTCCAGGCGTCTAATCTGTGGCCGCGGCTCAAAGAGTCCCAGCTTTATTACCTTCCCAGCCTCGTTGCAGGAACACCCAGCCACACGCCTGCCAAGCTTTCCACCCACGCCCGCACCCAAAAGAGAAAAAACCTTTTGGCTTAACAATTCCCGCGCCCCCGATTCGGGAAAACGAAGGAGAGGGCACCTTTTTTTCACCCATTTTCTTTTTCTTTCCCGAAATCCCTCTAGTTCCCCCAAAAATGGTCTGGGGAAAAAAGGGAACGCAAAGGAGGCGAGGGTTCCAGGGATCTCAAAAATACGATAGAGAGATACGTGCGTGGTCGGCCGTGGTGATGCCACCCACGAGCGATGAATCACGCCATGATTTATTAATGAAAACTGATCGCCTCTAATAACGCTAACCTGTCAGAGGCCACGATATAAGCAACGAAAAGTGGCAGAATCAGGCAATGCGGTGACGTGAAACAATAGCAAGTTTGCCTTTTCTCTTGCTTTATTTTGAGGCCTGTGCACCGTATGCTGGTGTATAGTCTGGTACTTGAAATTAGCTGCAATATAAAGACGCGGTGTTATTGCAAATGTTACTATAGCGAAGCAAAAAGTTCCAACTTATTCCTATCAACAATTAGCCGAACAAAAACCACCATAAAGACAGAAACAACGAAAGAGAGAGAGAAAGAAAGAAAGAAAGAAATAAATAAAGAAAGAAAGAAAGAAAGAAAGAAAGAAAGAAAGAAAGAAAGAAAGAAAGAAAGAAAGAAAGAAAGAAAGAAAAGCAGGGTTGTGACGAGGGGAGAGATATGCGAAAATATCCTCTCATATTTAAACATACACTGAATGTTCTCGTAGTTTCTTAGTATAAGAAATAGGCAGATCCCACGTACCTGGGAATCGACGTTATGCGAAGTATGCGGAGATGTGGTGACCGTGTTGCAAATTTTTATTGAGCGACACTCCATAAAATGACGCTAAATATATGTACAAATTTTGCACGCGCAGACATATGTTGAAGAGTTAAAGATGTTTATATATCCAGTGTCTTGCACTTGCCCAACGATGCTACCTGGAACATGCGTATCAGCAACACCAGGAGCTGATATGAAGCGCTGATGCTCGCAAGGATGCTGGCCCTGGACACCGCGGCATAAGTCAACTTCAGCGCATGGCGATTGACTAACCACAATTGATGTTAACCCCACGTGAAAGCTGTATCAAAAAAGGGCACATGTAACGTTTATAAAATTGGGCAGGCAGCACTGTATTAATATCGACGTTTCACGAAGATTAGCGTCTGTTTGAAAAATATAGTTCCGAGACCTGGCGTAGTTCTGTGGTAAAATGCTTCACATCACACAGAATGCGTGGGTTCGATTCCAGCTGGGACCCTAACATTTATCCTTTGCATTTGACGCTACCGATGTCTTATTTAACGCTTGCGCGTTAAAATTGCCCATTTGTGTTCTCGTCATTCCTGGGTAGATACTAACCCCCGAATGCAGAGATGTTACTTGACTCGTACTTGACTCGTTCTTGACTCAAGACAGTCTTGCCGGTCACCATAAATCGTTCTCGAACCTGCGGATGACTTGAAGGCGACTTAGCTCGGTCGAAGTCAGGACAAGTTTCAAGTCAGCTGCGGGGCTAGCTTGAAAGCGACTTCACGCGTTATTCCAACATGGCCACCTCTCGAATGGACGTCGCGTGAAAGGTGGTCGCTTTTGAGATTGCTTGCCTCGCCATAAGCGTAGCATTTTTTGAGGCGCACTGCCTGCCGAAGATTCTTGGAATCGCTTTACGTGACCAAGGAAATCCGATGGAGTTGTACGACGAGCAACAATTCCACGCTAGGTACAGATTCATAAGAACGCCGTGGGGCAGCTGCTCGTTATGTTGCCGCTCCGTAAAAGTGGGGACAACCGAAGACAGCCCGTGCATCCAGTGTTACAGCTACTGATGGCTCTCAGGTTTTACAGTGCTGGCACATACCAACCAGTCACCGGAAATTTCATCCGCATTCCGTAGTCGACAGTGTGCCGTGCAGTCGGAAAAGTTACGCTACTCATCGCAAAGCACCTGTACGCGATGCTGGTGCGCTTTCCGCAGCCGGCGGACTGTTATGAAGTGGCTGAGTTCCCTTGCGTTACAGGTTGTGTCGACTACCCACACGTGCGAATTAATAGCACCGGTGTCGACAACGCTGAAGTGTTCCGTAACCGGAAAGGCTATTTCTCTTTTTCTATAACACGACGACAATTTCCGTCTCTTTCGGTAAAAAAAAAAATTGACTCGGTGCTGTGTCCGTGTGCCTCGTCTATCCTTTCGTCCCGTCTAGGGTGCTGTTTCTCGCTCACAAAGGCATCGCTTGTAGCACAACGCTACGTAAAATTACACATACATAAAAAAGTGGTGCCCCTATCACGGGTTTTTTTATCCGCATCACCATCATGCAGCGATACATTGCTGCACCCCGCGAGACGGAATTCTGCTGAGGGCAATGTCCTGAGCCCCGCTTTTTCTCTTGTTTACCAAGCTCAACAAAAAGATACAAATCACATTTGTTCCCAGAACTTGTTTTTTTTTTCATATTAACTGCGACCTAGCCCATTACAGGCATGCACACAGGCGAACAGAAAGGCAAATACCGTGAAAATCGCGTCACCTCGTGAGCCAGGTCAGCACGAATACATGCCATGGCGTTCGATTGAGGAAAAAAAAAACGACGAAAGAACCCAACGCGATGCTTTTTTCGCCTCCAAACAAGCAACCATGGAGAAACGCACCGCATTTTGGTGGACACTAAAACCAGCGGACAACGAACGCTTTACAGAAGCAACACTGCGCATCGCTGTGGTGGCAGGCACCACGTGCCGCTCGTTAGCCGTAAAATGGCACGAATATGCTTGTGGCCCTTCGTTTTTATAGTTAATTTAAAACGTATTTTCTTTTTTTGGTGTAATGCATGCCTTACGCGAACAACTTCATTAATACCCTCGTTAGCAGGCAAGCAGCGTGTTTCTGCTTTCAAGCTCGTTCTTGACTTGACCAAGCAAGACAGCCTGAGCATCTATGAAACGCGAAGGCTGACTTGGACGTTTTGAAGTCCGCTGCTTGCTTCGCGCCGACTTGCTCAAGTTAAGTTGAAGTCGCGAGCCAAGTAACATCTCTGCATTCGGGGGTAAGTGTCAATCACTTGTGGCACATACCCACATACCAGCGGCACATACCCTCCTGTTGGTATGCGCCACTGTCTGGCGGGAAGGGTTTGACGACGCACGCAACCGGATTGTGACATTATTCATGTCTTGACCAGCACGTCATATTCATCAAAATATCTTGCCCTCCCGTGCTAATTTTGATTCACGCCAAGTTAAGGGGGTGACCACGAGAGCACCCAAACGTAAGCGGCTATAGATAGATAGATAGATATATCGATAGATACGCTCAAAGTCACCGAATTTTGCTAAGAAATGCTTCGCATTTAAAAAGTTATCTTGCTTATGTCACTCTTCCTGTCACAATTCTGCGTTAATTTCGGCGAGTACTCCTGTTGCACCATAAGAGACACCATCCATGAAGTTTGTCGCAGTGATTAGGGATACTTCTGCTCTGAATGCTGCATTAAACACTCACTCAGGGAAGTAGCGTGATTCTGCCGCAGTACTTGAATATGCAGATGAACATTCACGCTAAATCGCACTTTGGATGAAATTTTTGTTTTCGTAATGGCATTAGTAAAAATAATAACAACAACAACATATTATTATTATTATTATTATTATTATTATTATTATTATTATTATTATTATTATTATTATTATTATTATTATTATTATTATTAAGGGTTTTACATCCGGAAGCAGCGATATGATGATGAGGGACGCCGTTGTAAAGAGCTCCAAAAATTTTGACCATCTAGTGCCCTTTGTTATGTTGTGAACTGATGTTGCACAGTACGTGGGCCTCTAGCTAATTTATCTTCGGTTGCGCTAATTAACGCTAATTATTCACGCTGGGGCACATTGCTTCCTGTGCTTAGTAAGCTGGAGCACTAAACGCGAGTATATAATGCATAAGCGCAGGTATATACAGAGCGCAGCCGATGCCCGATCAGACTCGTTTGCGCGGATCGCATTGGTGTCTTTATAGCAGCATGCCGGTGCACGACACACGCACTCCAAAGGTCAGAGGCAAGAACAAGAACGTCCTTTGCAATAGCTCCTGCCGGAGGTGACGGCCGTGTTCTTGCGCGGACACTCTGGAACAGAGTGCCGAAAGCGTGAAGAACGTGCTATACAGATAAGCCAGTAGTGAGAGCATGGATGCTTGTCCGTGAACAAGTGGTTGCGCTGTTGTACAGGTTTCGCTGCTTCTGAAGGTCCGGTCCAGAAGCTGCGCGTTCTCGCTATGCCGCACTGGACCGCCGGCCAGGCGCCCGGACGAGGTGTATGAGACAAACACTCGAGTGCCAAGGCGGCCCGAGGATGGTGATGAGGCGGAAAAAGTAAAAAGAAAACAGCTCCCACGAAATCCATTTCTCTTGCCGCGGTGCCCCTTGTCTTTTCGCTTTCCCTCTCCGCAGGTGACCCTCTGTTTTCTTAATTTCCTGTCACTTGCAATGTTCCCGCTGAGAAATAATTTCGGCCCGACAGTATTATCTCGCTGGCCTCCTTGATGCGTGCGTGTGTGTTTGCGAGCGTGTGTTTTCTCGATTCCCGCCGTCTCGCTCGATTCGCTCTCCTTAGCCGGCGATGTTGTTTCGCGAGCCCCTTTGTTTCCTCCCGCTCTTCTCCCGCTTCTTCAGATGTGGTGGATATTGAGCTCGGGCCTTTCTTCATGCTCCAGAGCATCCGACTCGGCTTTTGTGCGCTCCCGCAGTTTTTGTGCTCCTCTGTTCGCGCGCCGCTTTCTTCGTTCGGTGGTAACGACAACCCAGATTGTTTATTTTATGGCTTATTTTTAGAGGCGCCAGGCCCCCGCGCAAATTGCTTTTAAATGAAAGAACAGAACCAGTGAGATTCAGTGCGTCCACGCTCGACTTGACGCTTGCTGGAAAAACAGCGAGTGGCAAATGAAAAGCGCAGCTTATTAGACGAGCTTTCCGATAAGGAGCTGATGCAAAAGCACCAAATGTACTTCTCTGGACAGTATTGCTCCATGAATGTTTTTTGGCAACAATGAGCGCATTTGTTTCTTTGTTTTTAAAATAAATAGCGGGTTTGTTAGAGGCTTTCGTTTACGTCAGCTGCTGAAGAAAGATGGAAAGAGAGAAGAACGATGAACGAAGAAGGTAACTGCGAACATGTTTTGTAAGAACCAGAAGCTAACCATATAAGTCACCTTTCCTCCGTGAACTTTAGCAGATCTCAACCTATCCCTTTAATATGTCATGAGTAGTCGTGTTGCGTTCATGTTTTCATGAACGCCATGCACCGTTCACACAACTTGCAATTCCTTCGTTCTGTGAATTAGGCTTTTATTTCTTGAGGCTCTTTAACTGTATCTCTCTCTATAACGTTCTTGCTGATTTTGTTGTGAGAGTTTACGTAGTGATAACAACGTAGCCTCTATTTATGTTGATAATCGAAATAAAACAATATCAATGGAGTCGCATAGGCATTTCCGTTTCGTTATCGTGGATGCTCCAGCGCGGAGCCGAGTTAGCGTTAGCATTTCATACGATCACAGACGCGTAGCACGCAGCGCTCTTTAGATATTTCAGCAATAAGGGGGCCTGCATCCTGCCTAAGTCAACATATCAACCGCATCGTCCACCTGTGTCTGTTGGAACTGTGCAAGAGCCTGCATTCGCATTGAGAGAGACACGCGTGCTTGGATTCGCTTTCGCGTACCTCGTCTCGAATGCGCCGTCGGGCCGTGCTGCCATGATACAATTGGCTTCTGTGAAAACCAGCACCGAGTGCTTGGACGATACCAGCGCCGCCCGCTCCGATTCTCGGGCGAAGGCAGGGAAGAAATTTCAGCCTCACGAAAGCAACCACCTCCGACGAAGGCACGATGACTCCTATGAAATAAACTGGCCTCTTTGTTCGTTCAATCCCCGGCGAGTTCTAGCGTTTGCGCGTAGAGCAAACAAACGCTTTCATCTTGCGCTTCTTTCCTGCCCAGCGCCTTTCCCCGCGGCGTCCCATTTCCCTTATTTGTTTGTGCCGCGGACTGCTTCGCCTGCTATTCACGTTTTTTTTTTTTTTTTGCTATCCCAGTATATATATACATATATATTTCTTGCCAGTGTTCATCAATGAGCAGGAGAAGGGGGTGAGAAAAGAAAACCCACGCACATAAATGAGGAGAATCAAGAGCACGAGAAGGGTCCCCGCGGAAAGAAACTCCTCGGCCTGGAATAAAAGCTGAGAGAGAATCTAATTATTCGGTTCGAGCGAGCGCGCTGCTCTCCTTAATTCTTTTCTTCAGTGCCCATACCACGGAGCCCGGCGCGCTTGGCGCTCTCAGGCGCGCAGTGTGGTGCCTGCCGGTCTCTTACGCCTGGCAATCTCTTTTACTCCCTCCTTATTTTTTCTGCCTTCTCCCTTGCTCCTGGAGGGCCGCATTTATGCTCGTTGGTTTTGCGCTCGCGCCTTTCCCCCGGCAACCATCGCCCATATATACTTGGCTCCAGTTCTGTCTGGAACGGGAGCAGCGCCTTGTTTCCCTCGGCCGCCTCCTTTCGCCGCCTGAGGAGCAACGTGCGCCGAGGACAGGCGACAGTGCGCCGCGCGATGGGGGAGGAATCAGCAACTGCCGAAAACGCGCTCGCGGTTCGGGGGAAGAAGCAGCGAGAGAAAAAAAGAAGAAGAAAACGATGAGCTCAACAACGAAAAAAAGAAAAGACGAGAGAGGCAAAAAAGAAAATAATAAAAGGCTTCGGTTATTAAATGTGTGTGGTTGCCATTGACAACTTTGACGTATTCGTGCTGCTGGGCGAGCATTATTATTGTTTCTAGTTGTGCTTTGATATTTCGCGGTTTCCATGGAGACGCGTGCCGCGGAGGGAACAGCGGGCGCCATCGCAACCGAGAGAGAAGGAGACACGACCCAGTGAAAGTGCGTCGAGAAAGACGAGGAGGTTATCTCGACGAGAGGAGACGGATATTATTTTTGCGTACACACCGCGGCGGCAGCCCAACGCTTCTGCAGCGACTGCTGCCACCGCCTCGTCATTCTGCCTCCCACACCCTCCTGGGCTCGTTCTTTCCTTTTTTCTCCCTTTTTATGCTCCCTGGCTTTCCCTTCTTGGTCTTTTCATATGGCTCGCTGCATGCCGTTGCCGCTGCATGGTCGCGCGGAGAGTGAAGACCGTGCCAGATGCGGAGAAGTGCAAGTTGGAGGGAAGGGAAAGTCGCGGGTGAGGATTGTTCGGACCCTTGTGCCGGGCGTTGGGATGGCGCCCCGGATAACGATCTTGAATTGCAGCCTCGGGTGGTTTTCAAATGCTCTTGGCTCTGTAGCAGCCTCTTCCGTTTTTGGCGTCCTCAGTCCTCCTATTTTTTTTCCTTTTGTTTTTTCCACGCCGCCGTCGCTTCCACGCACTCTTGTTTGTCTTCTTGCTTCTTGTGTATCTCGCTAGAAAGCGTGCCTGCGCCTTCACTCTGCTCCCTTGGCGCGAAACGACCGGCCTAACGTGCCGCAGCTCCCAACGTCTTGTCTCACGGCAACCGTTTCCTGTTCTCCCTCCGCGACTTCGGACCTGTTCCTTTTTACCACCATGACTTCTCGCCTCATAGATTCCTCCGTCAGTATACCCCTACCTGATGCTAACTTCTTATTTGCGTTGCTTTTTTTTCAAACTTTAAGCCGGGAAATTAACTTTCTCGCTGGGTTTCTCCTGCTGTTTCTTGCCCAACGCGAGCTTTGTTTTTTTTTTCTCCGTCACTATCAAATAGCGTTGACAGCGTTGTTATTAAGCTTCATCAGGTAAATTTTGTTAGACACCTATTAGTACCATGGGGAAGCGGAATTCACCTGATGAAGTCATTATTGACCCTAGATTGAACTAATTAAACCCTTAAGCATTTGTATTCGTGAAAGCGACACACGATCGTGTTTGCAATAAGAGGTTCTATCTTAAAAAAAATGAACTTCATTTTATTTTATGCTATACGCGATAAGGTGATAACAAATTTTATGTGCGGTGTAGGGCCAATTTCGCTTTCGTCAGGACAATGCACAGAACACGGCCTTTGCATTAAGCAACAAGGACCCTAACAACCCGTGATATATGCCCGCATAAAATAAAAAAAAAGAGGCTGGCCGCACAGTTTTACCTACTGCAAATAAGCGACCATCTACAGCCGTACGACCAATCTAACTCTTTGTTAAGTTACGCGTTTTTGAGTGGAGGTAACTATATGCCCCCCCCCCCCCCCCGCCCCCAAATGGAGAAGCCTAGTTCAGGTCCCGGTCAGTTTAAGTATCGCCACACCAGAAATTCACAGCAGGTAAATACTTTGGAAGACATAAAAATATACGAAAATTGTTACTCTTATATGCCGTCATCAGCTTATGTCAGCTTTAGTAGCTTTAGTAGGCTGATTGCCTGTATGGAGTTATGCTGCCGATAACAATGTCATAGGTTGCATTCTCAGTCAGGGTCACCCTATTACTATTGAACAAATAGGAAAAAAAGTGTTTGATTGTTTTGATTTAGGAGCCCAACATGGCCAAAATTAACCCGGTACCCTCGTCAGCTGCCTCCTTTATTACCTGCTGTGCTGTCTAAGCGCTTATAGTCTTTGTGTGCATCCGCATGCGCGTATGCCCACACGCAATCGGGTGTACTTCCTCAGTTGTCCACTGATGCACATCATTTGCGGGACGAGCTGTGCATATGAGGTTTCTGGTGAAGATTTCTAAACGTGTCCCCAAATCGCGTACAGGAACTCCGTTAGCGTCCTCGCAAATGCAAATAACACATGCGTTCATTTTAGCGTTACAGATTGTTGTGCAGATCGCAAGAACGTAGATCTTCTTGGCAGTACCTTAAGAGGCAACAATATTGTGGCACTCCTTCGAGCTTTAAGTAAAATATATCTGCAAACGTGCAACTGCAAGAAAGTGGAGGAGCCGCGGAGCTTAGCTAACGAAATGTCGCACGACTACAGCGCACTAACTGGTTGGTCATTGGTCATTGTAAATGGCAACTGCCACAGAGGCTCAAAGTACCTGCAGTACGCGAAGAAATGCTTCGAATTTAAGACAGTGCTCAAGGTAGCGAGGTGAGCATCATCTCTCTTCTTTTTGAAGACTTGCGACCAAATTTCTTGAAAGAGCATTTATGCTATCTGCGTACTTTTTGTCTTTCGTGAAGTGCAACGCGACAGTGAAGGATGCCCTTGCTGCATCCGATTGATGTTATCAATAAGCTCCTAAATTGATGGTCGATCTTGTCGGGATAACCACAGCTCCAGTGGGAGTGCTCAGCATGGCCGAGACGTCATTGTATATTCTTGTCGCGTAAAAAAAAAAGAACTTGGGGTAAGTATCTTGGAAGCTGCTCTCATGAAAGCTTCTCGCGATAAGGGTATAGTATTAGTGCAGCCTAGGTCAGAAAATTCATCCTAAATTTTATAACAAGTGATTTGAAAAGGCTATAGCTACACGCACCTGTTTAATTTTCTCTTTTAATTGTATGAAAGCTTTATCTCCACGAGATGTATTCGTGAGTGTCGGCAGGATTTTGTCTTGGCGGGTGCAAACTCATGCTTCATCGCGGCGGGAAGCGATGGTACCGCTGGTGTAGCTTGGGTAAATGGTCCAGTCCTGCTGGGGCTTGAGGACGCCAAGTTCCCCCTTTGCACCCCTCCCCCCCATGCTGATTCTTATGGAGGTATTCATAAAAAATGAGACCGATGCTTTAAAACGGGTTGCTT
This sequence comes from Rhipicephalus microplus, assembly GCF_043290135.1. NCBI lineage: Eukaryota > Metazoa > Arthropoda > Arachnida > Ixodida > Ixodidae > Rhipicephalus > Rhipicephalus microplus. Next base: position 90,878,882 of record NC_134710.1, on the reverse strand, counting down.
TATGATCGTGCGCTCATTTATTAATGTACTATAACGTCATGGGGCATGTATTAATGCAATGAGTGTGTTTGTCAATTGATTATTGGAGGCTTTGGTTACGAATATAACTTTCTGTCTACTCCTCGCTCGACCTCGAACGTCCGTTGATGGCAAAAAATATCAAAAAGTATGTCATCAGAGTACATTACAATTCAGTAAACTAGTATTAAAAGCAATGGTTTGTTTTTGCAGATGGTCATCATTTTTTCAAGCCTGACGAAATTTCATACAGAGCACCATGGTGCCTTTTCAAATGGCCACCAAACAAACCTCCTCAATCTGTGGAACGAACATTGGTTAGATAATGTAGCTTCCACAGCCTGAAAGGCTAATCAATCAATCAATCAATCAATCAATCGATCGATCAATCAATCAATCAATAAAATATAAAAAATAGTATATAAATTATTTATTCCATTAATAAATAAAATGAGTCAGTCATTCAATCAATGATTTATTTCGTTTTGTTATAGGTCTTTTTTTATGTTTTCGGCGGCTTCAACGAAGACTCATCGAAGTCTTCGTCATTCTTTCCCTTCCTCATCTTCTTTCCTCTTCTTTCCCTCTAATCTTTGTTTCCTCTGTTTCTTCCATCCTCCCGAAAGAGTGAGCAGGCATTGTGCCCCTCCCGGTGGCAGTTGCCAGCTTGCTCTCTCCCTCTTTCGTCTGTGGCCTTGCGTATCTGTGTACGCAAATCAAATAATAATAAATAATAATAATGGCATAAACAATTTGTAGGGCTTAAAAATGTACAGCCGAGAGCGTCTGAAAGTACAAGATTGGCCTTCTATAGTTCTTGTTTTCAAAGCTCACAAGTATTTTTTTGGGAGGGGAGGGGGGGGGGAGGGGGGGGACTTACGCCATATAATTCCTAAAGTCGACGTGATACGTGTATTAGGCTTGTGTACATCGCAGCCGATGGGCACAACGGCGAAACTGTTCACAGCTTGGAAAACGTGGTGTATCTGACAATCCGGCTTCTAAAACGAATAACACACACACACACACACACACACACACACACACACACATATATATATATATATATACATATATATATATATATATATATATATATATATATATATATATATATATATATATATATATATATATATATATATATATATATATATATATATTGAATGAACTTGCAGATAGCACATTTGAAAAGGATATCGTATTTACTAACGTTTCGGCCGTGGCACTGCCTTCGTCAGAGTAAGTCGGTATGATACAATGCAGCCGCTTTTATAGGCTCACGTGATGAACTCTCGGTATAGCAGCTAGGACAATCAAAGTAATATATATATATATATATATATATATATATATATATATATATATATATATATATATATATATATATATATATATATATATATATGTATATGTATATATAGTCGCGTAAAAGAAGGCAACACTATTAGACTAGTGCAAGCTTTCGTCCTCAGTAGAATAATTTACGTTGCCTCTTACTTGAAATGGCACGTCACCGAGAAAATAATATTAGATTGCTTAATAAGGAAAGTGTATGAGCAAGCCATATGCTTACCCAAGAACACAACCACAGCGAAATTATCAGAACTAGGCTTGCACAACATGCTCGACAAATGAACTGTAGAAGTGCATGACATAGCACAGTATTAATGACTTTTTAAAACGAGAATGAACAGGTAAATCCCGAAAAAAAAATGAAAATACGCTACCACACGGAGCAAGGTGAAAAAGCTGACGCACCCGCGACGGCGAGAGCAAGAATATTGATTCCACCGTCGCCCAAAAATATGCTCCCGGAACATCACACCTGCCGAAGAAATCAGAGAGCGCAGGGCTTGCAGAGGCAATTCGGACACTGCAAAGACGCGGTATTCGTGGACAGACAGGCGCGCAAGTGTGGTTACATGGCCGCGGTGGTCGACTGTAAAGGGACATGCAAGACGAGCATTCCGGTGCAAACGCCACTCATCGAGACCGCTGAGGAGGTGGCCATCGCCCTAGCGGTGGCGACCACTGAAGCCGAAGTAGTAATCACTGACTTGCAAGCGGCGATACGTAACTATGATAACGGCCTTGTCTCCCGAGAGGCGCTACGAATCCCAATGAATAAAGAAGAGAAAGTTGTAATGAAAAAGGACACTTTTGTCATATGGACCCCCGCACACACACAAACACCGCTGGCCGGCAACGAGGCGGTGAACGTGGAGGCTCGAGCACTCAGTCACCGAGCCGTAGCGAACACCAACGCCGCCTCGGCCGAAGTTCTATGCGGGGGAGAGTGGGATTGGGAGGACCGCACCACGAAATAACAAAGCACTACAAGCTAAAAAGGCGCAAGTATCCTCTGCCATACAACAGGTTAAATAGAAAAACAGGCAGTTGCTTGGCGAAAACTACAAACATATACGTATCCCAATTCAGTTCTTTTTTGTCTCTGTTACCCTGATCTGTATTTCACAGAAAAATGCAAGGCTTGGGATGACAGGGCAACACTTGTCCACATATACTGTGGGAATGCTCGAGTTTAGATGACATAGCTGACAAAAACCACGAAGAGATAGTCTCAAACCGCAGGGTGCGCTGGGAGGAGGCTGTGCTCAGCTCCTTATTAGAACATCTGTGGGCCGTCCAGCGAGCCGAGGAAGCTGCCCGAGCCCAAGGGCTCGTGGCCGATGCCTAGCAGGCAAATCAACTTCGCTGGACTTTATTAATAAAGTTCTTTGTCTTATTTTTACATCATATAGACGAACAGTATATGTTCGCTATGCGGGCACATTAAGGAGGAACCTTGCACGTCTAGAACGACAGTCACATTACCAAAGTGTATATGCGAAAACCAGACACGGACTCATTTACGCTATAGACTTCTCATTCACTTCAAAAAGTCGTGGACACAGCTACATAGCGAGAACGCCAAAGATGTTCTACATCACCCTGTGCCACTTGATTCCCTGACGCCAAACAGGCACAGGACAGCGTGACACATCAAGCCATCGTTACTCATGATGAGGTGGGCGTGAGCAGTCAGGCGTTTCGCTGGTTAGAGGGCTACATCAGCGTCCTTATCTCCTTGCATAACACGTTCCGCGAGGTAGTTTCCCAGAACCTCAAGCTTGTTGGTTATCTTGATTACATCCCATACATATAGAGTTACGACTAAAAAAAAACTGATCGTGCCATTGGAGCATCATGCGCCCAAGGCAAGTCACTGAAATCTTAAATGTTATCTCTCAACGTAAAAAACATTGGCATTCTGCCAGACTGTACATGGATACGAAAATTATAGTACATCAACACTATCATCGTCTCCAAAGTTCTATAGACGTGCATTGGCCTGTACATTCATGTTACTGCGGATCCGATTTTATATGTTAAGTACTTTTCGGCGAACAAAGGCACTTTGTGCGTGCTCATTTATCTATCTAGACGTAATACACGTCATGAGCGCTATGGTACACATCGAACGTTGCTGATGCTCCCACAGCCGTTTAATTAACTTTATAGGTATCAAAATCGGCATGACATGATTCGTGTGGGAAGAACAATAATTGCAGGTCACAAAGTGGGTGTCATGTTATACATGCCATGACATGCATGGCAAGATCTTGGTGTTATCATAGTCGCTCCATTTGTTTGGCATGCACCAAACTTGGCATGGTGTGACATTAGTGTATGAACAACATGAATTATAGGACATAACATAAACAGCATGACATGCATGCCTAGTACGTCATGGCACACAGAACAAGGCAGCATCGCGATGTCATGGTGGTTATTTCATTGCCTTGCTATACTATATGGGTATCATATGGCGTGTGTGTATTGCGAATGATAATCATGAACGACAGGTGACGACATGAATGTTCCTGCGACGCATGTCATTTGAGTCATAGTATGAATCACACGCGTAACATGATGCAAGCGTTGTGACACCATCCAGGTCGTTCCATTATTATGGTTCATTACTGAATGCACATGCATGGATGACAAACATGAGACAGTAGATAAGATGCCATTTCACGAATGATATGACTTGTTTTAATGGCAAATAATGCGGGATATGCCGCCCTCGTTGACAGTTTTGCATAACAAGTACTGCTGCAGTGCGTGAGATCTGCTGCTTTTTTGAAGAGGCCAGTAAGAGTAGTGGTGAAGAGGGGGGTAGAGGAGAACGTGCGCTTATATTCTGCTTCACTATAATTTTCTTTTTGTACTTCTTTACGGCCCATAACCATTCCACCGATTGATCTCTCTACTATTCTTATCATTTCCTTTTTGCTTTCCCTTCATTTCGTTCTACGTTCCTAACGTATACCTACAGGGATTGAGTGTGTCTAAACTAACTCAAATGACATGTCTTTTTGCTGTTTTTGCAGGAAGAACTCTACACCTGGCTATGGAAGACGGTGTCAAGAAGAAGATCATGCATAATAGTTAGCCTACTGTACCAGTTTCCACTTAACTTCGTTGATGGAAATGTGCAGAATAAACATGCAGAGGCCTCACATTATCGCCACCAGTGCAAGGAATACAAATTCCTCGGCTTCCGATTCTTGTATTCTCGTGCTTTCTTTATTTATTCTCTTTCCCTGGAAAGGTAAATGTAGACAGGGTAAAATAATAAACATTGTGAGGATGAACTGTTTCACGTATCGCATTACCAAGGTACACGTACTATATTGTTGACTGTTCTTACTGTATGGCGTCACACGCGTTTAGGTTGTACAATACGTAACTGCGTGATGTACTTTTTTTTCAATTAATTCGTCACCGACTATGTTGAGTTTTGTAGCAGGTATTTTTATTAGGAGATTCTTACGCAATGCTGCCCAATTCGTATCGTCTTGGAATTCGGTAGCGTATGATTTTCTTCGGCCAGACTTCGCTTGGAGGAATGGAGCGCAGTAATACCTCATTGAAAGTTAGCCAACACGTTGTCGCTACCAAATGTGCGGTGCTGCCCTGGGCTGCCGCAGCAAGCGACCGAGGCGCCAGTAAAAGGCGGTGGTACGCCCGGGGCGCCTTGGTCGGCCCATCGGCTGAGTGCAGGGCGGGTCCTCGCGCCGCTTGTTGGAAGGCTCCAATTAAGAAGGCGGTCATATGCAAATGCGACAAGCGACGGCAGCCAGAAAAGAAGAGGAAAGATCGATCGCCATTAGGGAAACAGAGCGCCTCGGGCGCGGGCGACCATGGGGTCGATTTTGCTCCGCGCAGCTCTGTCCCCCCTAACTCCGTCGCCTGTCCAGTCGCCCCCCCCCCCCCCCTTCAACCCCTTCGTCGCACGTCGCTCCTCCTCACCGCGTAATTCCACACTGGTGCCACTAATGAATTCGGTTCTCCTATTCGTCCATCGACGCCTAAGGAAAGAGTTGGAGGGGGATTGCAAGTGACGTGCCAACCCTTCCGATTGGCCAGCCCGTCATCACAAGTTAATCGAATGGAGCGCAGTTCGTTAGTGTGTCGCTGGGATCTCCCCCTGAGGGAAGGAGAAGTTGGAAGCCAGGCAGCACAGAGCGAGCGAAGCTGCCTTCCTTTCCTCCCAACTCGACCGCTGGCCGAAGAAGCGCGGCCGAATGGCTGCCGCCGGCCTGACAACAGGGGCCACGATTGGAAAACTGCGCTGGAAGATGCGGCTGGGCCACAGTCCCGACCACCCCGCGTTTGCCCCCAACTGGATCGTGCAAGGGGTGGCCAACCCTTCTGGCGAGAAGAGAGCCGCCGGCGAGGCGGTAAAGGTCAATACTGGCGCAAGCCTGATTGGCTGCCGCGAATCCTCACATCATGTCCCAGTACGATGTATAGCCCACGCCGGCCCCGTGAATTCGGCCTGCCCCATCGGTCTGTGTTGTCTGTCTTTTCTGACAGAATAGTAGGAAGAGCAATGAAAAAGCGCGTGATTTCGGGCATAGACAGTGACAACCACAACTCCGCCTTTTTGGTATTGTCACGGCCGAGAAAAAAAACTTTAGCTAAGCCGCAGCACATTCTACAATAAAAGTCTGGAATAAGCAACGCGTAAACACATTCAGAAAAGCTGACAAGTAAACCGAAAGCAAACCCTTCGAGCAACTGCAACACATCAATGGAATATTAGGCGTCTAATATTTTCTTGCTTTTTTTTTCTCGTGACTCAATGGCCAGCACAACGCAGACATCACTTAGTGGGGGCGTAAATGCCTGCAATACCTGCCTTATGCCCCTGTATGTAATCACCAGTAATGTGACTGCCCACTGAACTTGGAAAGTGATACGTACGCATGCTTCCTTTAACTCTGCAACAAAAGCAGGGTACAATCATGAACGGGCTGTGCAGAAGTGTCTGACGTAGACTCGTAAGCTGGTATGCGTAGTCACTTTATTCATATGGCCACTCCTCGTTCCTAATTCTGACAATTGGGCGTTCAAGAAGGCGTTGGAGCAGCTCAAAAAGACATGTGATAAAGCAATATAATGAATATTGCCATCCGTTCTGCCCACAAGATACATTGTATTTCTTGTAATCTTGTATGGGAGGGGGGGTGGGCGAGGGCAAATAGCTTTCTAAAATTAACTGGAGGTACCTCTGGCGCTGCGATCGTTCGGCGACCATAGGAACGATGGGTAGTGCATGGATTTGCCTATATATTCTTTGTAATTGCGTGCGGAGCATCGCTTTTGTGGTTTTGTTTATTGCTAGTTTCGGTTTGGGTTGACAAAGCAGCTTGAAGCCACGCGAAGCCAAAGGAACGTAAAGTACGAAGAATAGGCAAATCCGTGCACTACCATTATTGCCATGCTTGAAGTACCATACGCTGCAAATCCCGTGGACATTAGTGCCAGAGTTCCCTCTAGTGTATATTTAGGAAACTCTATATGGGGGAGGGTACATACGCGAAAGTTCCATGCCGCATTCTGGGTGATTGCCACTGCAAATCACGCACGCGTGAAGTATTCATAAATGTCAATGAAAAACACACAAACTGATTAGGTTACAGTGACACCAGTGTTATGAACTATATATCGGTAGAATGTGCTCGCAAGGTATTTAAAATATAACGGCATTCCTGCTCATGCTCGTTTACTGGCATGAACATCAAGCGCACACAAGTTAATCTTGACATGTCTAATGTCCACATTGTAAAATTCTAAGTTATCTATACTCAGGGTTAAGCCTATTGTACAGTGTGATAATCACACGATGGTTTTCCTTCGCATAATTGGACAACCATAGCACGTATTGGCATAGGTCGGCAAAAAGCTGAACCTTACTCAGACTCCCTAAAAAATAGATTTCGCTCCGAGTGCTTATGCGGGCCCACTCACCGCTTTTCTAAAGCAGACTCACTCGTACCGGCCCATACTCGCTAATGGATTCACTCAGTCCTCAAATGGACTCACTCGTAGTTAAACTCGTCAAAATACTACTCACCCGGACTTAAACTCACACACGTGGTCTCCTTTCTGAATCTGGTGAGTCTGCGTGAGTCGACTTGTGAGTTAGTTTGCCGACATATGCATACCGATATTCACTAACTTCAATATCATCTGTACGGCATGCGTAGTCATCTGAGCTTGCGCTGATACTGAGTTCTCAAACTTGATACTTTTCCAGTTTTCCTATTGGAAAATTGCAATATGAGTTATGTTCGAATACTTAAAAAAGATGTCATTCGCTACCAGTGCTTCTTGTATGGCTAACTGAGGGAGGAACTAAACGCCAGAGAAAACGTTTTGTACCAGTCGAGGACTTAAATGTAAAGATTAAGACATATATCTGACTGGCTCGGTTACAGAATTCTAGAAGATGAAATGGCTGAGATGCACTTGCACAGCTTGCGATGTGATGGAAAGGTGATAGGGTCAAGGTGAAAAGGTGAAAAATGACACCTCGTCCACAGCTAATACAGTAAAACTTTGAGGAACTAAGGGACCAAACTTGCCCCAGAACGTCGGGTTCACTACAAAAACTTTGGCAGGAGCCATGTCAGCTTGTACATCTTATGACTATTTCAAATTTGACGTCAGGAGAGCCGGCTCATTACTTACTGTTTTGTCAGGAATCATTTGAAGATAGAAAATATCCTCATCCGCACTTTTTTAAGAACTGAAACCTGCTCTATTCATGAATATTTTTTTCTAATAAACTCCGCCTCGTTAAACTTGTCTCGTGAAACATTAGGCGTTGCGAAGAACCAGTTGAGTAGCCTGAAATGTTGGTACACGAGAATAAAATACTGGTAGAAAAATGCGTGCCATGCACCCAACTTCATTCAATTAATAAACCTCGGCGTGAAGGGGCTCGTGAAACTGCGCGCCGCTGCGCAATCTGCACTGCATCCTTTAGAAGACAGAGTACAGAGGAGGTGCGCTGCACGGAAAGAGCAGGCAGAGAGCACGGACCAAAGATCGCTCTCTTCTATGTTGCTCCCCTCCCGGCTTGAGAAGCAGAACTGGGCAAGCACGCGTCGACAAGAGAGCAAAAGACAACGACGGTGCAATAGCGAGCCTCCGCCAATAATTACCGAGTGTTTGCTTGTTTTTCTCGTTGACTACAGATGTGGCCTCCCCGTGGCCCCGCCTGTAGGCCATCCGAGTCTCCCCTCCGGCCCGAATCAATCAGGCAATCAATCTTTCGCCAATCAATATTGTACACAGATGCAAGCAACAACGCTGCTCTGGCGAGACTTAAATCCCCAAAAAGCGTCCTGGTCCTCCCTTCTTGACGCGCTCCGTGCCGCCCCCCTTCAGTCGGCGCACGCCGGTGCTCCCAATGGGCCACGCGCACGCTGGCGAGGCGCTCTTTACTTGGCAGGGCTCCTTCAAAAGCACCCGAAAATCTCTCCCTGCTTGGTTCGCGCGCACTACCCCGCTCCTTTAAAGCATCTCCGCCGCTTTGCTTTTTGAGTGCGGGAAAAGAAAACAAAGGATTTGGCGATATTGAGCCGCTGCCTTCGATGTACCCGGGTAATGGCTCGCAATATCGGCAGTAAACACGTCAGCCCTCAGCGTGCACTTGACGCCGCGACTGATTACATCTGTCCAACAGGCGCCGTTTTTTTTGTTTCACGCGTTACACAAGTTTTATATCCGCGCGCAATTTTTTGTCACATCGTGGTGATATAAAAATAGACAGGTCAAGTATGTGAGAGCAAGTTGACATGCATCGCTTTCACATACGGCAACAGTCTGTAGACAAGAAAAGACATCCTTGATTAAATGCGACTGCAAGATTGTATTTACGGTACCTTTGCTTCGAATCTAAAAAATCCAAAATGCCACATGAAGGCCTCTTTTCATAAATAAGCGCATGCTCAGTTTTTTTTTTTAAATAAACCGTCAGTCGTGAATGCGATGGCTACAGAAGCTCCTTATGGTAGACTTTTTGGGGAAAATCTAAATTTCTTGAAGAGTATAGTTTTTAGGGACAGCGCTCGAGCATGAACGTTGAAAATATGCTAAATATTGAATATTGTTTACTAATTAACATTAAACTAATTAACTCATTACACGTGTTGTGATGGACAAAATCAGCTAGAAAATTAGCTCGGAGTCGAAATAATTTTTGTAGCGCGAGGTGAAATATGGAAACAGGAAGGGATAGACTGAGAGGACAGGGCACGTTTCAGAAGTATTTAAGGCAACGAAAATATCAAGAACGTCACGTCACTTCAAAAGTGCGGTACGAAATGCATGAATGGTTTATTTACTTTTGTTCTGCAATGCACAGAGCATTTCCTGACAAAAGTAACCAGAACAATTATATACTTTTACTCCAAGGTTGTTGGGCATATATCGAAATTCCCTCCAGACAAAGATTTAATTCCAAGTGCTTGGGCATTGGAAACTCATCGGCTGCAATTTTTCAGTTGGAGTATAGTTTTTTTAGCATAATTTCAAAACTAAACATCCCTCGTACAGTGGTTTATTGGCAAGGGATGGTTAAAACGCAACTGAACGCCAGACAACGGACCAATCCTGGCCATACCACAATAATGCTCAACACTCAGTATGTTAGTACGTGTAAATCATCAACGCATAAATTCAATGCAGTTAGAATACAAGAAGTGCGTACAGTAAGTACAATAAATACAGCGAAACAAAAATAAAATAAAGAAAAAAGAGCGGGAAATGATAATACAAAAGAAGTAATTATACACCTATATAGGCACTCTTTAAGCACGAATAACAATCTCTTTAAAAACACGTAGGCCATAAAGTAATTAATTTAAAAGCTCATTATTATATTGGCAGTAAAAACTACTAATAACTGGTATGGAAAATTTATGAATGGCCTTCATGCTTCACAGTTTACAGTGATGAAGTTTTCATGAACTGATCGCTAAGAGCCCCGCCGCGGTGGTCAAGTGGCTAAGGTTTTCTGCTCCTGACCGGCAGGTCGCGGGGTCGAACCCCAGCTGCGGCGGCTGCATTTTCGATGGAGGCGAAAATGCTGTCGGCCCGTGTGCTCAGATTTGGGTGCACGTTAAAGAACCCCAGATGGTGGAAATTCGCGGAGCATAGCGTCTCTCATAATCGTGTGGGTGTTTTGGGACGTTAAACCCCACATATCAATCAATAGATCGTCGTTAAGAATTTTCGGAAGTGCTCGGAAAACATCCTCCTTATGATCCAGGCTTAGATGCATAACAAGTGGATGGCATTTATGGGACAGCTGGTGACCGCGGAATGAAGCTGCAGTTCAGGAAGAGGTCTTTTCTGTACAACAATGGCTAGGAAGCCTGTCTGTATTCCTGTCCTGCGCACAAACCGAAAACTATTGCAAACAGAAAAAGACGCATTCTTGGGTCAGGATGCTCTCGCGTTTGTTTCAATGTAGCGTGTACTCGAGCACACACACACACACACACACACACACACACACACACACACACACACACACACACACACACACACACACACACACACACACACACACACACGCACACACACACACACGCACACGCACACGCACACACACACGCACACGCACACACACACGCACACGCACACACACACACACGCACGCACACGCACATGCACACGCACATGCACACGCACACGCACATGCACACACACACACGCACGCATACACACACACGCACGCACACACACACGCACGCACGCACACACACACACACACTTGCGCGCGCGCGCAAAAAAAAACCTAACTCGCGGCGTCGCGGGCTTCCACGGTATAATAAAAAATAACTTCTAGTGGACCCAGCGTCGTGCCAATAGCCATATCAGTTTAAGCAGTGCTTCCGGCGTGTAATGACGATAAATATATAAGGTAATAAATCCGATATATGAGCGTGGTTTTTATGTGGGGCGGCACAAGCGAGCTGCATTTATACGAAGAGAGTACTAATGTTTGTCGTGTGTCTGCCTGGCGTAGCGGCGCATGCTGCACACGTCCCGCCAATCAGCTCTAGAATCATTAAACTCGAGTGGCTACACTCAGTTCATAAAGGGTGCATTCAGTCACTAGAGAAACACGGTCATAAATAAAGATGCAGTGCGTTCGTCTTTCAGTGACATATATGGCCAGGGCAGTGTTGCAGAGAGGCATAAAAGTGAGGTGACCTTCCACGAAAAGGAGGTAATTGCATGTCACGGGCTGCGCCTAAATCATTGACGTGCCCAGAAATTACTTCGCATTCACCACGCTCCAAAGGTTCTTTCAGGACAGAATGTATTGTTTCTTTCGAATGTGTCGTCACTTAATGGAACGGCAGACAACTTACCCTCTTCTGTGTAAGAGCGTTCTTGTGTTCTTTCATCGCTTCCGCCGAGGCGCTCTTCATTCTCCTCTACTATCTCTCCAGGTGCGTGTAGACATTAGCGTATTCAGGCGTACACAAAGCTCTCGGCGCAGGCACCTACCCCAGCCAGACACTCGCGAGCACACGCGAGATCGATATCGAGAAGATAATGCACGCGCTGTTTTCAATTTAGGCCTTAATATTTAATCGCTCGTCGAGAGCCAGGCTCATTCATTCATTTATTCATTTATTCTCCGGGCCGCCAGGGCCTTCTCTCTTCCTTTCGCTCGGTGTTTCTTTCATTTTGTTTTGTCTCTTTCTCTCTCTCTCGTTGTCCACGGCTCTCTCGTTCTCATTACGTCCCTTCGCAAACAAAGAAAATGCATTACTTTCCGGACAGCGATGCGATCGGGATCGATCGATCAGCCAGGGCTAATCACTTTTATTTAGACCCTCTGCCAGCGATGCCCGGGTCGCCGTTTTGGTTAGCCTCAAGCCTGTGTTTTTTAGTTCCTTTTTTTTATCACTGGCGCGTTCCTCAATTTCCCTGCGTGCTTCGGTCGCACGTATCGCCCCTCGCTCTCGTGGCCTTCCACCCTCTCCGCTGGTGCGGGTGCGAGCCGCCACAGTGACTTCTCGGTGCCCGCAGCAGTACCGAGACACGCAATAAAAATTCCGAGAAGGTAAGATCGACGTGGCCGATGTAACAACTAGACCGTGCTCGCAGTGCGCTTTTATCGATGCGCGAGGCGAACCTTTCCGCCGCGCCATATCCGCTTCCAGATCGGCAGGGCGCCCTTCTCGTCTGTTCGTTTTTGCGCTTATCACAATTTCTTCGGTTAATCCTTCCATCTCCGTGACTTACGGCAGGTGCCACCGTGACTAATACAGTTTTTCGCTATATTTTGCTTCAGCCGAAATCATCAATAAGGATTCTCCCTGGAGCAATACCCGAGATCCGCGAGTTTAACCTTTAGATAGATATATCCGGACGATGAAGTTACTCGGCGCCGTATTTCCTTGCACGCAGTACGTGTTCTATGCGCATCGAAGAGGCTACCACTGTATCCGAAGCCGAGCTTGTGTGCCGTAAGTGATCGGCACGCACTGCGAGAGAAATATAATCAACGAATAAATAAACGACTTGTGCTGTGAATCACCAGCTCACGATGTAAACTTATTATACTGAACACGCGCGTTCTTACGGTTGATCTTTCCTTCTTCTTTCTTTCTTTTTTTACGTGTCCCGCAGAAAGGCCAATGATTTCAAGATACCGAATGCGGAAGTAAATGTGTAAGAAGTGGCAGTACGGCCAAGTTATCTACTCAAGTGTAGCAACCACGTAAATAGCTTAATTAACTTCAAAGAACCACCAGGATTGCGCATCGAATAGCATGACTGGCACATCAGACAAACGTTGTCGTACAGTTGGTATTTTAATGTACAGTGAGTCAAGAGAAATATTACTACCATTAGCCACCCTGTCGGCAACCAACGAATTCTCTCTCTTTTTTTCCTTAACGGGAGGAAAGAGAGAAGAGGAGGCAGATGCGATGATGAGAGATGCGTAACATCAATTTTCTTTTTCTTGTTTCTGCTGTCGAGATTTAGATTGCCTGTCTTTGCGTTGTCATTTTGTAAGTGCACTATTTATCTGTTCTTTCCTTAAAATTACACATCAATAGAATTTTTTTTTCTATTTCATTTCGTTCATGTCATTCAAGGGAAGTGAATAGCAAACAAATTATTCGCGACTTTCCGTTGCCACGACATTGTGTCCAAATGTGAGCGAAAATTATGTCAATACAGTCTCAGCGCAAAGAATTGTTCGAAAGTTACTTTGAATCTGCTAACGATACTATATATTATTTGTACTTTATCGACATTATACTTCTTTTTATGATGTAATAAGTCTTGCAGACGAACATTTGCTTTGCCTAACGTCCTTGAAAAAGCTTTTTTTCCCCTGATAGCTTAAGGCAGCACTCGTCAGAAACACGAATTCCACAAACGCATAATAAAATATTGAAAAATGTTAGCGCTTACGCTTGTGTCTTTTGATGTGCTTCCATGCTATCATTGTCTCTGATGCGCGCAGCGATGGGGGATCGGGACCAACCTACAAGCCCACAAGTGCATCTTGAACACATTCCGTCGCGCGCTGAAACTACGATAAGATAATGATGGTAGTGGCCCTTCAGATGAATTTCTTTTACGTGCATGCAAATCCAAGTGCATCAGTGTTTTTTATACTCCCCTCCCATCGATATGCGACCACCGAGGCTGTAGCTTCCATAAAATGTTTATCGAAGTCCTCCCTTAAATGCTCGCGGCTACTTTATCTGATCAAAGAAGTTCTGTCGCATCGAGCTAGTATTCCTTTGCACTGAAACATTATATTTCCACGCCAGGAAAACGCCCCTTCGCTCATGCCAGTGACACGACACGAAAAGCGTAGTATAGTTGTCACGCGAAGGTTATCAAAGGTGAACGAGGGCTGATGGGAGGCCGGCAACCTCATAAGACCTGACTGAACGCACCATTTGACTGCCTTGAATTTCCGCCACCATCGGGCTAAGCGCTGTCTCTGTTAATGAATCTTCACGCACAATCATTTGTCATAGTTAAGCGGGCACGTAACGACTACGGAGCAGTAAAGTTTTTCTTGTCGAACGTTTTGTGCCATTCAAGGTCAAAGACGGGGCCTTACACATCTCGGCGGTCCCATCTGTCGCTTCTCGCCATTTAATATGCAGCATTTTAATTTGCCTAAGAGACACCCGTGTCTTCGTATTTTAGGACTGCTTGTAAAGGGCCTTTGTGTAGCTAGCGAAAAAATAGCAAGAAACGACGGGGAAAAAGAAAAGCAATACATTTGAAAGCGTTCGCGCAAAGGATTCCCGTTCATATGCGGTGACGTATATGTCACCCGCCTGGCGCACGCAGCGACGAAGGAGAACAGTTCCAACAAAGCATAGCGAAAAGCAGTGACGTAGAGGGCCCGGAAATGAGAGCAGCAAGAGAGGCGGACGCGCAGCAAGTAATGAAGCCGACTGAAAGAAATAAGGGGGGCAGAGTGAAATAGAAGAAGAAATGGGAAAAAAGGAAGGGAGGAGGGGTAGACGACAGAGGCCGCCATTCTAAATTAGCGCGACAGGGCGGAGGCAGGCGAACGCAGAGGAAGGTGACACGAAGACAGGACTTTTAAAGGTAGTTCCTTGTGCGGAGACGTGGGCGAGATTAACGGGGGTCCTTCGGACGTGCCATTAATTGGCGCCGACCAATGGGGAGCGAGGCTCCACCCGGGGAGAGGGTGCGTGCGCCCACGAGCGGAGCGAAGAGCAGCGCGGCGGTCATTAGGAGCCGCCGGCGCGAATCTGGAGCCCGGCGATAATCTGGACCCGGCGGAGGGAAAGGCCGCCGCAACGATACAGGTCCCGATAGCACCGCCGGGAGAGCACCCGGGCTCTGCTGACGCCGCGCCGGGAATGTGCGACGACCACGAAGGCGAGGTAGCCCCCCCCCCCCCCCCCCAGAAAGCCACCATCACGGCTTAAAGCTCTGAAATATGGTGGGCGGCGGAGCCACCCGAAATGGAGTACACAGCTCCGAAGTCGGGGGAATTCAAGCGAAATACGACGTTGGGCCTTGCACCACATAAATAGACGCCGAAATTTTCTCGATTAATTTTTTTCTGTGTGAATCAGTCCCCACTTGAGAGCCACCATAGCGCCTCTCTTTGTTTTACTCAATTCGCTTGTGTCTTGTCTAAGCACAAAAACACCATGTCATTTACCGTATAGCTGGCCTTATATGTTGCGTGGAGTATGGAGACGCGCATCACATGGCGAAAAAACTAGTGTCGGGGGTGCCACGTGGTTTCACTGCGCGCCCCCTGACAACAGAGAGAACGAAAAAAAAATCGTTACAGAGCCATGGACGTCATATTACGTGACCTGAATGCGAAATCACAGCATGAGTGGGCGTGTAAACTATAGCGACGTCCATATCATGTGATATTGTCACTCTACCTCACATTCTCTGGTCATATGACATTGCAACTTAAAGTCCTAATTTGGTCACTTCACTGTGTCACACGATCACTTGGCAGTGTGCTCCAACTGGGTTAAAGACTATTTTGGGTGAGGGCCGCCCAAAGTTTATTGGTGGGACGAGTCAATTTTGGAGTATGCCATGTTGCTTTTCAACGTCAATCAATTCAATATTCAAATCGGGCAAATTCAATAGTTCGACCGTCTGCCTGCCCCATTTTGGGGGTGGGAAAATCAATTTTTTTAATTGGGTTATGCCTGTGTTGAACGCCAGACAGCTGAATTATCGAAATGGACGGAGTCAATTTTTTGGTAGCGGATGAGGTCGGTGGAATTCGACATTGAAATGTGTAGTAATTAGTTGCTCACATCCGCTTTGTTAATATAGCCGGCTGATAGAACATATAACGTTTGCGCATGTAAACGCACGCATTTCGACCACTTCGCGGAACAATACTCAGCCGCTCTAGTCTTGATCACTACGTAAGTAATGCTGATTGATTGATATGTGAGATTTAACGTCCCAAAACCAAGATGTGATTATCAAAGGCGCCGTACATAGGGGAGGGCTCCGGAAATTTCGACCAACTGGGTTTCTTAAACGTGCACCCAAATGTGAGCACACGGGCCTACAGCATTTCCGCCTCCATCGGAAATGCAGTCGCCGCCGCCGGGATTTGATCCCGTGACCTGTGGGTCGGCAGCCGAGTACCTTAGCCACTAGACCACCGCTGTGGGGCTACGTAAGTAATGTTCGTCATCGCCACTGTAACACAGAGATGACCAAAAACGCTGTAGCTCACCACAACATTGTGTGATATGAACAAATGCAAAAAAAAAAAAGACAGTGTTTGCCACGATTCTAAGTTCCCGTTTGGGGGCTTTTGTTCATTGTACAGACCTCATATGTGAAGCCAATCATAGGTTTTATGAAAACAGTTTTTGATTATGGTAATGGATAAACTCCAGCATCAATACTCGTGAACGTGGAGTAATCTGCCCCTCAGCAATTATTTAGCTCCTTATTTTTGCAGCGTCATGTGCTGTAATACAGACTTGCAGATAGTTTTGACCAAAATTTATTTCATTCTGCCCACTTTTATATTTTTGTTCTTTAATTGGTTTTATTTTTTTTCTTCACTTAGGCTGGGATGAGGGCAGTATGTGTTGGCACGTTCGAGAAAAATATTTATTCACAGATGTTCATGCAAAGCCGCTGCCACTACGAAGGAGAGAATATGTTCATGAGTGAGTGAGCAAACACTCTCTCGCGATCTTTTTTTCTCCTTTTGATTTTCCCAAAGCAAGACAATAAACCGAGTGCGACCGAGGTGAACCTATACTCGCTTTTCATTCACACCAGTCATGTGCACATCCCTGAATCATCAGATGATGGTGACACTTTGAAATTGCCAACCATACTCACGCTTTGATGCATTGGTATACGCGGTAGCGTCCACATACTAGTGCTAGTTGCTTCCCACTGCCTTTGCTACTGGCATTTCAACTCATTAGTAAGTTTAATGATAGTGGCAAATTAATTGGCCTCGAGTTTTAGTTCTCGTTTTAGCCATGCGGTCTGCGTCTTTTTTTTTTGCTTGAACAAACAAATAATAAAGAACGTTTACGGCCAAAGTTAACGGCCAGGGCATTAGCATATTGGACGAAAATTGGATATTACTTGCCGAGATTTTCAAGTCGTGGTCACTTTCACTGAAATTTATTCATCATCCTTGTCGTTGCATCATTCCTCGATTGTTTATTGGCCAGATGTCTTTCTCTGCTTTGTGCATTACGATCAAGGTTTCGCAATTATTTTACTTCTGCACAAGAAATCATTGCCGAGTGCTGGGTTTGGACGTCCTTGATAATTCGGAGTCGGCACTTCTTGCCGTAAACAAAAATCAAAATCAAAATAAAATTAGTAAAAAAAACACACGTTTCCACGCAACCCTCTGCTCGACAGTGCTCGAAGAATCCAAGCGTGCCTAGTGTGGTGTCTCGCAGACGAAACGAAGTTGACATGCAGAGAATGGAAAAAAAAAAATTCTGGTCAGATACCAGCAACAAGCCTACGCGCAGCCGCAGAGGGTCTCGAGCAAGCGCGTGCGAGAATCGGGAGAAGTGGAAACTGTAGAAGCGGCAGCAGCAGCTACGGCGACTCAGAAGAGCAAGGCGCCATCTGCGTGACAATGGGTTGTTTCAACGAGCATCTCGCATGCCCGTTTCTGGAGGACGCGTTTCGTCCTCGCGTGGCGCGTTTCTCTTTCGAATGTGGTCTTCTTGCTTTGAATGAGCGGCGAACATTAGCGGCGGATCTTCGGAGAGGAACAACAGTGAGGATTGCTGCCACTGACGCTCCTATCAGACTAGCGACCTCCCCTCCCAATCTTCTCAACATACGGTATGCCTTTTGTGGGCCCCTTGCGGGCGAGTGTTCGTGCCCCCCTTTCATTTCATCCGCGCCAGAAAAAGTCGCGTGGCCCAAGTTCTTTAATCGGCCGGGGGTTTCTTGCGGGATCGCGGCGCAGTTCGTTCTTGGACAAAGCGCACGCGCGTTCGAGAAATTTTTGTACTCTCGGCTTTGGTCGGGGGTCCCTTCTTTGTGTCTCGCGTTGGCGGGCTGCTGTCGACGCTTCCGTTGCTTCTGTGGCTGCGTGTTTGCCTGTGCCGTTCCGGCGCACTGCTTCCATCAGAAGTGCTAGTAAATCGCCGGGAGTAAAATAAAACCCTCGAAGGGGTGAAAGTCCGGAGAACTTGTCTTTGGAGAGCTCTTCTCGCATGATTAACATCGCGAAAAAAAATATGCGCATCTTCCTTTCTTTCTTTTTTTCGCCTTTCAGACGGTGAACGTTTCGCCTTTATAAAAGAAGTCCAGCAATGACAGTATCAGGAAGATCACGCTTGAATATAAAGCTAGTAGACTATATATATGCGCACCAAGCATACAAGAAGCAGTGCCTAATTTATTACTTTTATTTGATACTTCGATCCTTATAGATGTCTTTCGCTGGATACATATTCGCTGCCTAACTATTTAGTTCTACTGTACGGTTTTTTTAGCATAGTATTAGTATCTATAATGAAGGTTAACAAGGAGGTATATTATAGTAAAGGCCAAAATAAACAAATATGTATTCACTAATTTCTACACATTTACAAAATAAGAAATCGTGAGCATGTCTTGTTTTATTTGTTTGTTGGCTTTCTCAGCAGGCATAAGTTACTAACTAGCACTCACACTTTTGCAAGTCAGGGCATATCCAAACCCTCCCCCCCCCCCCTCTTGCACATTATCTATCCCGATATTCAGATGTCAAGCAGTTGCGCTCATTGCTCAGACTATGCCATTTTAGAACTGGCAATGCTTCCTGTTAGGAGATGACGAAAACATTACGTCGTCCATGTGGGATACTGCTTGACGTAGCCCCGATTTGGAAGCACCATTATATGGGCCGTCTAATGGGCCCTGCGATGTGGCGGAGGAGCTATAGGCCAATCTGTGCCGTCGTGGAAGCGGCCTGCTTTGTCCTAGTTCACACCCCGTAGAACCTAAATGAAGTTCTTCAATTCCAGATTCCATTTCATTTCACTCCTAGAATTCTTTTTGTTATCGCAATTAATTGCGTGTCTGGTGTCACGCCGTTCCCTGTGTTCTCGGTGAAGTTGCCCAAACCATCCGAACTATAAGTACGCAGTTAAAATACATCTTTTAGCACACGCTTCAGCACAAAAGCCGCATAACTGCCGCCGTGCTGCACCTGTCGTTATCAATTTGCAACATGCGGGTGCAGTGATACAGGCTATCAAGCTTCCTGGAAACATGTTCATGTTTCATCCCGATGAGGCAAAACGAAAACATGAATTTTTATCCACTGTACCCTGGCCATAGAGATACATACTTACATAAAAAGCGGACACTCCGGTAGGGCCCTGCGGCCCAGCTACTGCGCTGCTTTTAGCGCCACGAGTGGTTGGTCATACCCGGTAATGTCTTCAGCATAAATAAAATAATTTTTTTTTTCTTTCCGGTGCTGGGATTTCAACCCACACCCTCATGCTTCCAAGGCGAGTGTCTCTACCACTAGGCTACACACCCATGCGTCCACGAAAAGAATACACGCACAGTGCATCTAAACTACTCGATTGTGCAAAACAAATGCGGAAAGAAAACACTTTCTAGTCATACGTTGCTGTTTTCTGTTGTAAAGCATTGAATGTCCTACGCAGAACGTGATGTAGAGCGGATATGAAAAATTGCACAACTTCATAAAAGTTCTTCTTTACAACAAATTGACGTCCAACTTGGGTATTCATTGTCCTCCTGAGGAGGCTATTACATGCCTTAAAGAATAAAAGGGAGCACGGGCACGCCATCTAGCGGTTGGCCAAATTCTTTCTTGCTGGGCCACGAAAAGGCCCCAGTGGCCACTCTTTATATACTATATATCTCTATGCCCTGGTGCATGGTGATGGGAAGCCGTCAGTCAGATCTTCAGGACGAATACGCACTGCCTTTTTTGCTGCTTCAAGTTCCAGCCTTCGTGGTGGTGTATACGAATATCGGTGGTCATCCCTTCTGCGGGTGGCTGCAGTTTCAAAGGTATGTATTACCACCCCCCCCCCCCTTTTTTTTTTATTTGCAAGTTTGTCGACATGTTCGCAGTAGACGGAATGCCTTACGCCAGACAGGACACACCAAGAACACCGTGATGTCGAGCCCTGGTAAACGCTAAAAATGTCGAGCAACTGACAGCGTAGCTTTAATTCCCTAGTTGCCGTTCTGAAAACATCGAACACAATTGTTATGTTTTCATATTCTCTCTCCTGTGAATTAGTTGGCAGGAGTGCTGTTTGTTTCAGGTCTTCGCGTTGGTCCATTGCGTACGTCAGCTGGTCTCGAGAAAGCAACGAGAGAAAAGAAAGCGGTGCGTGACACGCTATTTTTAATCCTGTCTCGGTCCTCTGCCGTATTTTAATAATATTCCGATTATTGCCGTTTTCGAGCGTTCCTCCTCTGGCGCGGTTTTGGGGCGTCTTTACTCAGCCTGGCTGTCGCGTTATGCAAATTATATTTCGCCCCCTGCTTTTTTTTCTGCGCTCTTCTGAAATTACCTCGACATTTATCGACGTCGTCGCCGTCTTGGTGCCGACATTTGTGTGTGTGTGTGTGCGCGTGTGGTCGCAAAAAAAAAAAAAGAGTGAAAAAGATATTAAATAATGTCGCAGCTTTTGCCCATCCGATGTATACTTTTGTTGCCGTGTGCCTAGTTTGAATACTACTGAGCGCAGCCCCCATTCCTAGACTACCGCAACAGCTGAAACTGCCTTCGAGCAATGGCAGTAAATTGCGAGAGCACCGAGTGTGCACTTTAGATACTTATTTCTTTTTGCAAGGTTGTGCCTTTCACTTTCGAAGCCCTTACATCGTTCGAGCTTCTAGTATAGGCGAAATCTTTCTGGAAAAATTATTTTAAAAAGAAAGAAAAAACATCTTTACCTCTCAGGCGACCAAATTAGTATAAGTGCTCAGTTGAAAACTTTGGCAAACAAAGTGTGAATGATTTTCTTTTAAACTGTTTTGTGCACATCAGGCATGAAAAAAAAAGCACCTGCGTTCGGGAATGGCGTCTTGTTGCCCAATCTTTCATTGCGGCGGGAAAGGTTGGCGCCCTGAGCATGTGCATTCGCATTAACTCAAGTATTGCAAATTGCCTGGTAGTTATAAGTGGCGCAGCATGAAATGTTTTCCTAGATCGTAAAAAAACATAAGATAGCCATTGCGTGTTGTGTGAGCGATTATAACGCAGTAATTATCAGCATTCACAAGACTATAATGTCATATCGATGCCACCCATGTGTGTTTCATTAAACGACTTGTCTTAAAGGCATTGACAAATGGCTAAAATGTGTGATTAGGCCGATATAGAATGTAAAGGATCCTTAAATACAGCGATGGCTTCCAGAATCCTTTTTTATGTTGTGAGTAGGATTTACAATTTAATCTGTGTTTAAAAGTAAAAAGTATGACGTACTGCTAAGCGGAGCAGCCTTGAAGCTGCATTGTGGAGTCGCCCCCTTTGCTGTACGTAGTTACTTAGTCTGATGCTGTCATGGGCTTGATAAGTAGTATTCAAAATGTATGTATATTCTTATCTTTCCCCGCTCTATTCTGTGCTGCTTATCAGAAAAAAAAAAGAGTTGCATGGTGAGAAGCGGCACTGCATTCATGGCAGCCAGTGACCATGTTGAGCCACTGTACAAACACGCGGAGTGCACGCACGCGCAGTAGACCACTGAGCTTGAATGCGAACCAATCCCACGCTCACACTGTCGGCAGAACGTGTTGTCACATGTGTATACGACTTCATATCCACCGTAGATAGAAAAATTCTGATCACAAAGTTGTCACGGTGTTTCCCGCATTACCATTCTGGGATTAGATACTCTGACAAGTAAGCGTTCCGTTGCACTAAAGACAACTGGTACCGCAAAACTGTTGATCAGTTCCTTTGACTACCCGCGAAAAAGAAATGGCTGGAGGAGCAAAAAAGTAGAAAGAATTTTTTCGTTGGGACTGGAAACTTGGTGAATTATACAAATGAACAATGCTAAACAACGTCGGTAGGTTAGTGCGGATTGTCGATCACACGTGTTGCATTTCATACTTGAGAAATAACTGTAGAAGAACTGCCATGATGGTTTATTGATTAGTTCTGGTGCTTATCGCCTGATAGTAGATTCGGCATTGAGTGATTGTGGAATCACAACCACGAGGAGAACGAGACGCCAGTCCCATGTTTATGTTTCAGTTCAGGGTGAAATGCCTCTGGGGGTCAAATAATTACTGGGATTTCACGCGACGAAACCACAATATGATTATGACGGACGCTGTGTTGGAGGGCTCCGGAAAGTTAAAACATCAGGTGTTCACAATTCACAACAGGTTAGTGTCGCATGCTGACCAGTCGAGAGCTTATTTTATGCTGACGTTGCTTGAACAAACTGCAGGCGTCTCGAATTGTGACGCGAAGACGAGAAATGCCGGAAGAGAATAGAACACTCGTTCTTCGTATTTTCAGAGGCAGTTCAGGAGGCCTTGCCAGCTCCTTTGTGGCCACCTGTTCTGCGAAGTACGAATTATTTAGCCATTGAGCGATGAGGATATCGGGTGCATTGCAGAAGTAAACAGGTTTTTCCAAACGTGCATAAAAAAGTGTGCCTTGAAGCTCTTTTTTTTTTTGAACTTCTTAAAACTCGGTCCACTCAGATTGATTGAAAAATAAAAATAAACTCACTTCTGCTGCCTAAATTGTGCGTGAAGGATATTTCACGTGATTGAAGCAAATTAAGAGCTACATATACCTACGGTGACCCTCCTTCTTAGACGTTTATTCTCTCCTAACTTCTTCCTGTCTCACTCAATCCTGACATGGTTGGCCTTAAAGTGCCCACAGTTACACAGTTTTGCTGATTTCGAGTGGTCACACTCCTATTTTGACGTTTCCTATCAACTGAAAAGTTTCGCGCTTCTGTTTTGCGAACTAATCGGTTTCTTCTCTGTGATTGTTACGTTGAGCGTATACGTCGCGGGTGGTTGCAGTGAATGAAAAGTAAACGCGAAAAGTTTGTAAGTGCTAAAGAAAAGACAGGTGCTGCCTTTAAGGCTGTATCCTATTTTGTTGGCATTTTGGAGTAGTAATAAAACTCTGGTAAATAGATATAGTAGTACACAGTCGTCCTCAGTGTGGGAGTCAGATATGCGTACTAAAAATTACATCTAAGAGCTAGCTTAATAACGAAAAATAGTAGAGGAAAAGGTAAGGAGCGAAATAATTCTAGTTCTAGAGAACGGCGAAAGGCAAGAAACTTCGAAGGAACTTCTGCCCTTGCGGCCTTCGCTCTCAAGATCAAAAGTTCGAACCCGCGTCAAGTGTGTGTTTTTTAAAGAAAAAAATGACTAAAAAGATAAGAAAACGCCCGGTGAGCTAACAATCATGTAAGTTTGAGAGCTGATAGGCGGTCAGGTGGTGTTCTACAGCTCTGAGAAACTGTAACTGAACCCCCGACATAGACCTAGCGCACTAGCCTACCATTAAATTACAAAATTCGGTTCGGATGCTGATGTCAGAGCCTTCTCAATCGTATATGTACTTGAAAAGCATGATGAAAGAATCGTGAAAAAAAATTGGCCCCGTATCTGCATGTTACACTGCAAATGTCGTCGAAAGACGACAGTCATACGTCTGGAGAGAGTGAACAAAACGTTTATTTGATGTTCTGCAGTACCTGGCGACAACCTCTTTTATGAACATACCAATTAATCCTTGGCCCTCAGTCCCAAGCGGCTGTGAAGCAACTGTCCAAGGTGGCGCTCTGACCTGCGACAAGCGGAGGGTGCTAAGAATCTCTGCGTCCGGACAGGCCGCCAGTGAAACGTGAACTTGGCTACACTCAACGCTAGAACGCTATGTAGTGAAGCTGGTTTAGATGTGCAACTGGATGAATTGGAGGGTGTCAAAAGGGATGTAATAAGGCCTCAGCGAAGTTAGGAGGACACGTGAGGCTTATACAGAGCTGAACAACGAACACGTCCTAAGCTACCATGAATTAGATGACATAAAAAACTAGGGGTGCGGTTTATTATACACAAGAATATCACTGGCAACATATTGGAATACTGTAGCATCAGTGAGACAATGGCAAGTATCATGATCAAGTTTAACAACAGGTGCAAGATGAAAGTGGTAAAGACCTATACGCACCCACATCGAGCCATGATGATTATTTGGTTGAACGCTTCTATCAAGACGTAGAGTTAACCATCAATAAAGTAAAGGCACAGTATACTATTGTGATGGGCGACTTTAATGCCAAAGTACGCAAGAAGCAGGCCGGATATCATACAGTGAGGGTATATGACATCGGCTCTAGAAATCCCAAAGGAGAGTTATTAGTAGATTTTACATATGATAACTTACAGATCTTGAATACCTTCTTGAAAAATAGACTAACCGTAAGTTAACGTGGCGATGTACTAATGGAGAAAATAAGAATGAAATAGGCTTCATTCTGTGTGCACACAGGCTTTGTACAAGATGTAGAAGTAGCTGGCAAGATCCGATGCAGTGACCATAAATGGAATTGTAAGAGCTCATATCCGCTTAGATTAAAAAAAAGCAAAAATAAAAACTGATTCGCAAGGAGCCAATTAATGAACTAGCGGTGAGAGCGAAAGTACAAGAATTTAGAGTTTCGCTTCAGAATAGATTCGCGGCATTAAACGAGGTAATCGACGTTAGTGTTGACACAATGAAGGATAATCTTACTAGTATCGTCAAAGAGTGTGTAATGGAAGTTGGATGTACAGTTACTGAACAGGACACTGGCAAAAAGTTAGGTGGGCCGATGAGATTAAAACGTTCCCAGGTACAACGCGCCAGCAGAAAGAACAAGACAGGGTTGATTGGTGCATTATGGGAGAGGCCTTCGCTCTGCAGTCGGCGTAGTCATGCTGATGATTATGATGCCTACAATCTATTCATCACAGCAATACCTTAGCTTTGAGACGACGTAACATGCATAAACTGATTTGTATTCCTTATAATTCGCCGTTATAGCGGAGAGTTAGAACAGATAAGCAAGCCAGAACCGAGCACCCGCGTAAACATTGTTCCTCATGGAGCCGACAAATAAAGGCTCTGGTCAGGTTGCTCAGAGCCGGGCACAAAAGACAAAGCCATGCGTGGCTGATCATAATAGTCGCAGTCTGTTTAATCCAACTAACTAAATATTGCAGCAATTCCTTGCATAAAATGGCCAAAGTGCCCCGCCGCGGTGGTCTAGTGGATAAGGTTCTCGGCTGCTTACCCGCAGGTCGCGGGTTCGAATCCCGGCTGCGGCGGTTGCATTTTCGATGGAGGCGGAAATGTTGTAGGCCCGTGTGCTCAGATTTGGGTGCACGTTAAAGAACCCCAGGTGGTCGAAATTTCCGGAGCCCTCCACTACGGCGTCTCTCATAATCATATGGTGGTTTTGGGACGTTAAGCACCACATATCAATCAATCGAATGGCCAAAGTGGCAGACTGAACGCGAGCCCATGAATGGACGCTACCTCAGGTCGGAAGCCTGGTAGTACGCGCTGTGTTATGTTGTTCGAAGAGGTGAGGACTGCTTATCGCTTTCGACTCTGCGGTGTCAAAATATTGAGCTCAGTGGCGAGTATATGCACCAGCAATGAGCGCAGAACTAAGACATTAAGCGTGTAACCTTAGAAAAAGTTATGATTTTAGTGAGGCGGTTCGAAGTCTATTTTCCAGCACAATGGTTGTAAGATTTGTTCTCATTACTTGCGGAAGGGGGGACAACACTGTCTCGCCTTACCCAATGGATGCGGCTTAGCACAGGGGGAGGGGCTGAGCCGTTACGTGAGCAGCTACAGCAAGGTTACAAAAGGCATTTGGTAACACGGTGAAAAGGGCTGGCTGCGGTGTGACGTTGACACGTATATAGGCATAGTGCAAGCGTCATGAGCCGCCACAGTCTTGCACTGCCTCCAGCGCCAAACCGGCCATGGCAGCGAATTTGACGGAATACGGGAGCGCATGACGCAAGCGGCGACAAGCCACTGCTCCGTGCTTTGGTGCCTCACTTGAGGCGTTTTGGTTCGCTTTTAAAGTCCGTTGAATTTTTACCAGCCGTCAGAGAACCATAGTGTTAGCACGTGTGCTTCTTTTCGCCGGACCTCGTACACCCTAAGGTGAACGCGGCCTTACAGAATGCGGAACGAGCCCCGCCGCGGTGGTCTAGTGGCTAAGGTACTCGTATGCTGACCCGCAGGTCGCGGGTTCAAATCCCGGCTGCGGCGGCTGCATTTCCGATGGAGGCGGAAATGTTGTAGGCCCGTGTGCTCAGATTTGGGTGCACGTTAAAGAACGCCAGGTGGTCGACATTTCCGGAGTCCTCCACTACGGCGTCTCTCATAATCATATGGTGGTTTTGGGACGTTAAACCTCACATGTCAATTAATTAGAATGCGGAACGAAGACAACCACGCAAGTGACGAGCCAGTTGGGCAAAACTGCGCGCGTGTTGCGCGGTC
Source organism: Rhipicephalus microplus (assembly GCF_043290135.1). Taxonomy (NCBI): domain Eukaryota; kingdom Metazoa; phylum Arthropoda; class Arachnida; order Ixodida; family Ixodidae; genus Rhipicephalus; species Rhipicephalus microplus. Next base: position 90,851,947 of record NC_134710.1, on the reverse strand, counting down.
CGCCTCGCCCACTAAACGATCACAGCTTATCACCTTCAGGCTAACGCGACAGGAAACTCGGTGGCAGCTTAAAACACACGACACCAGCCCACCAGCAATTGTACTGTCATGACCACTGAATGAAAAAGCTTTCTATATCCAGCGCTTTTTCTATTTTACCAATGCCAGCCAGATGAGCCCGATCCAGCTGTTCATCACACTCTCCACTAGCCATTTGCTGCTCTCGCCCATCTCCTAACCTTCACCTGTGCTTCGCGGTCATGGGGAAGAGAGACCTTCATGCCGTGTCTCACGACGGGAATAATATAAAGCAATTTTTTGTTCATTTCTGTACAGATCCGTGGGGCGGCGTCTTGCATTCCTGGTTATCACAATGTTGGCGGTCACACTGGTCCTGTAAGTGATACAGCCTCTTCAGATAGCGTGTCGCCGGTCGTGGCGCTAACGGGCAACCAATGGAGAATTGTCGCGGGGATGCCGCTGTATAACAAGCGCTGTGAGGTGACGGCGGCATTGCTTCCAGCCACAAAGAAGGAGTTTACAGATGTATGGTATTGGAGAGAGACACACGTCCATCGCGTTCCCGTAGAAAAGCGCTAGGAACCACGTGTGATGCAAGCAGCCCTGTACCCCTCCTGTGGCGCCGCATCACGACCACTCTCTCAACTAAGGCTGGCCGACGGCTCTCGTGGAAGAGTGCGTGGCTATTTCTATAGAAAGGAAGAAGCCTATCATTGCTACACATCGTTTGAATTACATGCCAAACGTAATGAATAAACAAACTTTGCTGCCGAGTCAACACGCATTCGTGCCTTTCATGAAGTATATTTACCAGCAGCAGGTCTAGTGCCTCGTCATCACAAATTAGTCTAGCGACATTGCGCTTAGGTTAGTGCACTCAGGCTTGCACAGAACTGGGATTACTCATGTATTCATGCAAAATGAATGCCTGCTCAAATAACGACCTCAAATATGCGTGGTCAGCCGTTGTAGGAAAGCTGAAAGACCTTTGTGGAATCGTAAATTGCTGTTTTGACAGGTTAACGCACCACAGAGCTGCGCAAAACATGTGATGCCCCGATATAGCCACCTTTGTCTATTGCATGGTTGGCCTGATCGGCCAGGCCTACTGCGGCTTTCTTTCGCTGCACGCCACATCGAATGTCTTATCTTTCCGGTATTCATACTTAACGCGCTAACCGAGCGCAATTCAACATGTGGTATCGCTGAGCAAGTGGCAAGGGGGAGCGGAGGCAAGCAATAATCTCACGCCTTCCCACTCATCGCCCAATTCAAAATTCACGAAATAAGGAATATAAAGAGAAATGAACAAAAGATGAGTTCTTCACAGTACAATAATTTTTTATTTGTAAAAACTGCGGAAAACAACAAATGCGGATGTCCACATTGACCTCACTTCGTTCAAACAGATCTAAGATGCCCGGCAGCCGCTACGAGCGCGCGTGTTCCTTGATACCGAAACTACACTCTAAGCCGAAATTCGGCAAAGTTGGGCTAACTGCAGTCGTTAAACCAACGGACAAACGGTTCGTCCAACAGGGACTAAATGGGCGACAGGGCGTGTCTTGCGCAAACGCCTGGCAATGAAGAGACCAACGGGGAGGGCAACTGCGCCACGATCGCCTCCTGCCGATGCTGCACTGCTGTCACAGAACGAGCGCTCAAAATGGGCGCGCCGCCAAATTCTCGCGACGAAACGCCGGAGTGACGCCGCGAGGTCAACGATAAAGAAAAAATAAAACAAGCTCCCCGAGCATGTTCCCTCTCCCCTCGGAAGCGTAGGCTCGCCGACGAACCTCCTCACCCCACAACGGCGTCCAAGCAAGCACTCGAATGTTCTAGATGGAAAGGGGCGGGGTGACGCCGGGTTGAGTCATCCGTCGCGGACGGCCCTCGTATCGTCTCGACCTTCTCCCCACCCTTCGCTGTGCATCGCGCCGACGAAAGAATGAGAACTTTCTGGAATCGCGCGCGGAAGGTATTTAACCGAGCAGCGGAGATGAGAGATCAGGAGAAGACGGAAGTTTGCGCCAGAGCGCGTAGGGTATCCCGCCGTGTAGTCGGCGAAGGTTTTGTCCGTAGGAACAAAGCAGGAGAAGACGAGAGGTTTCTTGGAAGAGAAACTTCGAAGGAGAAGACGGAAGTTAGCGCCAGAGCGTGTAGGGTATCCCACCGTGTAGTCGGCGAAGGTTTTGTCCGTAGGGACAAAGCAGGAGAAGACGTGAGGTTTCCTGGAAGAGAAACTTCGAAGGAGAAGACGGAAGTTAGCGCCAGAGCGCGTAGAGGTTCCGCCGTGTAGTCGGCGAAGGTTTTGTCCGTAGAGACAAAGCAGGAGAAGAAGAGGATTTCCACCTGAGGGGTGGCGACTCGAGCTACAGGCAAGAGTGTGTGTTTACCGCTATCGAGCGAAGACGCGTGGCAACAGCTGCGTGTGTGAAGCCGACGTGTTTCCGGCGAAGAAGTTTGAAGCTTGGAGAGTGGCCTATTGAAGACGTGAGGTTTCCTGGAAAAGAAACTTTCGCGAGGTTTCCCGGAAGAGAAACTTCGGGGGCTGCGGAACGACAACAACGCGGGACATTGAGTGAGTGATTCTCGGAAGCGTATCATCCAGACTTTTGTTCCGAGAACTTTGGACTGGATAGGTTTTCTATCTTTTTAGTCTTTAAGTGTCTTGGTTGTTCAATGCATGCGACTGCATTGTAGTGCGTATCGTTGTCTGTGTCCGTTGTTTCGAGTGTGGCTGATTGTACTGCGTAGTACGTTGTTTGGTGGGAGACATATTGTATTCAACTATTGTGGAGTGTGATTACTTGTGTATTGTTTTTGATCTGCCGTTACTGAGAATATAATTCTGTTTTGTTTATCTACTCTCGGCTCTGACTTGTTCTTTGGGCCACAGCCGGCGTCCGCTGGCGCGCCAAAAAGGACCGCTTCTAAATTTTCCACGCTTTCGTGGTGCGGTTCGGGGGTCCGATACTTCGGCCCTTGGAATTAGCCCGGCGATCGCCTCCCTAATTAACGGGACCTGTGTGGCAACTGCAATGCTCGGCATGGTCGGCGATCATGAAAACAAGTTATATAGGCTATTCGCCACTGTGAAAGCGAAGCACTATGAAACGAATACAAGATGTTATGAGAGGCAAGTAGTACAACACGCAGTCAGTGCACACAGCAAGCGCCCTCGCGTTTCCACCATGCCGGCACGGGCGGGCCGAAACCAAGTGAAAATTGCCGAACACGGGCAATGCGGACAACTCGCTTCAATGTGCTGAATTAGTTCGAACTACGAAGAACATTGACAGCGCTGATAAAAGTAAGCTGTTCGTCAGCGGTCGTGTACCCACACAGTGACCACAACTTCAAAGCGATATATAGAAAAAGTGGGCTTCGTACGTCATCGGTATCAAGCTGGCTGCCGGTGTGAGTGCATTGCCGGTAGAAGCGAAGGAAACGTCGTGTACAAATTCACAAAAAATGTAGCTCAGACAAACTTATGTCTTTTTCTCCATGCGACAATCGTTATCAAAAATCCAGCGTGTAGGCGATCGCGGATACGACTGCGGCCGGCGGTACACACGGAGCGACTTACCAGCACGATGATAGAACCGTGCCTGCGAACGGTCTCGTCGCTGTAAGTATACAGATATCTACATCACTCGGTAAGACACCGCGAACATGGGACACTTACCTACTGTTCATTTGTGACTATAAAATAACGACGACGAAAATTGCACGCGAGCCGCATGTTGCAATCGTCGGTGGTCATTCAGCCGTACTCGTCATAAGCCTATAGTGACGCCGTCGGCAAGCCGACACGGTATGACATCGGCGGGGCGCCTGGCTGCTTCGCCGGCTTTCCCTCATAAGCGCCGCTGCTATGTTTGTGTTTGCGGACTCGTGCGCCAGCACTGCGAACGCTGGTTCGGCCGACATGATCGAATGCCAGCTGATAATTCGTACTCTCGGGCTGGAGTGATGTTAAAGATTAGATGGATCCATATTAAAAGTTCGGTGCGCATCACTGCTACAAATTAGCCCATGTAAGTTTTCGCGTTACGATGTCAACGTTTATTGTTTTTTTAAGCCAAGTAAAAGTCGCCCACTGGCACTACATGAGAGGTCAAAATACTGTGCTATATATACCCGATAGTCTGTTCTCTACTGCAGCGCGGGTGGTCAGTGTTTGCGGTGTTTTACTTTGAAATAACGTGCGTATGTATATATGTGTGTGTATGTGTTGCATGAATAACATATTATGTTCTTCAAAGCTGATTAAATTGGAATGAACATATAAAATACTCCACAAACGCAGTGTCGTCATTTTTTTTTTTGCCACTGGTCCAGACGGTTCAACTGTTAGTCGCACTGGAGCATTCTACTGGGACAACATTTAAACCAAATGGAGTAAGTGCTCGGGGTAACAGTTGAACCCTTGCAGTTACTCCCGCAGTTAGTCCAAAATTGGTTCAAAATCTGTGGCAGCGCATTTAGTCCCCTAAAGGACCAATGGCATACCCCACTTTAGTCCTTTTCAGCTTAGAGTTCCAGGGTCTGGCTACGTGCGTTTCTTTCGAGGAGCTAACTTAGCTCCTCGAAGAGCTAACTTTGCACTCTGCCCTTCTTCATAGTATGAAGAAGGGCAGAGTGCTTCTCGAAGTGGGGCATGTTAATGGCATCATGAAAGAAGTGTTCATGGGCGAGTGCACGCCGCACACACGAACGAGCGCGCCGGGAAGATACGCGAAAATGGCGGTATGTTTCCTCCGTTTCGAGTCTCGCTTTTTTTAAAATAAAGTTCATGTAATGTTTTCAGGTCGATGAATAGAGCCGCATCTATGTGGCCAACTGTGATTGCCATACCGGAGTCGCAGGATAGTGTTAACATGCAGTGACAGTTGCATGGTACCTGAACGAAAGGACTCGCTCATCAAAAACAACAAACCACGGACATGGGGCCTTAGTTTAAATAAAAAGGTCTACCCGAAGAACTCAAATGTTGTGGTCACCAAAAATGTAAGAAAAAAATGGCATCATATCCACGGAGTGAATGATGGATAGTGGGGCGAAACATCCGTCCGTCCATTCGGTCTTGCTTCCGTCCGTTCGTGCAGCCATCCGTGTGTCCGTCCATGCATCTCTCTGTGTGTCCGTTCGTCCACCTATTCAACAATCCAAATACCACCATCTCGCATTTTTTTCATCATATATTCTTCATATAGAAGCACCGCCATCCAGCGGAGATTCCAAGGACTGAACGAGAGTAGGCACACGCACACTTTCTTACGGCTTGCGCTTCGTATATACTAGTTCACTGTATTGATGGCACTGCGGCCCAACGCTCGCTAAACCTTTCTAAAACCTAGGAGGTTACGCCCAGCGAGTATAACGTAGCAACCCTTTCTTTTCTTCTGTTCGTTGTTGAACAATAAAAAATTTGCAGCGTGCGCGTTAACTAAAAGCCGAATTCTCCTGTCTCTCATTCCCCCTTGGCAGCCATTGGCATGTACATTGAGCACTATCTTTTATTGTTCAACAACGCACAGAAGAAATCTTTCACCGGCACCACCTTGGAGGTGAAAATGTTATACTTGTTATAACACGAGGAACGAACGGGTGCCGCTATAAAGAGCTTCGCCCCTAAAAATTACTCGCCACTGTCTGATAGCGCTGATAACGCGGAAGAACCATCGCTCTGACCTCTGACCAAGCGCGAAAAACATGAAAAGCATTGGTATCAGAAATGGCATCGTTCCACGGTTGCACCCCAGTGCGAGTGGCTGACAGGATCCCGTAAGTTCAGCTCTTGCTGCCGCTAGAGGCGCCTTCATCCGTGTAGGAGTTCGCGTAGGAGGGGGAAGAGATAGAAGAACAGCTAAGGGAAGAGAGGCCGATGGTATACGGTTTTGTAGAAACACATCTCAGGGACATGGAACAACCTCCGAACAATCCGGACTACGCGTGGGAATATTGTAATAGAACAGAAGGCAGCAGAAAGGGAGGTAGTATTAGGCGGAATTGTTGTAGGCCCGTGTACTCAGATTTGGGTGCACGTTGAAGAGCCCCGGGTGGTCGAAATTTCCGGAGCCCTCCACTACGGCGTCTCTCATAATCATATAGTGGTTTTGGGACGTTAAACTCCACAAATCAATCAATCAGGGGGGTGGTATTGGGGCATTCATTCATAAAAGTACAGACTGGCAAAGGGTCAAGCAGGAGTGCAAGGAACATTTATGGCTAAAAGGGAAAGTAGGAGGTCAAATGACACTCCTTGGTTTCGTGTACTTGTGGACGGGAGCAAAGACCAGAGAGGAAAACCAGGCAATGGTAGAGTGTATATCAAAGGACATTCGGGAGTTAGGAAGAGACATACTAGGAGACATGAATGCGCACATAGAAGATATAGATGGGTATACCAACCCGACAGGCAAAATAATCATGGATATTTGTGAAAGGCTTGATTTGATCATTTGCAACAGTACTGAGAAGTGTGAAGGGCAAATAACATGGGAGGTAGGAAGGCTGCAGTCAACGATAGATTACGACCTGATGTCACATAGGATGTATGATAAGCTCAGGGGAATGCACATACATGAAGGTGGCTCTAGAAGTCTGGGTAGTGATCACAAACGTATCAAGCTAAGTTTCGGAAGGGCATCGAAAGTGGGAAGGAGACAAGATGAGCAACTACAGGAAAATTTTCATCCAGAAAGGCAAATGGAAATAGCCACTAAACAAATTGAGAAAGTAATCACAGAGGATAATAAAACAGTGTGGACATACACGAATCTAATTAGACTGTTTGAGCTAGAGCTTGCTAAGACACGTGACAAGTCACCCCGGAAAAGAAGACACAAACCCAAAAGTTGGTGGGATGAGGAAGTTAAGAGAGCCATAGCAAAACGTCAGGAAGCCTCTAGAAAACACAGACATGCTAAGCAGCGGGGTGAACCGACAGATGATGTTGAAAGAAAATGGGAAACCTTTCTAAGCTGTAGAAGGGATGCATCCCTTCTGATCAATGAAAATATTAGAAGAAAGGGAGCTCAGTGGCTGGCAGAAGTACATAAAAAGATAAAAAGGCAGCTGCGAATTTTTGGAACCATCTAAAGTCCCTAAGAAATGAGACGAGCCTAGAGCAGAGGTTTATAACTACAGCCCAATGTGCTAGGCTAGAAGGGGACGAAGCTATTGAATATATAGAAACAAGGGTGACAGAAAAATTTCAACAAAAAAGTGCTCTATGCACCACAATAGACAAGTATGAATCAAGTGGTGCAATGACTCAATTTTCACAACGAGAGTGAAAAAGGGCTGAGAAAAGGGTTCCTAGTAGTACATCAACAGGCCCAGATGGCATTCCAATTATGCTGATAAAGACATTAGGTCCGAAGTCTAAGCAGGCTTTGAGAGAGGCAGTGAACAAACTAATAATCGATGGTGAAGTTCCCGATGGATGGAAACTTAGCAGGATGAGCATGATCTATAAAGGAAAGGGGAACAAAGCTGAAATAAACAACTACCATCCTATAACAGTGACATCAGTGGTCTACAGGCGGCCGTGCAGAATATAATGGAAAAACTGCAGGCATGGAAAGAGGATGAGGGGGTGCTGGCGGAACTCCAAAATGGGTTTCGGAAACACAGGAGGTTGGAAGACAATCTGTTCTCACTGACGCAGTGCATCGAAATAGCAAAAAAGGAACACAGGCCCCTGTGGCTAGCATTTTTGGATATCAAGGGAGCGTACGATAGCGTGGTTCAAGAGGAATTGTGGGGAATATTGGACACACTAGGCGTGGAACATATAGTCACTAATCTTTTAAAGGATATCTATGAAGGTAACAAGGTAGTTATAAAGTGGGAAATACAGGTATCGAAGCCTGCAGAGGTAAAACGGGGACTTAGGCAGAGGTGTCTCCTGTCACCCTTATTATTCATAATTTGCCTAGAAGGATTAGAGGCCAAATTTAAGAGAAGTGGACTGGGCTTCAACCTCTCTTTAGTCAAACAAGGAAAACTCATTGATCAGGCACTACCAGCATTAATGTACGCAGATGATATAGTGCTAATGGCCGACAACAAGGAAGATTTGCAGAGATTGATGGACATCTGCGGTAATGCGGGAGATAGGTTAGATTTTAGATTCATTAAGGAAAAATCAGCAGTCATGATTTTCAATGATAACGAAGGTAGTGAGCTTAGAATACAGGAGGTCACGCTATAGATAACAGATAAATACAAATATCTGGGTGTATGAATAAGCAATGGGACCGAGTACATAAGGCAACAGGAAATATACGCGATGACTAAAGGTAACAGGAATGCAGCAGTGATGAAAAATAGGGCACTGTGGAATTACAATAGGTATGATGTTGTGAGAGGAATATGGAAAGGGGTCATGGTTCCTGGACTGACGTTCGGCAATGCGGTCTTGTGCATGAGATCAGAAGTTCAAGCAAGATTAGAAATTAAGCAATGTGGAATAGGTAGGCTTGCTTTAGGAGCTCATGGAAATACACCAAATCAGTGAGTACAAGGTGATATGTGATGGACATCATTTGAGGGCAGGGACGCTAGCAGCAAGATAAAACTTGAGAAGCGATTGAGAGAAATGGGGGAGGAGCGTTGGGCTAGGAAGGTTTTCAGCTACTTGTACATGAAGAATGTCGATACAAAATGGAGGAAGCGAACCAGGAAATAGACTGGTAAATGGTGGTAAATACTTAGAAAACAGCAGGTGGCGAAACCAAAAAGAACTTTCGCTTAAGAAGAGAGTGAAGGAAACGGAGACAGACATGTGTAGAATTGGCATGATTAAGAAGTCCGCACTAGAGATCTATCGAACTTTTAAGCAGGAAATTGCCAAGGAAAGGATCTATGATAATACTCGCGGTAGTTCCCTACTGTTTGAGGCCAGGACGGGAGTGTTGCGAACCAAGATATATCGGGCCAAATACGAAGGGGTAGACACAGTATGCAGTGCGTGTGGAGAGGAAGAGGAAACTGCCGAACACTTGATAATGCTCTGTAAAGGGCTTCACCCTATAGTTCAGGATGATGGCGAAGAGTTTTTCAAAGCACTGGGGTTTAGGGACAAGGAGGGCAAAATAGACTTTAAGCGGGTAGACTTAACTAGAAGGAGATTATGTGTTTGGTGGCTAAAGTCAAGGCACGAGTGAAAATAAACCCTTCACTGCAAAGTACGAATCCTCAACCTCACTGTTTAAAGAAAAAAAAAGATAAATCTAATGGTTAGTTCACTAAGTATTACGGCTAGGTGGCGTTAGCCGCCGCCTGATCTAAAGGGTACAGCCACATCCATCCATCCATCCATCCATCCATCCATCCATCCATCCATCCATCCATCCATCCATCCATCATATGTTAAGCAGGGTCGTAACTAGGGGGGAGTGGAGGGGGTTCTGATACCCACCAAATTTTTTTCGTGCTTCAATTTTTCAGGTGACACTGGAGTACTTGAACGCTTTCATATTGTCTACCATTTGCCAAAGCTAGCCGTTCTACACATAAACAGCCCCGAAAAACCTTTCTGGCTACGGTCCTGGTGTTAAGGATGTTCGGGTGGCCTTCGAGGCAACCGATTTAAAATGACGGCTCGATTTTGTTTCAAATTTTTTTACTACCCTTCGAAATCGCGGTCGCTCTATGTGGGCCTGCATGTAGATCTTCTGTAACGGCCCACATCGATGGAAGGTCACGCGGACCATCACGCGAGCGCGTCCGATGCTTCACCGACGTGCTGACGACTGGTGGCGGCGACTGCGCTGGATGCCAGAGAGGAGATTTCCTCGGAGGCATCTGTTTCCCTGCGTTTTCGCCGACGACTGTCGGGCGCCCCGCACCAGCTTGCGCGCAATGCGAGCGCCCGCATTCCCTCCCCGCGCTCCCGATTCCTTCCCTCGTCAGCGTCGGCCCCCAAACGAACATCAGTCGCTCGCGCGTACACAAATCAAACGCACACGAACTCGTTATCCTACACGAAAACAGTTTCAGTGCGTTTATGGCCTCCTCCCGAAGTACCGCTCCCCGCTCGTCGCTCCTTTTTCGCCATCAGCCGCCAACTTTATGCTTCTTTTTGGGGCCGGCCGCTTTCATGTCATAATGCCCGCTCTCCACGCTCAACTGATTCATTATGGGTGACGCTGTGTGCACGATCGCAGTTTGGGGGATAAAAAGGCAGAGAAACGAAACTTTTTCCCGGATTGGCAAAGTAGAAAAAAAAACAACGTTCGCGTGAGAGAAAACATAAATAAATGAGCATATGTACGTGCATACAGAGATAGAGGAAGAGAGTAAGCGAATACATGAGCGCGTTTTCTCTTCAACGCGGCCATACAGGCAGGGAAATAGTAACCATCGTGATTTTGCGCCGGATGTGGGCCCGGACCGATTCCGCCTTGTTTTCCGCGTTATATTGTTGGCGCACTTTGAATATTTGTTTACGACTCACTGGCCGACCACTTGTCTGTATCTCGATCTATTTATTTGCTGTTCCCGCGTGTGCCTTGCTAAGCGGGCATCGTCTTTGTTGCCGTTTGATTCTACGCCAGACGCGGCCCATATCGTTTCCTCTGGTGTTTGACGAGCGTCGCTGAGTGAAGGAAGCGCACCCTGGACACGCTGCAGTAATTTACGTGATTATTGAGCGGAAGGCCTCCCTTATCCCAGTGCACCGCCCTGCCATTTGCGCACCAAGTGTAACTTTCTGGAAGGAACATTTTTTTATGCCTTTATTCTGGGAGCGCAAATGCCGATGCAGGAATGCACACGGGAACGATGGGAAGACGTTGATTAAACTAAAAGCGCTAGACTAGTTTTAGGGCTCGAATGCATGAAGCTTGGAGAGAGTGAGACAGCATATCGGACCCTCATTTACCGTGCCGCGGCGCTTCTGTGTAATACCACGTGTTTATCAAGAGAATACCGCCGTTGCATGACTGAGGCAAGTCATTTCTTAATAAGGAATCTCATCCTGCTATATAGGTTGTGTGCCAGAAGGAAAACAAGATAGGAGGATTGAGCTGACTTCGTAACTTCCCTACCCGGTGAGAGAAGGGAGTTCATCGGTTTCGAGCATTTCGTTTAGGAATAATATATAGGAGGCAAACGATGTTAGAGACTATACACATGTATACAGGACATTTAGTGTGACCGCTCTCGAGAAAAAAGGCAGAGGATTACTTCGAATTCCTATTTATTGATATTGAAGTTCAGGATGCATCCGCTTATAATGTGCATAATGAGAAGGGTGTGCAATAAGTGAAACACAAATAAGTTTTCTTATCAAAGCCAGGAGAGAAAAATCTAGCGTAAAAAGAGTAAGGGTTAGAGCTAATTTATTCAGCATAAAATAATCACATTTATACGGCAATAACAATGCGTGATAGAATGAAAACATGCAAAGCGAAAAAGTAGCCCAAGTCTACTCGAAAAATAATAAAGAAAAGGAAAACGGTGAGGTATGCATATGCTTACAATGCTTGTTTTAAACGACAACGTATAAATTCCAGTATGGGGGGGGGGGGATTTATTCCATAGATTATATAGGCAAAAACAACGAACAATCGTATTTAGACAGTATTTTGGTTGGCGAGCATTTGTTGACGCAGATAGGTGGCTAAAGCTTTAATCATTAACTTTTTTCATCACTACAGCATTCGTCCTATTTATGCACCATGTGCAAATATACACGACTGAACTATTATAAGATCATCAGCAATTTTTACCAGAACATATAGTTCACCAATAAGAAATTGAGAACTTGATTTACTAAAAATAAGTGTCTTATGTGACTAAATATCACAAGAATAGGCAAGTATTCATAGATGGTCGTAACCTAAAAGAAAAAAATCCTAACGAAATAACGTACAAGAGTGTCATGGGTCAATCAAAATCAATAAACGATTAAATTATCTAAAAAAACAATAGCTTGACTCGTGGGAGTTGGTTCACCGTAACTTGAGGCAGCATCAAGGGAGGAAGGGCAGAAGAACTGTATGTCGTGTTGCGATTGTCTTCAGTTGCTGTCCTCGTCTCTTCACGCTGCATTACATTCACAAATAAAAAAAATTTTTTTTGTAAAAGGGTGTAGTTCTTTCACGGATGCTGAGGTGTGACCCTGTGTTTGCTTAGGCTCCTCAAATGACCTTTCGAAAAGCCCGTTTTCGTCCCGGCAGTGGAGAAAAAGAGTAAACATCTCCCCTTTGAGGATGAAGCAATACGGAGAGGTGTTTTTGACCCGAAATGCTCTGAACTTGAGCTTCCTCAGCTGACGCCGCCAGTCAAAAAAAAGAAAAAAACGCTCGAAGTAGAGGCAATACTTCTCGTTTCCGGAAATTACCTTGAAAACTCGAGCGGCCGCAGGTGAGGGGGACGTCACAGATTTGTAATTTTATTATATTCAATTTACTGCCAGAAAAACATTTCCAAAGTTTCAACATCCGCTCATTGTTTTGCTTATCATGCAATTTGCTGATAAACAGTTAACTAAACGTGAATGACATCACTGGAATACACTAGACTGCACGAAGTCACAAAAAGCTGGTGCACCATACTTAAAAAGGCGTTGCCAGCAGTCTTTTTTTTTTTCCTTTGACCATCTCTCGCTTACCGAGCCTTTAGAGGAAGTTAGAGCGACATTTCACCATTCTCAAGACATGCTGTTACAAATTAAGTGAATTGTACGTTTCTTCGTGGTGCTCATTGAGGTACCGTTAGCCAGTCGTGGTAACTGAATGACTAAGGTGTTGTATTGCTAAGCTTGAGGACGCGGGTTGGATTGCCAGCTGTAACGACCACATTATACGATATATAATTCCAATGCGCACGATGTGGGCCTCGGTACCTCAAACGATACAACAGCGGAAGTTCCGGTTGTATACGAAAAAAAATGATATGCTGCTAACAAATTAACTGCTTACAGCAATGACTGCAAAGAAAAAGAATTAATCGCTGTTTTATAAATAAGGATATATAGGACAAGTGTATTATGATATATTGTTATTTCAGTTGTTGCGTTTGGGTTGCCATTACGCGAGCGCTGTCGCAAATGAAACGCGGCTCAAGCTTTTGCTCATCCGGTGACCAACGTACTCCCTGTGGTAGGTGTCTCGGGCATGCCTTGGCACATTGGCCACCTTGAACAGTCCTATATCTAGTCGTAAAGACTAGAAAGCCATCAAGCTTACAATGAGCAGGGTTCTATTTCTTGTGGATCGAATGAATGAATGAATGAATGAATGAATGAATGAATGAATGAATGAATGAATGACACCCGTCAGCTTCTTGCACATGTCCCTCAATCAGCGGCTGTCCCCGTGGGAAGCCATGGGATCACGGTATGCATGAATACTCCCCGTTATTTTACGAGCATAAGCCCGCGACCGTAATGAAACCTCAATGAGTGCGCGTCGTTTGTGGTTGCACTGCTATGCTGCGCCGTAGCCATAGCCTTCAAGAAGGAAGAAGAAAAATGTCATAGTCGAGGAAGCCGTCAGACGGGGGACGCAAACTTCGCGCTATCCGGGCATGCGTTGGAGTATTCTGCTCAGCCTCTGCAATGCGTGAGCTATATGGGCGCTCATCGGGACCTATAGTGCTACCGAATACTAAGCCGCGAATGATGCCCACTACTGAGCTGGCAATGAGCCGTCGCGGTTGGCTAGCCGCACTCGGCTCCTCTTCTTTTGTAAGCTATCACGTCCTGCCTGCTCGAGGCGCACCTGGGCTCCGCGGTGATATCAGAACATGATGTTCACGGCGGTGTAATTGCCGGGCCCGCCTAACAATAACTCGAGTCAATGAACACCCGAATAATTCATGACAGCGTCGCAGTGCATCAGCGATGCGATGCGACGTCCGCGTAGATGCGGCGCACGTGTTTTCATGTAATGACGCCCCCGGCCACACGTACACTCCGGGAACGCCGGCAAGAATCGCATTGGTATGCAGGACACAGTGTTGCGGTGCAGAGACGCTAATGGTGCAATTAGTGTGAGATCGCGGCAGTCGGCTGCTGCTAGAATGGTCGGTGCCAAATAGGTTCACGGGAAGGACGCAATTGGCCTGATGCGAGACTGGCGTCCCGCTGGCGATTTGTGAGCCGCTATTCTGCGGTCGAGGCGACGATCGCTGAATCGACAGTGCATCTCCAGTTTGCCCTCAGTGGGTGCACCGACAGTACCGTCGTGGTGTGTTGCCATCTGAAGTTAGAGATGAGCACTTGTACACTTAGTGCCTTTGCGCACTTCGTTTTGTTTTAAATGTACTCATTTGTCGCACGAGGCCGCGGATCCGGCGTCGGCGGCGCCGTCCACATCTTCACTGCGCATGCTCGCATCTCGCGTCTCGTGCCAACTGTCGCTTCCTCGACGTAGGCAGTGTCTGCTAGTAAAAAAACCGACTGCTCGTGCTGCACAACCATTCACAGGCCACCCCGTATACGTAGGCACTTAATCACGCGTTCGGAATTCACGCAAGGGCGTCTTGGCTTTCGCTTGACTTGATGCTTTGCTTGACTCGATTAGATGCGATGGAAGCAACAGTACGGGATGGAAGCAAGTGGGGCACAACCCAACATTGGCGTCACACCACTCGCTCACGGCAATGCTTCTCGTTCATTCAATAAATAAGAATAATAAACACGAATTAACAATTAAGCATTCCAAAAGCATTACAAAAGATTCACGTGATAACCCCCCCCCCCCAACACTGCGATGCATTTACTCGAATTCCCCCCCCCCTTTTTTTTTTTACTTGCAGGTGAGGCCCACTTTATGTAGTCGCAGAATGAAGTGTTGGCAGCATGGGGATGTGTTTGGTCATGTACAGGGTGTCCCGTTTATCACGCAGTGCGATTTAAAAAAAACAATAGCGTTACATGAAGCAAACCTGCGGCATATTGTTTCCAATGTACTGTAGTAGCCGCTACAGTTTTTTTCAATATTGACAATTAACTAGTCAGTCATACTCGTTTTTGTAACTCAAAAAGGTGCAGCCTAATTAGGGAAATGTCAGTGAGGCAGATATGCGCATGTTAAAACGACCTCTGTCTGGGCTACTTTCAACAGCGTGCTAATTGCGTGTTCATTTTTTTCGTGTTAATAAAGAAAGCCAGGGAAATACGAAGAATAACACGCGACTATACCGCTGCGCACATCAGGAAGAAGCACCCTCGAACAAGCTCACCTTGAGATAGCCAGCAGCAATGAAAGAAAGGTAGAAAGGTTTAAAAAAAATTATCAGCTCGTGCTATCTACCCCTTCCCGTCCGAAGAAACGCCACGCCTTGATATTGCAATGTCAGGCTGTAATCACTCTCTTGAGGACTGTGATCCGGCCACTTCATTAAAGAGAACCGTTGACCGTGAGATACGAAAGGTGATAGTGGCGTAAACTCGAGCGAAATAAATCCCTACAAAATGTAGGGATATAAATCCCTACAAAACTACATGTTGTTGGCACCCGACCTGTACCCTCGCCGATGTACAAAACACTGTCTGTGGCAACCGAAAAGATGCAAACTTCTGGGCCCGTGGCCAATGGGGGCTTTACAGACGTACGCTTTAAAAGCGTTAAAACATTCTTTACAAGACAGTCGAATCACTGGCAAGCACTAAAAAAAAAACAACTTTCATTTGTGTAACACGCCGTACTTATTGTGCGCAGTATTATATGACATTTATCATATGTGCGTGCTGAAGTCAATGGCGTGTCGAATGCTATGTACACCCGAGCGAATATATCTCAATAAGGACCACACGTGTGCTCTGCTATTTTGTACCAATTGAATCTAATGTTAACGAGGGACATAATCAGATACTACATTATTTGACTTTCGAACATTTTGTTATTGTTTTGTTGGTGTTGTTTGATATCTGCGAATGAGTGTGTTTTTGCATATGTGTGCTCGAGTGATCTACTTTCCATGCACTGCTCTTTATGTTTTTCTTTAAGATATGCGTTCAACTTTCACTCCAGGGTTAAGGAGTAGCCGTCGCCGTACTTGATTTGTGGGGTTTAACGTCCCAAAACCACCATTTGATTATGAGAGACGCCGTAGTGGAGGACTCCGGAAATTTCGACCACCTGGGGTTCTTTAACGTACACCCAAATCTGAGTACACGGGCCTACAACATTTCCGCCTCCATCAGAAATGCAGCCGCCGCACCCGGGAATTGAACCCGCGACCTGCGGTTCAGGAGCCGAGTACCTTAGCCACTAGACCACCGCGGCGGGGCAACCGTCACCGTACTTGTGCGCTAACATCTCCTTGTATATTATATTAATAAAAAAAGCAAACCAGATTTCTTTCAGTAAGGTCTTTTGAAGGTGCTGCTTTCTTTCGTGGGTGTGAGCGCAGTTAAGTGTTACATTTAATATTTCGCGAGCTTTGTTTATTCAGAAAAAAAAAGGCACGCAACTAATACGTTGTTAGAAGCAGCAGTCAGATTTCATTTCAACATGTGCACATCTACCTTATTGACATTTTGATAATTAAGCGGTGAGTACCTTTGTGTTAAAGATGTATTTCGACTAATTAGTTATTAGTAATTAACGAAAAACAATAGTAGCGGCTACTTCAGTAAGCTGGGAACGATATGCACTAGGTTTTCCTCACGTAACGCCGCTCCTCTTTTTTTTCTTCAAATCGTGCTGCGTGTAAATTTGGATGCCCTATATATGCCTGTATATTGATATTTCTTTCATGCAATCCGTGCATCTGAAAATACCCATGAGAGTGCGGAGAAAACATGACAACACGTAACTACGAATGAGGTGCATTTTTTTTTTATTTTAGACGATTCTTTACTAAATTATGCTGGACTACAAATAAATGTACTTCTTGGCATAGCAGTTTTTTATTGCCATTTTAAGTGAACAATTCCTGCTTTCAGTTTGGTAACCGTTCTCAGAGCGATTAGGAAAATCATTACAATGCCTATGTAAAACGCTCTGCAGCATATTTAGATAACGGGTAATTTGCTCTAAATTGCCTGTGTATTAATGCTTTGTTGCCTACAAGGAGACGCCGGGGGGAAGCAGCCGGGTAAATTGAAAGTGCAACAATATAAATGCATCTCTTAGCCTTTGCCAATTTAAAGGGGCCATAAAACACTTTTTTTGAATAACCATGGAAGTAATTCACTAGAAAATCATGTTGCCTCACAAATTCAACGCCACGAAAATTTTAATAATCCATCCAGTACGAGTGGAGTTACAAAGATTTGTCACACGCTGCAATCGCATTCTCTCTTCTCTCGTCCCGACGGAAGCGCTGGAAGCTAAGCAGGGAGGGATGGGAGGAGCAAACATAAAACGTCACGTGCGCATCGTGACCTTCAGCCTTTTTTTTTCTTCAAATACGTGGCTTACTCTGTGCGATCGCACGACAAGTGAGGGCCTCTCCGCGGCGATCTGTGTAACGACCGATCGCACCACGTTTAAATCAGCCAATGGCTGATAGATGGGCTTCCTACGAGTGATTTTTTTAGGCTTATTGCGTGATTTGTCGAGAGAAGAGAAAGCAATTTTTAGCTGACTTTGATCATTTGTCGTGAATTACAGGCCGCGTGCTGTGCTATAATATTTGGTTCGTGTGTTGTCGGGAGCCTCTACTACCGATCGGCAGCATTTTCTGACCATGCTCAAAAAGTGTTGCAGCGTCCCTTTAATAGCTGGCAAGTGTAGCGGCACTACATCAAATAACCTTTAACCAACGCTAGCGTCCGTGAAATTTTAACAATATAACATGACACATTGCCAGGCCTACGAGTCACACTGTATGCTTAGTTATACAGCATGCAGCGAGTTTGAAATGGTGAAACTGGTCATCTTCAGTTCGGCGCACATGCTCACCTCAAACGGCCGCTTCTTTAATGCCCTGTCCGAGGCCTAAACTTTTTGTAATTGAAAAAAAAAATCAGCGCTAAACGATACTCAAGTGACGAAACTCGCAGTGCGAGCGCTAACAACATTCACGGATAACGAATGTGTCCCCAACTTGCGCAACGAACCACGCTTTCGCCGAAAACTTCTCCGTCTCTTCGTATAACGGTCCCTTCTCACACTCCCCACACTCTCCAAGTCTCGGCGCGTATCGCCGCTCGGCCAAATTGAAACGGGTGGATGCGAAGGTTCATTAGCGTGCGCCGCCGCTGCCTCGGTGTCACCCGCGAGGCACGCGCTCCAGGCGCGAACATTGGCGCATGCACCTGCAAGCTGATTAAATCCTCGGGACCTCTCTTCAGCTGATGACGATCGATCCGATTCGCTCTAGCCGATAAAGCCACGCGTGCGCGCGTGATGCCGGGAAGGAGAGGAACGGGAGGGAGACTTGGAATTCCATTTGCACTCGAATCTCGCAATGCGCCTCGCCTCGTGTAAGACAACGAAGAAGAGTGCGAAAATGAAACTCAACAGTCGATAATACTCTCTTACTCCAATGGGGAAAAAAAATAGGGAAAACACCCGCCCCGGGCACGCTGGCGGAGGAGCCACTTTTCGACGCTGCAGTTGACGCGGCTTTCTTATGCTCGTCTAAGGGACACGCCGGGAAACGATCCGCGTTGCCTTTTTTTCTCTGCTTCTTTCTGAGAAGTGTAGCATTTGTTGCTGTGTTTCTTTCCTCGTTTATTCTTTTTATTCGTTATTTTTCGCCTCGTGGCAATTTTGTTTTTGTTTCGTATTACCACGTTTAGGAGGCTTATTTCCTGCCGTTGTTTAGTACAGTGACAAAAAAAATTGATTTTGCGAAATCTGCTTGATTCGTTGTAATACAACGGGGGAACAAAAGTAAAAGAGAAGAGTGGTGAAATCTGCTTTCTCCGTCATTTGCTTCTCTCTACGCGGTGAGTGCATTCTACCTGATTCACATCACGATCGGCTCTCCGAGTAAGGCACGTGTGTGTGCGCATGAGTACCATCACCCACGCGAAGCACATTTTAAGCAAACTTGTTCGTTCCGTTTGCATCGAGGGTGTCACTGACATCTACAGAAAAAAAAAGGTGCATGCGGTAGGTAGCTTTCGCACATTAGGATGTGATGGAGATTCGATTAGCTCTTAGTAGCGTCTTAGTCCAAGTGACAGAAATTTGAGTAAGACCTATTGTTGGTTTCTCTCGTGTAATCGGTATGCTTTTTTATGTTAAATATGTCTGTCTATCGAATGAATGTTCAAGACAGCCAACGAAATCTCGCAACAGGCCTTAAAAACAATCAATAGGTAGTTTTTTTTTCAGGATATCAAGAACCTATATGTAGCAGATAGTGCTTTGTTAGTTCAACTTATATAGCGAGGGATGCAAAGTGACATGTCAGTGTCATAACATGTGAAATAAGAAGTCTGCAGCAAGAACCTACCAAATTGTAATATATAAAAACCTATCAATGACGAGATCAACGGCTAGAGGCTAATGGATTTTAAGTTTATATTTCACAATTTTAGCACATAGCGTCGAGATACATTTGAAGAGCGGTATACCGCGAAGTGACAGTGAACTGCAGAAGATAAAAAAAATGAATGAGAAAAGACAAATGCAGTCACAAGCGAACACGCGCGAAGCCAATAGAGCCATTCTTAAGGAAATATGAGGTAGATAAGCAAAACTTTCTGGAGCTTTGACAAAGCGTCGAATTAGCTAAAGTGCTCGACGCATGTAGGGCGACAAAAAAACAAGACGATCTCTCGAATTGAATTCCCGCGAGCGCGACATCTTTTCTCGACAGCGAATGCATACTCGAGCGCTCAGCGGTGCTGGGCGCGTCAGACGGCACACAATCACAGATTTAGAGCCCCAGGCCAAACCGGAGCCTATTCGCTCTTTTTTTTCTTTTTCATCTGACGACAGTGATGATAAAGAAAATGAAGTAGACAAGACAGGAAGTGGCATACCGGCGGGCTTGCGTTTGCTGCCCGCGGGCCACGCACAGTTGCCAAGAGGTGGAATGAAGGGTTGGCCGAGCTTGCACGACCGCCCGATCGTTCGCTCAACTGATCTGCGATTCGCTCTTAATTTCTCGCCGCTTCCCGGTGATGAGCTCGAGTCGAGGGGGAAGTCTCCGCCACAGGTGGCGCGTCGCACCCGTCTTCCTGGCTCGTTTTCGCCGCGGGCGGAGGCAAACGCGCGTTTGCATTTTAAAGGCCTCGATGGCGGACGGGCGCGAGGGTGCCGAGTTGGGGGAAGCCAACGAGGGCGGTTGAAGCACCATTTATTACCGTCTGAAACCCTTTGAGCACTCTTTGACGGGGAGGGCGCGCCAGCTGATTGTTGCGCAATCATAACGGGCCAAGCCACAAAGGCGCCACCACTTGCTCCCCTTACGCGGCTGGAGTGGCCGATTGTGCTCCCTGATTGATGGCTGTCAGTGGCGTCGAGCGAAAGGCTTCTCCCTGGCGCAACCCCTTCCTTTCCCGGCGCTTCTCCGCGGAACACGCGACCCGCGCGCCTTGTCTTTCTCCCTCGCCGCTTTTGCTCGGTGGCGCGCTAGCATTGTGGTGCAAGGAGTGTGATGGACGAGACCGCGGGATCCGGCGATTTCCCACTCGGGAGTCTCCGAGCGCGTGACTCTTGCGTGCTTGTCTCGTGCCTCCCTTTGCTCTCCTTATCGGGGAGGCACCTTGCGGCTTCTTTTCCATCATTTTTTACACGTGCAGTGCGGAACGTAACCCCTCGCCTGCCCGCTCAACTTAACATTCGCGCACACGAAACCCCAGACAAAGGAATGTGAGGTCATAGGGATCCGAAGTGTTGTCGTCGACAGAGCGAATTCAGAACATTTGAAAGCATTGATTTGTGGGGTTTAACGTCCCAAAACCACCATATGATTTTGAGAGACGCCGTAGTGGAGGGCTCCGGAAATTTCGACCACCTGGGGATCTTTAACGTGCACCCAAATCTGAGTACACGGGCCTACAACATTTCCGCCTCCATCGGAAATGCCGCCGCCACAGCCGGGATTCGAACCCGCGACCTGCGGGTCAGCAGCCGAGTACCTTAGCCACTAGACCACCGCGGCGGGGCAACATTTGAAAGCAAGGAAGGCAACCAAATCCGACAGGGCTTTCCGAAACCAATTGTTTGCGTCATTACTTCGCGTTCGTAAAGGTCCTCGTTACCCTATTAGGTTAACGATGACAACATAAGTCTTGGAAAAAATCAAAACGCACTAATGTGACAATCTCGCGAGGTGTGATGGTCTACAATGATCATTTTATGAACAGTTATGGATATGGTGGCATAGGCTCTAGTGGCGTAGGTCATACCGGTTACGACTAATTTTTGAAAGAAAGACCATGCAGTTGACGGCTCTGCTCTGTGGGATTCTAATTTTTGTCGTTTCCCTAGCGGTTTGCCCTTACTAAATCAAAATGTGCACTCGCATTTCATGAAATCGGAACTATATTGCTTTTCTTCACTGGCACCCATTTTTCTCGAAGTTTCGTGGGTGACGTCATTCCACGCGGCGTTGCTCTCGCAAAGAGACCTGCTCGCTCTCGGAGTTCCTTCAGCTCTCTCTGCTTCCAACAACGCTGGAAGTAACTGTTTGAGAACTTGCGCGCGCTTGGCGAATTTCGTAGAGGGAGCCACTTATCAATGCTTGCGCATTTGTTTCTCCCAACTCATCGAAAGTGTGGACTGTGGGGCCACAAAGAGCATCATTACGGGTCACGCCGATGGCCAGACCCTCGCGTGCTCGACCACGCATGCCAAGCTTCCCAGCGGGTAATGCGCGCTGCTGGCCGGGCTGCGACCAGCCAGTTTGTGAGAGACTCCATTACATGAGTTAGATTCATGACCCGTCCGCTGGGCAGAGACAAAATGATACTCGTTCTCGGTGATATATTCCCCCGCGAGTGTGTTTTACTCTTTGCTTCGTTCCTATCCGCATTCGTGCACGTGAATTGGCCATCGGCCGTGAGTTTGTTTCCAAATGAAACTTTCGCGTTTTCGGAGCTGTCAGTGGGGGTCGCGAGCTCGAGAAGCAATCGGCGCATACGCGAGGTGCAGGCATCCACCGATCACGCAACGCTGACCGTTGTTTCCTTGTTTAGCTCGTCTCGTCAGTGTTTCTCGTTGGTAGCAAGAGTTTCCAGCGAGTGGATACTCTGTGTACTCGCAGCGTGCATGACCAGCTGCTGCACCCAGCTTTGCCACGTGAACTTACCTCTGCTGAAAGACAGAGCATCGTCGCTGAAGGCGTTTGCAAGCTCCCCCCCCCCCCCAAAAAAAAAGAAATCGCAGCATATTCACGGAATGAATGATCATGAGTGGGCCGCAGCGTCCGTCATTCCGTTCGTGCGTTCATACGTGCGTTCGTACGTCCGTCTGTTCGTCCATCTAATGAACACTTGAAGTACCGCCATATCGCTCCTTTTTATCGTATATTCATCATATACAAGTACCGCCATCCAACGGACAATCCAAAGACTAAACGAGAGTATGTACCACATTTCTGCTGTCAGTGCTTTGTTAACACCGAGAGCGTAATAACGCGCCGTGCTACGTTTTTCGCAACATGTGGACATGCGGATATGTGCCCGAGGGCGGGTATGTGCCACTAGTTGTGTGGGTATGTGCGACAGGTTACGCACTACGACAACAGGAGACGCACAAGCCACCCGATAAGGAGCTTCGCCCCTAAAAAACAAAGAACAAACGTTGCGGAACTGTGACGCAGTCCAATGCAGTTTGTGGCAGTGAAAGTTTGTGTTCGTTAATTTTATGATGGTGATCTTTCTTTAGTTGGTATTTTGCTTGAAAATATCACTTACTTTGCTTCCTTCGGATCTCTTAGTGGCATCAAGTTAAAGCTGGCGTAAACAAGTTTTCAGAACATTATGGTGAACTTGTAAGGCTTAACGTGAAGTATATTCAGCAATTTACTATAGACATTTTGTAAACTACTGAAGGCTCACGTTTCCCACCTCATTTGAAAAGATACACGTTTCTGAACTCATAACTTTTCATCATATTGTTCGTGTTGGCAGTAATTGTGAACTCAAAATTGGAGTGTACCATCTATACTTTTCATTATGCTCGTACGCGCCATTGTTGACCTGCGACACTTTTCATTGATGTCCGAATATCGAAGGAGTCGGAGGGCAAGGCCACTCTTGTGCCTTATTTCGGCTAGAAGGCCCAAGTGACTAAAAGTATCGCCGAGTCCTCCATTACGCCGCCTCTTATAATCCGCTGCACAAGTTTGGAATGCCAATTCCCAGAATCCATATCGCGCAACTGCACTGGGTTCGCACAGCTTGGAGTGGGGTGGCATCGGAGTGTGTAAATAAGTTCATGTTATTTAGTGTTATTTAATATTCAAGTATACATAAATATACAAGGCCACAAGGGAAGCAGGGAAAGAACAAGCCGGCTACCACCAGCAAGGTTGTCTTCGCCTGCCCAGTATTTTCAAAATAATTTAGATTGGGTGTTCAACTAAAAAAAAACATAGTTAAGTGGTGCTCTATTTAAAGGCTTATTTAACAAAAACATAAAAGAAAGAGAGGATGCTGTCTCTGCTAAACTCTTGTGCTAAAATGACCTGAATAAGAGTAAAAACACGATAATGCGAAAGCGCATTGATGAACCTAGGTTAACGTAGCCACCCAAATTGAAAGTAACTAATACAATGAAGCCTCATTTCGTTTTTATCCGAAGGTATTCCGCACTTTGCTGCTGAACAATTGAAATATATAATAGTTACGAATGTCGACCTATGGCATGCCCCTTTAAATTCACCGAAGGCTTTTGTCGAAAGCCCGTAATTATAAAGCGTTAGTGAACAACTGGTCTCAAATCAGCGTTGATGTATGTTTCAACAACCAGTCACAGCCTCCAAACTCGAACGTCTCATAAAGTATGAGCCGTCGTTTCCCATCTCCCTTTCACTCCTTCTCTGTTCGAAGTAATAATCATAAAACGCGAGTATTGCACCCGCGTTTCATTGCTACTTATAGAGCGTCTAAAATGCACGCATTAACAAGCGTTGATTGATATTGATATTGATAGATACGTGGGGTTTAATGTGCCAAAACCACCATTTGATTATGAGAGACGCCATAGTGGAGGGCTCTGGAAATTTAGACCACCTGGGATTCTTTAACGTGCACCCAAATCTGAGCACACGGGCCTACAACATTTCCGCCTCCATCGGAAATGCAGCCGCCGCAGCCGGGATTCGAACCCGCGACCTGCGGCATTAACGAGCGTTGTCCCTTCCTTCCTGTAGTGCCTGTCTCTTTCTCTCTTAACCTGGCTTCGTTTTAACTTCAACGAGGTGGATGAAGCACCAGCCGTCGCTCCCAATCGACAACATATATTCTTGAGGAGAGAGAGAAGCCCCGCTTCCGTTCCCCGATTTCTACTCGCGCGACGAACACTTTCCGTCGGTGTTTTTCTTAACTGCGCCCTACGCTCCGCTCGCTTGCCACTATGTGCCACCGCAAGATGCAGCACGCGCGCCATCGATGTTTCGCAGTTGCGCGCCACACGTCCGTTCCGACACGCTACGCGCCAATCGCGCCTGCGGCGTCGGCACTGCATCGGCCAGAAGCATCGCCTGCTTTGCTTTCCTTTGTTTCTCGACGCCGCGTCGAGCTGGGTTTCTTTATTTTTGGCGCTTCGCCGCGGAACCTCGGTGGCGAGCGTTGGAAAGGAGATGATTCGAGTAGATGAACGCCAGCAGCCGCCGAACTGCGTGCGTGCCGAACTCGCGCGCGCTTTGTTTCGCATGCGCCTCCGTTTGTTTTGCTTAACAAATCACATTAACTGGTGCAAAGGTGAGTCAGGCCGCGCTGCGCGCTGCCGTCGCTATGGCGTTTTTTTCCGCCTCGCTGTTCCCAGCTCCATCGCTGCCTTCGCTCTTCTGTCTTTCTCCCTTGTTCTGTTTTGGTTCACCGCACTTTATGCAAATCCGCGGGACGTCCGCCGCTCTGACGCGTGAATTTGCCTCGTTGGCGGTGTTTGTTTTTTCCATAAATTGCATATGCATAGCAGTTTGTAGTGACTGTGGAAGCAGGATTGTTTGACTTTATTGAGCGAAATGCCAAGCGCTTTGCGTGCGTCTGCACGTCCAGCGTTTTGCGCCGGCCCGCCCACTTTCTCCACTTCAGCGGCTTTGGCGCGTAGCTTATGCCATACTCGTCCCTGCAGCGTATCCATATTCTGCAGAACCTTGGCTGTTTGCATTTTTTCTGTTTTTTTTTTTTTGCTTTGTTTCTCTTCTGACATACGTTTAGGCTTGTCTTGCTAATCGTGTTTTCTTGCTTAGAGCGCACGTTCGAATAGCATATCGCCACGCGCTTCCTAATATTATGCGACGCCAAGCATTAAACATGCCTTATCCACTCATGTTGTGCACGAGTAGCCTCCTTTGTGCTGACTTCCTTTCAGCGCCCGACCTTGCGTTCTTATCGTTGTCGGAAGGGCAACCTGCCAAGGGGACATATGAGGTCTGTGAATACAGACCTCATATGCCACTACTTATCTGTTGTCCTACTTCAGAATAGCGGGCGAATTAATTTCTCATGCATACCGGTAGTGCGAACAGGTCAACACGAAGGCTACCACGAGACAAAGCATAGCACAGCCAAACAATTTAAACATATCGGCGTTCGTATCCTCGGTAAGGCAGCACTCGAATGAGGCGCGTCTAAATTAACAGACAAAATATACTGAGTATGAATTTTACATTTTTGCAAAAGAAAGAAAAAAAGGACAGGGGGGGGGGGGAGGGGTTCACTGCTCTTTCACTTTTTAATCATGAAACAGTGCACAAGTACAGTTGCTAGTCATAACATGATTTGTGTAGCCATAACTGTGTCATTACTAACGAAAAAGTAAAAGCCTTGATGGGCGCTGGAGGCCACTATACCGTAACTTATTACCTTAAAATATACTACGTGTGCACTTACTTTTTCTCCGAGAGTGAAGAGAGAAAGAAAATTATTTAAACTGTGGTGAAAATTCGTACTAAATCTATAGTCAAAATAAATATAGTTAGATTGGTGGAATAGACGAAGGCCTTTACGACTCTTCTTACCAGTGTCCTCTGTTCAAAACCTACGATAGGCTTGTACGTTCCTCACACCTGTGGTTTCAGCAGAAGCAGAATAAAAAAGTGCTCGAAAGGCTTCTAGCTACATGTTTGCCTTGAAACTAATTTATTGGCTCTGCAGGGGGTGTAAGCAGCGCACACCATTGTTCCTTGCTTATACTTGCTTGCTTGAGTACTTGCTCGTAATATAATGAATATACACTCAAAGACAATTTCATTGCAGCGCACAAAATGTTGTGATCGCTTGATTCAGTTTAAGAAATGGGAAACGCATAAATGCATGTTACCCCTGTCGTTATCAAATATGCATAAAATCGTGAGAAATTCATGAGCGAGATTGTTTTGCGGTAGCTCCGGGTCCAAGCCATTCGGGCCCAAGCTATATATTGCCCATTAGTACAATGTTTGCCCATTAATACAATGAGAGAGAAAATAAACGTTTGAGGTGGGCGGCCGCCTTGTTCTAGGTAGCCACAGGTCTTCACTGTCTCTCATGACCGTTGAACAAGGCTGTGCCGACTCTCGAGGTCTGTGTCCCACAGTTTGACTACCTACTAACTTTCGGTTTGTGTAGTGGCGCTAGGTTTTTGTATACATCCCCATACCATATGTCATAGAATACACAGGGCGTCACAGTGCTTGCGGATGCACGAGTGCTCAGCCGGTGAGATGCGCTGAGATACCGTGAACGTGTGTTCGTTTACACTTCCCTTGGGGGACTGCAGGTGGCAAGTAAATTCTTCCGCCTCTTCTGGAGTGCTGGAAGACATTGCTGTGCATTTGGGTACACATATGTCTTCGCTCATTAGTGCATCCAGTGGAAAAGCCCGGTGAACATGAGCTGGAGAGAAAGCATCGCCACATCATTCCCTATCGGGGACTCGTGACCCGCAATCCAAACGATGTACGTTTCTGGTTAGTTATTTGCTATAGCTGCGAGAACTTCCAAGGCTTGCCTGGAAATGGTTCTTTTCTGAAAGTTTCAACAATTTGCATGAGTATCTGTCAGTATTATTGCTTCCCCAGAATAGGTTGAGATGGCAAGGGCTATCTATGGCTATTTCTTATGTCGTATCGATTTCTGTAGATGAAAGGCTACCTGTCCTTCTTTTCCCATCCCCGCTGCCGACTACGCTGAGGTTCAATTTTCTAAATATTTTGCTGCATCGGCGTATCATGTCCGGATCTCGGCTGCAGTCATTCCGGAGTTTCTCTGTTCTGGATTTTATTCTTTTTTGGTATACTGGGCAGGATGCGCATTTCATGGTATACAGGCTACCGAGATGGGCAGTTGAATTGTTGATGAAATAATTATCTTTTGGTTGCATTTTAAATGGCTTCAGTGTAGTTTAATGCTTGAAGTGTCACCCATCTTGTTTCAATATGTCTATGACGTTCGAGTAAGTTTACTTTGTATGCATCCAGGAGTTCCTCCCTGGTGTAATTTTTGTTTTACTAACTACGCGTCACAAGAAAGATGCTCCAAATGAGGAAGTATCTTAACGACGGCGACATTATTAGCATGTGGCAGTGTAATGAAGATCAAGTTAAATTTCTATATTGTAAGTGTCAGCGTTGTAAAATATGTCCCGAGGCGGCGGAATTGTATTGTATTCTAGGTGAAGCCCCCACAAGAGCCCAGCTAACTCCTCAATCACTCTCTCTCTCTTGAGCAAAAAAAAAAAAAGAAGAACAGAACTAGGGGGGCCTTTGCCTCGAGTCTCGCAAGTAAACCTTTGTCATCAGTCACCAGTAAGAACATACAACTGAGCCATGCGTCCGTCAGGCCATCTCACTAGCAAAGTCTGTAAATAATCTCGACTTGAGCAAGTCACCTTCTGAAGTGATGTCCCGAGTATAGCTTCACTCTCATTTCTCCAAGAATAAAAACAAGCTGTACGTGCAGAAATCTACGCACATGTACGGGTGTGACATGTGCAGAAAAAAATAATGGGCGTTCTGTGAAGACATCAACTCTTTAAATGTTTATTTATGCAAATCATGGGAACATATCCGATGTTCGAGTTGCCTATCCCGTCATCATGGGGTTAATATTGAAAAGATAAGGAACACACACACACTCTACGCTTTTCACACCAGGAATAGCAATAACGACATGCGAAAGTAAAAGCACCTTCTAGTGGTTCCGCAGAAAGTGGTGCCCCATCAGATTTTTTTTCAAGCTTATGCAATGACAGGCTTTTGAACCAGCTTATTCTCGCAGTGTAGTGCTTCTGAGTGCTTAAAATGCTACCTGATGAGTGAGTTTAGATTTCGACATTGACCGCTCAGTATTATTTGAGAAGCTCTCGCTGTCTCGCACAATCTCGACGGGCCTCACCAGGTGCCCCGATATGTTTCTTGTTGTCTTACCGTGTCTTGTCAAGCGTTGAAACATTTTCTGTTCTCCACAGAAAAGCATAATAAATGGGATTTTATATTTAGTCCCATCAGAAATAACTCCGCCATTTTCCTGGTTGCTAACTTCATTGACTACACAACTACGCGGTGATATCACACACCATGGATGTATACCTTCGTCATAGCAAATATACGTTATAGCGAGCAGCGCAATATAATCAATAAGGGCAACCACTCTGTGTGTTGGTTTTTTGGGGCTTCCAATTCGGGGCGTCTGCTTGGTGTCTTCCCCACCAGTAGAGTGCAGTTCAGTATTGCTGCATCTCCAGCAGCGGCCCACTTTGGAGACAGTGCGAAGAGTTTGCTGCTGCTGAAAAGAGTGTGAAGAGTTTTCACCAAAAAAAAAAAAAAACTTCAACAGAGTATCAAACATTATTCTGCAAAAAAAGAAACGTGTTTTGCATCGAAGCTGTCTGAAGTTGCATTGTCATTTCTTTGCACGTCGCTGTATACCTGCCTTTTCATATCGTCGTCGAGAAAAATGCCTAGTACACAGTGCCTCGGGAAAGCCAGATTTCCAGTCCTGCCTCCGTCTCCGAGCACTAATCTCACGGGGATCAAGTAAGGCGAAGCCCGAGAGACAATTAGGTGCAACTCGAGCGAAGCAGTGAAAAAGAAGTACAACGTACAGTATGCCTTCACCCGAAAAGCCACGACCAGCGTAAAAGACAAAATATATGCCTTTGAGCTATTATAGGAAATAAAAAAAATATGATAGTGAATCCGGTACTCGTGCTTCGAGGTTCTCTTTTTTGGCCCTAACGAACGCCCTGGTGTTCGACGTTGTGTACTTTTTACGAGTTCGGTTCGTGAGCGCTTTTTTTTTTCTTCTCTTGTAGCAAGCTGGTTGGCCTGAACTTTCCTTTGGGCCCTCAGGGGACAAAGGACACATCAATTAGATGCTTTTCCTCGGCAGCCGCCCCGGGTACCCTTGCTTTGCTTCGACTATAACAAATTGGACAAATTCTTCCCCGTTCATCAATCCTGACTCTGTATGTTTATATATTATGTACGGCACGATCGAGATAAGACCTGCAAAGAGTACAGGGTTGCATCTTGGGTTTCACGCTCCTTTGTTTTATTTTGGTTCCGCCTCTTGTGTGTCAGCTTGCGCGTGTGTGAGGTGGTGGAGTGGCTCTCGCTTGCTGCTGCCTGCTTTGAACTTGCGCACCATTTTATTTCATTCTCTCTCCCGTGCTCTCTCTCTCTCTCTCTTTCAAAGTGAAAAAAAAAATGCAAAGGAGCGAGGGAAAGCAAGAAGGATGCAGGAGGTAGACGAGGTGCCTTGAATGTGAAGGCTCTTTGTCAATTACGATGAAGCTCTACGGCACATGCACTTTCTGCACTCTCGCCCCGAAGCCCAGCCGACAAGCTCGCCTTGGTTGGCTGGGTGATTACTTCTTCGCTGCTAAACTCTCTCTTCTTCCTTTTCTGGCGCGTCTGCAGTGTTCTGTCTCTGCGTTATGACAGCGGGAGAAGATGATGCGCCGATCATTTCTCCCTTTTTTGTACCAACGAGAAAGAAGACAGCCGTCCTCCTCATTTTCAGGGAGAAAACGAGAGCGTTCCTTATCAAGGTGTGGCACGCAACTGGCCCGCTAGTCTTCAGAATGGTGGTGGCTACCCCCTTTCCCAGATCCGGGGGAGGTGGGGGTTGAATGCCTTGTGTGCCTCTTCTTCGCTTGTGCAGTCAGCGCCTTATTGTCCGCACCGATTCCGGAGCCGACTGCGCCGGCGAAAGTCGGGAAGGTATCAATAAAGAGCCTGATGAGCTTTAAATGCCGGACTAATACGCTGTTTCACCGGGACCTCGCTATCAGGCCATCCCATTCTGCTGGCTCGGTCATGAGCGCCAATTTTTTTTTACTTCTTTGGCACCTGCGTCTTCGATGGGCTGCATGTACCATTCCGGAGCGCCCCCTGGCACACTGGACGGGAGCCGAGTGATCGCCATGTTAGCCCTTGCAGGCTGACAAAAAAGACGTTGTGCTAAAAAAACGAACAAAAAACACAACAAATTGTGCATCGTGACGCGCTGCGGGAGAAGCGGCAGAGCGCGAAGAACGAGCGTGTTGTTGCGGTGCGGGGAAGAGCGAGATTAATTCTCGTCTTCGAGGGCTCACACTTCTCACTGCTGGGATCCTGACGGGCCCCTTCGAAAACACTCATCCGGCGTATGGGATTCTGCAATCAATATAGAACAGTAGGGCAAAACACTCGAAGTCATCTTGATGAAAACAATGATACTTCAATCCGCGCACGAAGGATTGATGGAACTAAGTCTAGTACTAACCGTGGGGCACCGAACGCCATGGTGGAGGAGGAGGAATAAACTTTATTATAAGAAACCAGTAGGTTTAGGTGGCCGGGTCTAGGCCTCCCAAGAGGGGACGTCAAGGGCTTGCCTCGGCGCCACCTCACGGGCGTGCTGGGTCACCCAGTTTTGGTCGTCAAGAGCAGAATGCCATTGTGGGAATCAAAATTTTTTAGCTTTCCTATTCAAACAGTGCAGTGGCTTGTGTTGACAAAATATTTATTCTTACGTTTGACGGGCGTCAGTTCTCAGCTCATATACTACGTCGTTCAAGCTGACTTTCAAAATATTTTGTTACCTTACACTGGAAGTCATCCTTCAGTTTATTTTTTGTTTACTATCATACCCACAGTGCCATTCAGGCAGTACTGTGAAGAGGGCGGATGTTACACGGAGCTTACACGTCATACATTTCAAGAACATTTCAAGGGCAAAATAACCAGATATACAACCGTAATTACTAAGGAGAAATGGTGGCATATTTTTTGTTGTCAATGTACGCCAGTGACATAACTCTAAAGATTAAGAACTAACCTACACAAAGAGAGAAAAAACCAAGAACAATAATTATCCTGTAAGGACATAAAGCATACAAAAACAATGACGATGATGACTACAATTACAACAACAGCATAACAACAACATTAACAAAAATAGCAACAACGCTTGAAAATGTTTATGGCTCCTGAGGGCGTTCAGTCACCTACACAGCCACTGCCACATGGTTCCTGCCGTCATTTAGAAAAAAAAAACAAGGAATAAAACATTTTTTTAGGAGCTTGCTCCTTTTGCTCGCTGGTTTTCGTACGGCGACTACCGGCGTGTACACCAGTGTTGCTAATGTGTACACTTCTACGGTCGCCACTCAAGGTCGCCCCTTTGGTGATTCCAACAATGCTCACTAGATTGCGCGCTGTCACCCAAGGCGCCGTTTTTCGATGGACCACGCACTCGCCTTTTCGAAGTGGCTTTGAAAGAAATGGAAGTAAAGAGAAAAGTGTGTCGTGATAGCTGTCTCTCTCTCTCTCTCTCTCAGTATGTCGCCTCAACAACACCACACAAGAGATGGTTGGGGGGGGGGGAGAAAAAGGAATGTGAAAGAGAGAGGAAATCAGAAGGGTGTCAGTGGTGTTTGGTGAGGCCGTGCGCGAACGCGCGCCGCCTCCGAGCTGCGACCAGCGTCTATTGGCGTGCCCCGGCGGCAACCTGGCACCATGCCAAGACACGGACGGATGGATGGACGGAGGAACGTAAGCATGAGACACCAGAGGCTGTCGCCCTAATAGTTGAAGGTGCCAATCTCTCAAGCGAACATTTGTCGAGTTTCATTTACACAGCCAACGAACGTGCAGGAGAGTGAGTAAAGTTCATTCACTTTAGTTCATGTAAACTACACATCCTGACAGATCATACGCAAAAATGACAATAGTGGCTGTTCACCATTGACCTGCATTACACAGAGCCAAAATTTCTGCTTCGACTCGTAAACAAAAGTCTGAAAGGAAAAAATAACACGAGAGAAGGAGCCAAGTGGTATCACCACTTTGATAACATGGGTTTCACGTCATTCAGCAGTTCGAAAGAAAAAAAAAACTATGGACCATCTCCCCGAAGGGAACCCTAATTGGATGCGAAGCACCAGCAGGGCGCACGGCGTTGACCTGGTTGAAACAGACGTCGACGCGAGTGCAAGAACGGTTTGAAGCGAAACTCGGCGTAGCGTTTACTCGAATAAAGGTTTGTTTGAAACGCAAAAACGCGGGAGGCGAGGCGCGCTGAAGATGCTTAAGCACGGCTTCCTTGGCTCGCGTTTCGTCGGTGTTACCCATGCGCAGCCTTTATACTCGAGTGCGATCGGTGTTTTTGACTCTCACCGCGTTGGTGAAGCTGGTGTCGCTGGTCTTGCCCTGCCGACGCTTGCATTCGGCTTCCCTGGCTCGGGCCTAGTCGGTGTTGACGTCGCCATTTGTGAACACGATCGGTTTCGCTGGTCTCGCAACGCCGATGACAGCCGGGAAAGGTACGCGCACACTAGCGGGAAGCACGCTGCGGCGGCCCCCTGTCCATCAGCCTGATCGCGCGGCAAGTAGCGACGCGCAGTCGATATGGTCGGCACCGCGAGATTCTCGAGTCGCGCGCAGCGCGCGCACCCGCCAGCTCGAGGCTTCTTCTGGCCGACAGATGGAAAGAGGTGGTGCGGGTGAGATGATGCCCACGTGAGGAGTGGGCTCGAGCGTTACGAGTGGTGAAGGTCAAGCGAGAGAGAAAGCTGACACGCGGCGAGCGCACAGCAGGCGAGGGAGAGAAACGTCACCGCGCACTGCTAGGAAGGCGTGATCTAATCGGCACCGCCCCAACACCTGCGGAGAGGGTAGCGGTTCGGATAGAGGGACAGCGTTACACGGTCTAGTCAAAGAGCTACTTTGTGTCTAAAAAATCATAATGAGTTTTGTTGCAGTAATCAAAGAGTTTGCTATGTACTTTCGTACATGTAGCCTACGATACAGTAAGTGCGAACTTCAGGCAGAATACTCGTACAAAATATAAAACCCGGGCAAAAAGCGGGTGCAATAAACCATCCTATCGGCCCGTTGCATGCAAGTCTAACCCGCCTTTGTGCTGTAGTGGTTGTGGTGCTCGACTGCTGACCCGTAAAGGCTAAGTACGGAATGTTGTGGAATCGAATACCGGCCGCGGCAGCCGCATTTCAATCGAGGCCAAATGCGCGATGTCCGTGTACCAATATTTAGGGACGCGCCAAAAAAACACCACATGGTCGAAATTTTTGCAGTCGTCTACTACGCTATCCCTCGTGTTTATATCGTAATTTCGGGACGTAAAACTTCAACAAGTATTATTGAATGATAATCTGCTGTGTCACAGGAAAAGCAGCTGGACGACAACTCTAAAATTGTACGAGATGTTGACAGCACATTACATATATGCTGTGTCACTCAAGCAAATCGGGCGTTGCGTACTTGTTTCGGTATTTTGAGCTTGTTTGCCATCCAAAATTTCGTTACAGGGTCCAACGCTTTTATAGCGTCGAATTATGTGCTGAGCAGGCCCACTTTCGCACACCGCATCGACCCTTAAATAGTTAACTTTGTCATAGTTTTACCCCGCTCAAACGATAATAATGGCATAAAATATTATGCTCATGTGATAAAGGTAACTTCAACGCGATTAACCCCGAACATTAATTTTTCCACCTGTCGATTTCCACAGCGACACACTACAGGCCACAAACTGGTCGATCTTCCGAGAAAAAAATACTGAGCTTCCTACTAACGTTTTGAGTTTATTCAGCAGGCGCTAACAGCCATAAAAATGAAAAAAACTCTAGAAAACAAGAAAAAACTTTTCATAACGCAAGGCAATGAAGATGTACTGTGGTCTGGAAAAATTGTTTGGAGGAGGTGATGGTTTACCTCTCAGTGGTACGTTACGAAAAGCACTCCTTTTCCTTTTCAAATGACACGCTACCTTCAGAACTTAACAACCCTCTGAAATTATGGCAGTTTACAAGCCCCAAGCCACCGGCTGCTATTACCATTACCGACCATTACGATACAAGTATCCCTGAACAAGTATGTGCTGATGTATATAGGCCAACTTTTTCATGTTTATTCGCCACTGAACTTCTGCCATTCAACTAATGTCACCGGCACTTGTTCACCTTATATCATGAATCAAATTCACCAAACATGGCATTATGGCCGTCCTTGAAAACCTAAAACTGCATGTCGCGCAAATGTAACCAATTCCGAGCTGTGAAAAAATACTAAATGCGTCTCCATGAGCCCCTTCTTGACGTTAATATTTTTGCAAATTTTTTTATTCTGCAGCATCTCCCATGCCTTAAAAAATGGCAGGTAGTTTTCATCTACAGATCAGGTAATAGAAACTTACGTCTTCGGATAAGGCACGACTACCACGAAGCGCTCGAGGAAAGTCCCGATATTGTATTTCAATGGTTGCCGAGTCACCGTGGAATTGTCGGCAATGACCGCGTGGATGAAGCTGCTCGATCGGCTCATGACCAAGACTTACGTACGCCCATACAACTCTTGAGAACTGACGCTGCAAGGAAACTACAATCACTTGCTCGTCGTATAACTATCCTACAATGGAATACGCCGGGTTTCGCCAACGCGCGCCTGTATTCGATCGACCCAAACTTGAAACTTCGTTCGCCATCCGGGCTCCCACAATGCGCTGAAACATTGTTGTGTCACATGAGGTTGGGCGTGGCATTCTCGAATCCGTATTCTTGTCTCCTTGAAATGGCCAGCAGTTCGGCATGCAACATTTGCGCCTGCGAGGAGACGTTTGAGCACATTCTAGGCCACTGCCCAACATACCGGCCTGAACGACGTATTATGGAAGCGAAACTCCATCAGCTGGATTCACGGTCGCTCATAGAAAAGAAGATCCTGGGACCTTGGCCGACGGTTTCGCATACGCGCAAAGCCACGAAAGCCCTCTTGTGCTTCTTAAGGACCACCGGACTTCACGAGCGCTTGTGAAAGAACAGCGTGAGACAGTGCTGTGTAGTCTCTAGCTGACTATTCATCCACCTCTTTCTTACTTCTCTTCGTTTCTATCTCCTTTCTATTATTCCCCCTTTCCTTAACCCCAAGTGTAGGGTAGCTAACCAAGCCAAGCTTGGTTAACCTCCTGCCTTTCCTTTTTATTTTTCTCTCTCCTGACTATTGAAAGGTAATGAAACCCGCCATTTGAATCATGCATGTCCGTGACACTATACCAACTTCTTTCATCCATCTCAAGGTGGATTCCGTGAGAACTTTCCATTCAAAGTGTAAGTCGCTATGTTTAATCGTGAGCTACATATTGATCTCAAAATTAACGCACAGATCGACGCTATTCTTCGAGAGCATACGCAAAAACACTGGTAAGTTATCCCATCAACCGTATTGCCGAAACACTTGCAATTGAATTCTAAACCCGGCGTTTTCAATTTGATTGGAGAATTTTCCACTAACCGACCGCCATCAGCAAATGTGAAGAAATAACGATTTTGGTACCCTCTTTGTATTACCTGTGCCATCCCGTAAGATCGAGTCGAATACTTTGTCTTATATTACTGACTTTCCATTTCAAGTTTATTCTCATACCTGAATATTTGCAGATCACTGTCGTATTGCGTACAAGAACTAACACTATGATCAAGCCGTTTTACAGGCAAATCTTCAGAGAATTCAAGGTTGGTGTGAGAAATGACCACTGACACCTAACCATGCCCTTAACCCTAAAAAAGTTAGTTCCAGTCACCACCAACATTCCTCGGAAGCACTCGACATTATTACTAATACCTTCTTTCAAAACAATGGACATATTTAAGTACCTTGGCATTATTCATTCACATGACGTAGACTGGTCTGCTCACTATTGCTGCCCGCGGTAGCCAAACTGAGGCATGTCTAAAACGCCATCATCTACGCGAT
Organism: Rhipicephalus microplus; assembly: GCF_043290135.1. NCBI lineage: Eukaryota > Metazoa > Arthropoda > Arachnida > Ixodida > Ixodidae > Rhipicephalus > Rhipicephalus microplus. Next base: position 90,815,644 of record NC_134710.1, on the reverse strand, counting down.
GCACTATGTCACGTAAAACTACTGCCACTTAAGAAAGTTTACTCGACTCGCTCGCTGGATTCCGTGCCGACCGGTTGTGCCCTCGCGATCTCCGATGTCAGCGTAGCTCTGGCCGACTGGGCTCGCCCTACGTCATCTACTGACGCCGACCTCCAACGACCATGTAGCTCTGACCGACTGAACTTGCTCTACGCCATCTCCTGACGCCGACAAGAGCTCTCGCAAGTAGTGCCCTGTCCTCGGACTCCTGTGATCGTGTTTCTCTCCTATCACCTCGATATGTCGTCGCTCTCTGGCTTACTTCATCTCTCTTTCTCTCTCTCTACACCTTTATTTCTATCATTTTAATCCCTCCTCACCCTCATCCCTTGTGAGGTACTGTTGAGGTGTCGCTCGCTGAAGCAGACAGTTACGGGGCTCACTTATCTCTTCCTTTCTCTCTTAGAACCACTTTGTGTGTGTGACAGTTTACTCCTGTTGCTCGGATTCATTCGGTCATTCTGGAGGCCACATCATGCATGTATCATGCATCATTTATCAAACCCCTTGAAGTAATTCAGAATTTCGCTGTGAGCCTAATTAACGCTTTAAATCTTTATAATATCAACGTATCACAACAAAAGTGCTGAATTGTTTAAACACGATATCATATCTCAGCATTGCATAAATTCGCTAATTGTTATCAAGTGAAGCTTGTTATGAATTCCAAATGTTTTTGGCGGCATTGAACACCTGTCACGGGAGGATGTACACAAATAGGCCACGGAACATCTGTGGGGCACCGGTATCATGCCTACTGGTCTTCGCGGTTTTACACTAATTGATGCTCTCTCAATCGTTGATTTGTCGGTGATTAGCCGTGCATGATACGCGGAAATCTGATCTTTTATTGATGTCACTTGTCATTTCATGTTGTCAGATTTTATTGTTGCCTCTACTGAACGCATGACCGTCATGTTGTACTGCTGTTGCACTGCTAAAGACTCGTATGACCCGCCACGGTGGTCTCGTGGCTAAGGCACTCGGCTTCTGATCCACAGGTCGCGGTATGGGATCGCGGCCGCGTTTTCGGTGGAGGTGAAAATGCTTGAAGCTCGCGTGCTTAGATTTGGGTGCACGTTATAGAACCCCAGGAGGTCGAAATTTCCAGAGCCCTCTACTACGGCGCCTTTCATAATCATATAGATGATTTTGGGATGTTAAGCCCCAACAATTCAATTCAAACACGCGTATGCAGGTCCGATTCCCAGCGTGGAGAAACGAAAAGGTTAGGAAGGAGCATTGCGCAATCTAAGAGAAATAAAGAAGGAACGAAAGAAAGGAAGAAAGAAAGTAGTACACGGTAAACTTCGCCTTCTCTCATTTTTCGAGAAAGAGCTCCTGAATTCTCAAGTTCTACGATCGCAGAGACAGCACCCTTGCGGCGGGGCGGCTTTTATATTCTCTGATTCTTCTTCCACTACCTCTCCCAGCTAGCTCCTTGAGTGCTGGAGCCCCGATGCCGCTGCAGTTAGCCATCACACTCGGCCATGACTGCGACCGCGGGCAGCTGACTGCAATGTTTTTGGTGGGCGGGCTTGGCTGACGTCGTGGTCGGCCGCAACCGCTGGGCAACGTAGATGGGAGATCTAAGTGAAGCGTCTCCGGAGGGTGGCAGTGACTGTTCTAGAGTTGCCGGACTCGGCCATGCTGGAATTCCGCCTGTAAGTTTGTCCAAGTTTGTTCCGGAGGCCGACACTGGCTATGTCGCCTGGGTCATTCGCCATGCTGCTGTAGAGACTGGGCCTTGGTTAATCCCTTTGTACATGACGACTCCGGGGGACGACGTTGACTGTGTACTGGTGGTCTACGACCTATGCCACGCTGCGACTTTGCAGAAAAAGCAATTCAATTTTCCTCGGGTGGATGGAACAGGATTTCTCGGGTAGTTAATTTTTTTTTTTTGACATGATAAGTCTTGACAAGGAATATTCTCGGACACGGTTCAGGCAGCTGGCTGTGACTGTTTCGGCATCGTCGCTGTTTTTTTACGAAGCGCTGGTCTTTCTTAACCGACTGTTTTGAAGGCGGCGGACGAAATTGTAGATCGGTGAACGGTACATGATGCACCAGACGCAGTCGTCTCGGCGTTTTGCAGTGGGTCATGGATTGTATGGATTTCCTAGTGGGTGACTGCGTCAACTGGTCAAGTTCCCTCACTGTTTGGCGCCGTGGCATCTTCTTCTGCGGCGTTGCAATTTTGGGGATTCTTGATGTTCTCAACAAAACCGCGCTTCGTGGAAGTAGGACACTGCCCCATCTGGAGCCGTTGCAAGAGTATGAGACTAGCACTATGCAGACAAGTCTTTGCTGACAGCCACAAGAGACGTGTCAGAGACCTTGTTGACTTCTGGAGAGGCGCTGCTTGTGCCAACGTGCGACTAGCTTTGTCGTGATAAGTGCGGTGATAGCAGCCAGATAAGTTCAGTTGCTACATTTCTCTTCCTTTTAGATTGTAGAGACACTGTGGTGGTTTCCGCTGACGCTTTTAACGACGTAGTGGTACTTTGCTAGCATATGCAGGTGGGGTGTCTTGCGTCAGTCCCTGAACAAGTGGTCGTGCTGGGGACCCTACCTGCTTTGTGGATGGTTCTGTCTCTTCCTTGTTTTCGGGAACAGGTTCACACTGCACCGGGCTTGACTGGGCTGAGCGCACCTGATCGACACGCCACCGTATGGTTCCCTCAGGTGTATCAATGGTAACCATTCGGGCGCCGAATACGGATGCGGTCCTTCTCGGAGTCCACTTATTTCCCTGACCGTAAGTACTAACATGAATGGCGACGTCCGCTGACACTGTCCACTTGTCCATTTTTGTGGATTCTGCATGAATGATGGGGGGGGGGGGGGGGGTTGTCGAATAATGCATTCAAGCGGGAATGGATAAGCGGCAGCCCTAGAGCAGTTCAGAAGGGCATTTTCCAGAACTGATGGAAGTCCGTCTGCAATTAAAAAGAAGATCAAGGTTATCTCCCATTCTTCCGTTACCCATCTTTCTGAGGCCGTCTTTAATGGTGCGAACAACCCTTTCCCCTAGCCCGCTTGATGGCGGGTGGTACACAGGCATGAGCACGTGAGTTATACTATTCCGCTTCGTGAATGTCGTAAACTCCTTGCTGGTCAATTGTATGACGTTATCTCTTACGATGGTTCGGGTAATGCCGAATTGACAAAATATATTCTTAAAGCAGCTCGCAGTAGCAGAGGTGCTTGCTCTCTTCATGGGAACAGTCTCTTTCTATTCACTTGCTGTGGGCGTCTACAAGCACAAAGATCATTGTACCCGCGATCGGCCTAGCAAAATTAGCGTGCATTCTTTCCCATCTCTCCTCTGTCGTAGGCCCGTTCTTTGCCGATGCGGCTGCCGGCATAGGCAGGTTTTGAATGCATCTTTTTCAGGAAGTGTATAGCCATTAGATATCGCTACCGAGACCCGGCTACCAAAAAGAGGACTTGGCGACTGCCTTTAAGACAGAAAAAACATGATTTTTTCCTGCAAGTGTTCCAACACTCGTGCGCACAGTTTTTCCGGAATCCCAACTCTCCAACTTCAGTACAATAAATCGTATGCTACGGTCGGCTCAAATCTGCGGTCAGCAAACGCTTTCATGTCCATTTCTTAAGCCTTACTTGCTGGTCAGCCATGCAGTACATATCTTACGACTTTTCATAAGATGTGGTCGATTGCCGTTTGTCGTTTTAACTCCGTCAGTGAAATAGACTCATCTGAGAAGGTTTCCAACGCTAGGAGATAATCAGCAGGCTCACATCCGACCTCCGACTCGTTCGTATTTTGGGGTAAGCGGCTCAGGACATTTGAATTGATGAGCAGCTTACCAGGGCAGTATTGTAGCCTGTAGCGGAATCCTCAGAGATGCAACGCCCACCGATAGATACGAGAAGCAGCCAGTGGTGGTGTAGGCCTGTCAGACCTCAGAAGACCCAGGAGCGGCAGGTGGTCGCTGACCAAGGTGAACTCGTGGCCTACAAGATAGTCCCGAAATTTAGATACACCAAACAACAGAGCGAGGTCCTCTCGCTCCAGCTGCGAATAATTCGCTCGACGGTGGTCAGCGTTCGGAAACCGTAAACATGATGAGTCTTTTGACGCTCCCATCAGCGTAGAAGAATACAGCTCCAATACCATGCGGTGATGCATCACTATTTAGATTCACTGGTTTCTTGGTATTGAAGTGTACGAGCACTCATGCATGCCTCCCGCAGACTGCGCTTTACCGTTAGAAACGCTGCTTTCTGCACGTTTTCCCACTTCCACAACGAGCGTTTCACGAGTGACTGGTAGAGTAGTGCTGGCAAAGACATGTTAGGCAGAAATTAGGAGTTGTGTGTGAGCATCTCCAAATATGAACACAATTCGCCAACATTCCGTGGTTCTGCCAAGGTCAATCTAAATAGGTCAGGAAAGTCGGAACGAAAAGTGCTCTGAAACCCATTGCGACAGACATCAACAACCGCGAGACGATTAAAGCGTGAGTAGGTGAGGGGGGGGGGGGGGGGAGCGGGATGACAAATAGCGAAAACATAAAAAATATATTTACACGTTTGTTTCAATAGTTTTATTTTATTTGTTGCAACAAATAATTTGTAGATTACTTTAATAAAGCTTTGATCTTTGGTATGTGGTTAAGCACACATTTTTTTTTTTTTTTGACGTTCGGTTTCGGAAACAGTGGGCTCGTGCAGGCAGTCTGGTAACATGGGCCAATGAATGTGGGAGCGTATCGAGGCGATATGCTATCAGAGCTTGCCAGTGTTTAGTTCAGCGTGATCTTTGATTTGGTGCATTAGCAGGTCAACGATCCATCGCTCACTTCTCTGAGGTGGTTGCGCGCGCACCTTCAGTAGTTACCTTGTTTACCTTGTTTATGTGCGTTTCAGAGCTAAACTAGCTCACAGATTGGGTAGATAGCGCTCCTGTGACTGCCAACTGCTTTCGCTGGCACACGGCTGGCGTGCCTTTGCCTTTTGTGACTGAACGCGACAGGCTAAGACGCTGTATTCTATGGCTGCCAAAGCTATATTTTCAAATCTGCTGTCTCGCTGCCGTGGTTTTCAACGATTGAGCAACGTGAGTTGATTGATTGATTGTTTTGTGGGGTTGAACGTCCGAAAACCGCGGTTTGATTATTATAGACGCCGTGGTGGAGGGCTCCGGAAATTTTGACCACCTGGTGTTCTATATAACGTGTGCCCAAATCTGAGCACACTGGCCTACAACATTTGCGCCTCCATCAGAATTGCAGCCGCCGCAGCCGGGATTCAATCCCGCGACCTGCGGGTCAGCAGCCGAGTACCTTAGGCACTAGACCACCACGGTGGGTCAACGTGAATTTTCGAACTATAATGCTATTGTGCTCGTGAACAGTTGTCTCACAATTGCCTCTGCGAAGTTTCTCGTGCATATTGCAAGCACTTCATTTGGCCAATAAAACAAATTTGCTTCCCCATTCTTTGTTATTTTTGTTTCTTTTCTTTCTCGCATGCAATTACCGAGGCATTATTATGCAGCAATAAAATTGCGTCTCCCCGCCGCGGTGGTCTAGTGGTTAAGGTACTCGGCTGCTGACCCGCAGGTCGCGGGTTTGAATCCCGGCTGCGGCGGCTGAATTTTCGATGGAGGCGGAAATGTAGGCCCGTGCGCTCAGATTTGGGTGCACGTTAAAGAACCCCAGGTGGGCAAAATTTCCGGAGCCCTCCACTACGGCGTCTCTCATGATGATATGGTGGTTTTGGGACGTTAAACCCAACATATCGATCAAATAAAATCAATCAATAAAATTGCCTAATAATAAAGGCACTTGGCAGGTAAGCAATAAAGAAAAAAATCAAGCTCACGCGATATAGGGCAAACGCGCGATGTCACTAGCGTTTCCGGTTGTGACGTCATATTTCATTATTTTTTTATTTTTTGTTGTTAGTTGTCTCCTCCTCACGTAGATGGCGATGATGGCGACGAGCCACCGACTATTGGATCCATGGGCTTCTACGGCAGTTACGCTACCAGTTTACATATGCCTTGGCTCTGCAGCCTCTAAGATTGCTTCAACATTTTTTTTTTTCCACTGGTTCCTTCTTGATCTGTTATGTTCCCTAGATACGCGGCAGACTTCACGGATCTTGCATTTCCCAAGTAGCAGTTTTACTCCACGCTTTCTGAATTGTTGCATAACGAGCCGCAAATTCTGGCCACGTTCATATTTTTCGGATACCAAAACGTCATTTAGATAAGCCTGTGCACATAGGCCCTGCAAAACAGTCTCAATTTTTTTTTGTTGGAAGATAGCTGGCGCTGAAGCTATACCAAACGGAAATCCGTTGTACTCAAAAAGCCCGTGGTGCGTGTTGATAACGCAAAGACTCCGCGGGTCTTCATCCAAGAGAATTCGATTATATGGAAAGCGTAATTCAAGGGTGATGAAATACATGCCTCCATTCAGGCTAGCGAACATATTGCTACCAAGCGCTGTCGGAGATGAAGAGGAAGACAGCAAAGAGGGAGACGACACTCGCTGATATGCGCGTGGACTTTGCTCTCTTCCTACAGTACGTCTCGGCATGACTCTACAGGTTTCTCTCTATTTTTCCTCTTGTACAGACGAGAACCCACGCTGCCTTTCGGCATGCTTCTTTCGCCCATTCTTGATACGACATCAGAATACGCTCGTGACGCCATCGCTAGAGCTGAGGAGGTACGCGAAGTTGTCCGCTTTCGTCTTAACATTCAACAACAAAAAAAGCAACAATCAATCTACGATGTTCGCCACCGGGATGTCAGCTTCAATCCTGATGACATAGTACTTCTTTGGACACCACCACGGTGACTCTGCGAGAAGTTGACTTCTCCATACTCTGGTCTATACCGAGTTTTGCGCCAAGTCACCGACGTCACGTACGAAGTCGAACCTCTGGAGACCACCACAGCGGGATCATCTGACACCATTCACGTCACGTGACTAAAGCCGTTCCACTCGAACCAGTCGAGCACCGGGGGAGCACTTGAAGAATTGCAGGCCGATAAGCTTGCTCTCCATCGTATACAAGCTATTTGCAAAGGTAACTGCTAACAGAATTAAGACAACGTTAGGATTGAATCAACCAAAGGGTCAAGCAGGATTTTCAACAACCTACTCAACAACATAGGTGACAAATACCCAAAACCAAAAACTCCTTATAATATCTTTTTCAAATGGTCATAATTTTGTACATGCCAAAGCTAACCATAAATTTACATTATGGTTCATCTCGCACATGGCTAAATGGTTTATTGCCTCATTTTTTCGTTGACTGCCATATGGGGCGTGTGAAGGCAATCTGCTATCTGGGCTTATGTTTAGTTCGGCGCGTTGTCGGGTGAACGAGGCATCGCTCAGTTTTGCGTGGTAGTCTCGTGCGCCCCTTCGGTAGTTTATTTATTTGTTTATGTGCTGTTCACTGGCGTGACATATAAGCTGAACTAGCTCACAGAAAGTGTATACAGCCGTTCTTGCGACTTCCGACTGCCTTCGCTGGTGCGCGGCCGCCACACCCTTACCTTGTAACGGTGAATGCGATACGCTATAGCAACGAGACGCTGCATTCTGCGGTTACCAAAGTGCTATTGTCAAGGGCACTGTGATTTGATATGTGGGGTTTAACGTCCCAAAACCACCAAATGAATACGAGGGACGCCGTAGTGGAGGGCTCTGGAATTTTCGACCACCTGGGGTTCTTTAACGTGCACCCAAATCTGAGCACACGGGCCTACAACATTTCCGCCTCCATCGGAAATGCAGCCGCCACAGCCGGGATACAAACCCGCTACCTGCGGGTCAGCAGTCGAGTACCTTAGCCATTAGACCACTACGGCGGGGCTAGGGTGCTGTGTCGCTGCAGGGGTTTTACACGATTGGACGCCCCGCCGCGGTGGTCTAGTGGCTAAGGTACTCGGCTGCTGACCCGCTGGTCACGGGTTCAAATCCCGGCTGCGGCGGCTGCATTTCCGATGGAGGCGGAAACGTTGTAGGCCCATGTGCTCAGATTTGGGTGCACGTTAAAGAACCCCAGGTGGTCGAAATTTCCGGAGCCCTCCACTATATATGGCGTCTCTCATAATCATATGGTGGTTTTGGGCCGTTAAACCCCACATATCAATCAATCAATCGCGATTGGACAACGTGAGTTTTTGAACTATTATGCTATTGTGCTTGTGAACAGTTGTTACAATTTCATCTGCAAAGTTTTCGGTGTGTGTTGCAAGTACACTATTTGGCTAAAGAAACAACCTTGCTTCCTCAATATTTCTTGTTGGTTTTCCTTTTCTGTCGCACACGCAATTAGCGAGCCATAATATTGCGCATTTACAGTGACAAGTAAACGGTAAGGAGTTCAGAAAAGCTTTTATTTCGTGCCATGTAGGGCAAATCACGAAATCTGTACCGTCCTATTTTATTTTTATTTTTCTTTCTTGTTAGTTGTCTCCTCTATACGTAGATGGCAGCGATGGCAACGAGCCGCCAGCTACTGGATACATGGGCTTCTATGGAAGTTACGCTACCAGTTTACATATAGTTTGCCTGACATGTGTTCTCTTGAGCATTTTATTCATGAGTTGAAGAGCAGTGTGCACCCGCAGAATTCACAGTGAATGGCAGATCATTCACTCTAGCCATGTTTTACATTGTTACAAAATCAGCGGCGTCATTCTGTTAATGATAGAATAAAGAAGCATAGTAACAATGTAAAAAAGGGCAGGGTAAATAATGAGGGTGCATATTTGTATGAAAATTTTGCACTGACATTATGAACGCTAACAACGCTGACCAGCAAAATGACAGCAAAATTTGCAAGATTGCCAGATGGGCATTGTGCCATGGACACCACGGCTCTGTTCTACCGTTGCATGGGAGACATTATGAAAGAAAAACGAATGCTTTCGGAAAATTATGTTTATGAACGTGGTTCAGTGATACAGCGAAAACATGCTATATTTGCTACCTACTTACCCTAAATTTAATTTTACGGCTATCCATGAGATTCTATACAGAATAGAGTTAGTTGTTGCATTCATTAATATACTCCAACTAAAAGTAGTTTGATCTTGCCATCATGTCCTGGTAGAAAATAAAGTGAGGCTATCTCGGATACACTATTACACGTGCACTTTATACCCAGGAATGATAACTGCCCTTCAATCGTCACGTTACAGGGAATCATTAGCTTTCTTCATGTACTTTTGCCGGACATTTACTTTATCTACACATGGCATGGTTGACATTAAGCCATTTTTATGCGAATTGTTCGGGCTGTAATCATCATTGTTGTCATTGTTTTGTTGTTGTGCTGTTATTGTCGTTGTACATGTTGTCTAATCTAGCCTCATATGCGAACATCAATTAGAACATAGTACCCATAACACGCGGAGTATAGAACCCCCTATAGCCACTAGTATAGCAAAAAGGCCATGACATTAACAGTATTAAAAAGTCCCTACTGTCCAATGGAGCATTCCTTTCTATTGCTTGCCCAACTGGCAATAAACTGTGTTTCAAAACTCACCAGCCGGTATTTAAATATCACCGGAGCAAGCAAGATGGCAGCACGTGTCGGAATCAATGGAGGCGCGGCGTTTTATGATTGTTTAAATCCTCGCCTTTCTCCTCGCCTCTTGTAGGAGGCTATCGATCGAGAAGGAACTATGGAAGGAAGCGCTAATGCCCATGCGCCAACTTCAGCGGCTGGCACGCATAGATTTGTATGCATTAAATAGGCGACTACACCAGCCAGTAGCGCCCTCTTGCTGGTTGCGCCGCAGTTTCCCTAGAAATGAGGAAAGAAAGTTTCCCTGCCCTCTCTAAAATTTAGGGAAAGTTCCTTAACGACGCCTTCTCTCCTCGCGGAGGCGCTTGCCCCGACGCGATAGTCTAGTGGCTAAGGTACTCGTCTGCTGACCCACAGGTCGCGGGATCGAATCCCGGCTGCCGCGACTGCATTTCCGATGGAGGCGGAAATGGTGTAGGCCCGTGTGCTCAGATTTAGGTGCACGTTAAAGAACTCCAGGTGGGCGAAATTTCCGTAACCCTCCACTACGGCGTCTCTCATAATCATGTGGTGGTTTTTCGACGTTAAACCTCACATATCAATCAATCGCGGAGGTGCTTGAGGGTGGATAAAAGTGGCCACCGACTCAGGTCGTACGAGTTGGCTCTGGTATCGATAGTATGTTCCTCGTTCTGGAACATACCCTCAGCATAGACCAGCTGTAACTATGCCTCGTATTCAATGGTGACAAACAACAACGCCTTTTTGCCGTGTGCCTTAAGAACAAAAACTGCGTGTGGAGAAATATTACAAGCGATTGAATTTCGAACATTATTGTCGAAATGAGGATTTTACAGGGCACCGTAAACTTAAAGCTACATTACTAATAAAGTATTGGTTAACCACGTTATCCATTCACATTTATTCAGTAACCCTAGTTCAAAGCGAAATCTGAAGAAAGAATGAAACTCCTCGCTTTATAACATTTCAGCTGTTGTTCATCGAACCTTTCATCTCCGGTATTCGCGGAATGCTTGTGGGCATCATAATATAGGTACGCGCCACAGACATTGGGTACATCCCCGTATACACACTCGCCACTAGTCTGCTAAAGATGAAGGCAAAAGTGAACACATCAGACTGGTATGTTCTACAGATATCTTTGCGGCCTTTCAGGAAACTATCATGATAAACGCGTATGATTCGTAGAAACCGGCTAAATACCACTATGTACAGCTTACACTGAACAGGAAGAAGGCAATATTTAGACCAACAAATTACACGCGCGTTATCATAGTCACACTACTGTCACACGATAGTCTGTGGTTCTAAAGGTGGTGGCTATATTACTCCAACGCCCTTACTTGATTTTTAACATCAACGCGATTTTTAGCCGTTGTACTGGACCCGAGGTATGCAGTTAACTTATGCAGAGCATGAAAGGAATGCCGTTTTATACCCACTTATGGGCGTGCTGAGCGGTACCAAGACGTCTTACACAATGCGAACAAAGATGGCAATGTTTAGCGTAGTTCATTGTAATACCTCGAGCCATTTCATAAATCCTAGTAAAAACCGGCGCTGTACACATGCGATGGCACCCATAACTTTTTTATAGCATTGAAGGTCGGGCCTTCTGAAGCAAGGGACTCTGCATGCGTGGCCTGGGCGAGCGCACTTATTTGAAGTCATATTTTGGCGTTTGATTAAATTGTGCTTCACAAGCGATGAATCCATGGCTGCTCGCTTCGAAGATCGACGTGTTCTATTCATACTCTTAAGTGAGTTGCACAATTTCATCGCTAAGCTGACGTCACAATGTCTTGTGAGCCTTGCGTTACAGAAATATTTCAGTGGTTGCCATGCTGTTGTTGAGGAGTTTTGTCCTGTTTTCGCAAAGAATGCAGTGAATAGTAAAAATTCGCACCACTGAAAAAAACTACCTTAAAAGCAATTTAATAGGCTTCAAACAAGATCTATAGCCAATGCATCAAACTGCACACGAGTTTTTAGAGGTGTAATGCAATCCACCCATACGCTCCCGCATATTTATTGTTAATTTACTTCGTTTTCTTTCTAATAATTTCCTCACTTTACTATTCCACTTTCCCATTACCGCAGCGCAGGGTAACAGATGACGATGATGATGATGATGATGATGATGATGGATTTTGGAATAATTGCCCTGCCCATCTCGGGCGATCGGCCACGACACATGCGGCAGTGGAATTTGTGAAACAAACTAAAATAAAATACAATTTAATATTAAAAAGGACAAAAAAGGAGAGGTTGAGAATATGCGAAAAAAGGTAATCCAAAAAGGAACAAAAATACTCGTGATAAGTTTGGTATCTCTCAATGCAATGCTGCTTAGAGATAAAGATATGAGCTAATTAATTGGTATAATTAGGGTTAAAAGATAGATGAACCATACTGTTTTAAATGCCCTGATAAATTTAACATGGCATTTTGTTTGATTCCTTTGCGGGCATGTTTTTTGCTAACCTCCCTATCTTTCTGTTTATTCCTTCTTTGAACATTTGTAAAAACAACTGGCCAAGTTTATACCCATTTCTATCTACACGCAATATTATTGTGAGTGGAATGAGGGAATGATTCTTCATTCTTTTTAGATGTCATCATCACTTGTACATCTTCGTCGTCTGTACATATCAGTAATGCCAATTAGCTCCACCCTGGCTGAATAAATTGGTTCGTCAGAAGTGGTAGACGGTGCTTCTCGTTCCCCAAGGACACTTTCCGACTGGGATGTTCTCGCGCAACACCTTCCACAGATTTTCAAGGCCCGTACAGTTCGCGCTGAGGTAGCGAAAAAGCAGCTTGCTGAACGCACTCAGCTGCCCAGAGAATCGCACACATCGCATGTCGTGAATGACCCTGCATTGTGCAAGGGTGTCAACACCTTCATGTCCCCGATCAAGCAAATCCATATTATTAAAGGCATAAACACCGTCTACTTTGAAACCTTCGCCACAAAAAATTAGCCACCACTCATGACGTAATTACCATTTTTTTAGCACCTTGAGGACCTGAAATCTCTTCACCTATGCTTCGATGCCACCACTCACGAAGGCTATCATGAAACTTACGACAAAATACGAAGTCACTGCTCCCGGCCTGGCCGACTCGCTCACTAGATTTCGTGCCAACCGGTTGTGCACCCGCGATCTCAGACGACAGCGCAGCTCTGGCCGACTGGCTCGCCCTAGGCCATCTCCTGACGCCGACAAGAGCTCTCGCCGAGTGGTACCCTGTCCTCGGACTCCTGCGACCATGTCCATCTTTTCTACCTTCTCCATATTTCAGTATGTGGTCTCTCTCCCTGCGCCTCTCTCTATCTCTATACCTTTAATTCTTCGCTATCTTTTTAATTCCTCCTCACCCCCATCCCTCGTGAGCTACTGTTTAGGTGTCGCACTACGATGCAGACAGTTACGGGGCTCACTTTTTTCTTCTTTTCTCTCTTTTAAGAATTACTTCCCTCCGGCCTCACCTATCTTCCAACGTTCCCAAGTACATCACCTGTGTCCATTGCCAAAGACGAAAGCGACCTAAGGCTGTTTTTACTGGGTTAATGCAAATTTTTTATTTGTCCTACCTTGCCTTTGAGTCGTCGGAATAAACCTGGACGACCATCTTCTTATATTATTGAATAGGTATGGTTGGATTGTCATGGCCGTCAACCACCTTGCCTGGTACGAGGAAACAGCATCTCTGCAATCTGAGACTGCTACTGTAGTAGCCGATTTCTCTTTGCGCATCATCTTTTTATGTCATACAGCCCCAAGCATTCTCCAGAGTGATCGTGGCGAAAGTCTTTCTATCTTCTATTAGTAACCAAGTTTTGCGTGCCTCCAACTGCATTCACAACTGCATTCACATTTAAGAGAACATCTTGTTACCATCTGCATACCAATGAATTGACACAACACTTTCATTAGACCCTCTCAAACATGTTCGAAATATACATACACATAGACCACACGAACTCAACGCACTACCAGGTTTCCTCCCTTTTTTCTCGTCCATGGCCGCTCCCCAACTTTGACTTTGCACGTCTCGCGCCTTTCACCCCTTGCACCCTCAGCAGCTCCTTTCTCTAAACAATTTATTTGTTTATTTTATTGATTTTGTATATACTGCACTCTGTGTACTAAGTAGAAGGGGCGAAAAAAAAGGAACATGGTGAAAAAAAAAAGTTAGCAAGTTGCACAGCAAGTTATGGCGAATTCCACTCGTCGAGCGGGAGCAAGGTTTCTTTCTCCGCGGTTGAGAATCAGCGTTCCACTGGTAGATTCAGAGCAAGTTCGCATTTTCCACTGGTAGATTGGGAGCAACCTACTCCGCGTCGGAGCGTTCCGCGTGCTTCCTCTTGCAGACAGATTTCACTGGAACTCCGAGAATGCATTGCCATAATTTCCTGTACAGTCGGGCAGCCAGATTGCCTTCAGCGTCCTTTAAGGTGGTCTAGTGTGGTCTAACAAGCGCACGTGGTTACGTGCGCTTGTTTACAATCCTAAAAACGGAAAGCGGTTCCTCTGCTTTCCGCTACTGCGTGACCAAATTGTGGGCTTTGCAGTGGCGACAAAGTTTTCATTCAAACGTAGAGAACGTGAAAAAAATTGTTTCTGGTACCGGTTTAGCGACGTATGCGTAAACAACTTCCGGAGTGACCCCACGCGGGCCATTCACGTGTTCCACTCGCAGGTCTGGTGTGGCGCAATCTGAGTGCTCACTCGAAGATTTCGGCGACTGCTCCGAATCTACCAGTGGAATTGGCCATTAGAATAAACAATATTACTTAAAAACAAATATATACCAATTAGAATGATTAAATACACATTTCTAAAAGAAAGCGCGCAAATTTCTTTAAACAGTTTCAAACTCAAAAAAGTGAAGCAACGTTGCTGACATCATGAGAGAACATAATCAAACATGACAAAAAACAACAGTGTTGTTTGCACGACTTGATGCATGCATTTGTTCAAGTCAGGAATGTGACGTTAAGCAGAAACTTTTGTAGGCAGTGTATTCCATTAGCTAGTGGTTCTCGGATAGATGGAATGTTTCAAAAGGTTAGTACGTGCAAAGAATGGTGTCAGATCATCATTGTGAATATGTCTGGTTTGACTGGAAGACGAGGGAGAGATGTATTTACTAAGATCGATATTAAACTGCTGATTACAAAGCAGCAAAAAAAAACTTGAGTCTGCGGCAACAGCTCTATTCAGTTGCAAGAGTAAAGTGTCAGAACGTCATAAGTGATGAAGCTGAATCAAATTGTGATAGACATCATAGATAAATCTTATCGCCCTACTATAGACAATTACAAGCTTATCAGAACCTTCTTTTTGGTGCGTATTCTAGACGGGGTCAAACAAATATACTGTATGCAAGAATTTTCATTTGAGATGGCACCTTTTTTCGTTCGTGTTTAAGAAACCTTAGTTTTCTGGAGGTGGAGGAACAGGCGTTGCTAATATGGCCACTCCACGACATTCAATTTGTAATCTTGGCTCCCACGTATTTAAAATTTGTTCACTTCGATCAAGGAATTATTTAAAATGTACCATAATGTAATAGGGCTAATTTTATTTGATATCCACAGAAATACCAATTTATTATAGCTTCACTCTGTCGACCAGGTATTGCACCAATAAGAGAGAGAATTGAGGTTGTTCTGCACGCATTCTTAGTGTCTTTACCTTTTAATTGGCTTGTAAAGAATGCAGTCATAAGCAAAAAGTTCCATGCTTATGGCGGAGTTGTCAACTGATGAAACTATATCATTGGTAGAGATAAACAAAACAGGGCCAAGGGCACTGCCCTGGGGAACGCCTAAGGTTACATGCAGAACCCCAGAGCTGCAGCCTTCGACCTGGACAAACTGTTTGCAGCTGGTGAGGTAAGAGCGAACAAACTAATTTCATTGTTAGGTAGAGCGATGTTTCTAAGCTTTGCGGGTTGTTTAAAATGTTAGACACAGTCGAAAGTTTTTCTAGAATCTTAAGAAGATTGTGTCTACTTAGTCGCCCTTATCAAGTGTTTCTGCAAAGTCGTGAATAGTGTTGACAAGTTGGGTCGTAGTCGAGAGGCCTTTCCCTAAGTCATGCTGGAAGGGAGTCAACATATTGTTATTTCACGAAATGACATAATGCAGTGCGCAGCGATATGAAATTTACAAGGACTAGAAGACAATGATATGGGATGGTAGTTTTTAACATTGAGGTGATTACCTTTTTTTCAATACAGGAATAACACGCACCGTATGCCAGTCATTGGGAAGAATTGAATTATGAAACGAAAGATGAAAAGATGGGTGCAGACATTAGTGATAGGTTCAGCGTTAAGTATAACTTCGCACACTGCAGTCACCTGGCCTACGTCAACAGCGGCATCCCCCATCTCGCTACGACTCATCTCACCCTCTTGTGACTTTTTCTTCTGGAGACGAAGTTCGCCTATAGACTCCACTGCGCGTAAATGGCTCTTCAATATGATTCATTGAAGGTTAGATGGAAACAAAAGGTAACAGCTAGTGAGAGGTACGACCACATAAATGAGAAGATTTCAGAAGTTGTTGGAACGGTTTGACTAGCTTACTTTGCACGTGGAGAACATTGCAGGAATGCCCGCAACCCCTTACATTTCGTAGAGCAAAAAAAAGTTGCTTGATTTTGTGTCAAGGTTTTAATGTGTTACAGGCCTTTTTTATTAGATAACCACGGGGCAAGAAAGCTATGGTTTTCGGCATGAGTACCTCAGCAGCCATATTTCAATTAACATGAAGGCGCCCTCTCAACCAAGTTGAGAGGTCAGATCGCCTAAGGTTGGTCTTAATTATTTATATAATTATTAATTTTCAATGAATGACTGGATGCCATACAGGTATTCCATTTGATAATATTAGAGTGACACAAAAAATGTACGTATGCGAGGCAAACACGCAACATTGTGCAAAACGGATGATTGGTTTTTCCATTCCGACTGCGACAAAGTTCGTAGTTTCTATAGTGTGACGTAGCCTCTCACAGATGTGCCAGGTTTTCTAAAAATACTGCTAATCTAAGAACACTGTTCATTCTCCACTCTTATTTATTGTTAAACACAAAACCTAAATGAAGCACATTTACTATTGCTCATGTGATGAAGACAGCTTTTCATAAACCACTCATCAGCATTAAGTGACAGGAGCTCCACAGTTTATTCGAAGAATGTTAAAGAAATTTTGTACTTATATATCTATTGCCCTCAAGCCTTTAAAAGTTCAGAAAATCGAGAAAAAAAGGAATATCAATTTAATCCAGTGTTCAAAAATGATGATGTCAATCGTACAAGGCACGCTCGTGCGCGTAAGAAATAAGAAATGATAAACTGAGCATGAATAAAAAATATAGGGTCAGTACAAAAACATAACATCTCACACTGAAACAAGTAATCAGTACATTGCACTCATATCATATCGAAATACCTTCGTGATCCAAAATCCAACCAAGCACCTTGGTGCTTAGCAGCGCAAGCCGATAAGCCACTAACCTGGAGATCTGTCTGTCTGTCTGTCTGTCTGTCTGTCTGTCTGTCTGTCTGTCTGTCTGTCTGTCTGTCTGTCTGTCTGTCTGTCTGTCTGTCTGTCTGTCTGTCTGTCTGTCTGTGTCTCTCTCTCTCTTTGTGTGCGTGCGCGCGCGCGCGCGTGTGTGTGTGTGTGTGTGTGTGTGTGTGTGTGTGTGTGTGTGTGTGTGTGTGTGTGTGTGTGTGTGTGTGTGTGTGTGTGTGTGTGTGTGTGTGTGTGTGTGTGTGGAGAGAGAGAGAGGGGGGGGCACCTGTGTTCTTTGTAAGCAACCATCCCGTGTGGAACTGTATCACGCTTGTATTTCTGGCTATAGAATCAAAGTTGCAATCATATATCAGGCTATCGCTCTCCGCTTTTCCAGTTATTTTTTTTCACATTATCGGAGGTACTTTCAGATCTGTTTCCTAAACAATCAGTTTCACCGCAAGGGTGATGCAATGGGTGCGCGCTAGCAACAAATGTACTGTTAATCGAAGCAAGCCTAGCAGTTATCGCTATTTAACCTGATATCGCATAATGATACAATTGGTACGTGATTTTAACTGACTTAACGTCGAGAAGGTCCACCTATCATAATCATATCGTGGTTTTGGAACGTTAAACCTCTACAAATACATTATCGTGAAGGCCAATGTACAGTGGAGCTAAGGGGAAGCCTCGGCGATGAGATGCATTGTTCTAGGCCACCATAGGCATGGTTTAGCACGGAAGGAACCTCATTTTCCCTTGAGCACCTGCATGCCATAAGCCCCAACTTGTCTTCGCTGTACTATAATATACCCTCCCTCTGTATTTCTCTCCTCCTTACCTTGACTCACCTTCCATCTCCTAACCTTCAGATCACTGCTCCTCACCCTCACTTTTCCTCCCCAATGTCTTGCTATACTGTAATATTGCCACAGAGATTGCTCCTACTAATTATTTTACAAAGAGGACCAACGGGAGACTATGTGAGCGTCTACAGTGCCTCGCAACTAACGAGACGCTATGTGAGCGTCTACAGTGCCTCGCAACCAACGAGACGCTATGTGGGCGTCTGCAGTGCCTCGCAACCAACCAGACGCTACGTGGGCGTCTACTGGGCCTCGCGCCTGCTCACGCATCTTGGGCAGAGCAGCACATGCCTCGGGTGTACGAGCACAAGCCGGGAAGACTGACGGAGTAGTTGTTCAGAAAGGGACACGTAGGCGGAATGCTTTTATCAGACTCTTCTTTGTGGCATAGCAACTTTTCTGGGCACAAGTTCGCCCTCAATAAATCATTGTGTGTGTTCCCCCTCTTGTATTACGTGACATTCTGGTGGAGGTGCGGGGTATGATTGGAAGTCCCCTTGGCGCAAGAGAAAGAAGCCCTGACCCCCAGCGATTGGAGCTTGGCGAAATTACTGCAGTACACCAGCGTTCAAGTCGCCGCCTCCGAGGCGAGTCACCTGAATTCGGACCACTCCTCACTACTCCAGCAACACGGGCAGCGGTAACCGCCAACCTCAGAGAAATGGCCAATCCAGCTTCAACATCTGAACTCATCGTGTCTCCCCCGTGCTTACCTGAACCCTTCCACGGTTACCTGCACGAAGATGTGGAAGACTGGCTGGAGCATTTTGAGCGGGTCTCAATGACCAATGCCTTGGATGAGGCGAGGAAATTGGGCCGCGTGTACTTTGCGTTGGAGGATGGAGCGAGAATGTGGTTTGAGAACCACGAACGGGCAATAGCGACGTGGGAAGACTTCCGGCAGCAGTTGCTTGCTGCGTATGCCAGCACGGATCGCCGGGAAAGGGCGGAAAATGCCCTTCAATTAAGAAACCAACGCACGAACGAGAGTGTCAGCATGTATATCGAGAACATGTCCCGCCTCTTCAAACGAGCCGATCCAAACATGACCGAAGAAAAGAAAGTGCGCCATGTGATGCGTGGAGTCAAACAGGACTTATTTGCAGGCCTGGTTCGCAATCCTCCTCGTACCGTTGCTGAATTCCGCACAGAAGCCACGACCATAGAAAGAGCACTGCAGCAGCGTGCCCGTAACTACAATCTGGATGCCGGTAGTGAGCCCGCGGGCGTCTTTTTGGCAATGCGAGACAGCAGCAACGAGACGCTGAGGGAGCTGGTGCGTTCCATCGTCAAAGAGGAGCTTCGTAACATTCTCCAACCGCAAGTCATGCCGACAGTTTCATCCCTCACATCCGTCATCCGTGATGAAGTTCGGCACGCCATTCTTCAGCCGGAACCAGAAGTGCAACCTCTTCGACTTCAACAACCCCTGCAGAAACGCCATGTATCAACGTACGCAGACGCTTTACACCAAGCTGCCGTCCACAATGCCTCGTTCGCGACTCCCGGTGCCCGCCAGTCAGCTTCGACCAGCCCACCTTTTCTTGGAGAGCAGAGACCATGGAGAAACGATATGTGGCGCACACCTGACAGGACACCGCTGTGTTTTCACTGCGGAGAAGCTGGACATCTTTACCGACACTGTCAATACCGAAGGGTCGGTCTGCGTGGG